>NC_139682.1:43949092-44317543 GCF_964106915.1 Podarcis gaigeae | reverse complement strand
ACAGAGAAATTTGGTCAAAAAAGGTAACCTGCTCTTAAAATCTCAGTTTGGGGTTCTAGGTATATTTGATTATATATTGGATTATACTCTGGAAAGTCCCAGCAGTGGATGTGGGGGTTGTTTTCAGATTTTGTTGGTTTCATATTCTGCATGTGATAATAGTACTTCTTATTGTTTGAACAGCTGACAAATGTAAATGAACACGCTATGTCTCAGTGTTATCTGTGAAATACAGTAATAAACGAGAGAATGTATATTAACCTTCTGTTTTAATCTGTGCTTTACAGTGTTATGGAGTTAGAGTGTGAGTTGGAGTTGTGGGTAGCATGCTGCTAAATTCTCACCACTCATGTTTGGTAGTTTATTCTCTGTGTCTTACAGCACTCCCTCTGTGAAAAAGAAGAATTATTAGCGTTTAAATGAGTGCATGTTAGACACTGATGCTTTCCTGTGTTTTTGTAAAATACTGTTAGTCCCTGAAATTGTTCCAAATCCTGTTCATTAAATGATATGGGTGGTAATTAACTAAGTTTCACTCAGAGTAAACCCATTGAAATTAATGAACATGACTGTATAAAGTCAGCTAATTTTAATGGGTCTACTTTCATTGAAACCTAGTTGAGTACCTTTCTGTGCATTTCTGCTACATGAAAAGGATTCACGTATAGTTTGTAAGTACTGTCACTGCCTATCTTTGCAAGGCTTAGCTGACTGATTCACAAGCCTAGTTACCTTGGTTAAGACAAGGCTGTTGTTTCTTAGTACCAGGTGTAAGTTACTGTATGTATTTCCCTGGCTTTACCAGGTTTGATATAGTGCACAACTCCACCCTCATTTCAGAAATGAGGACAGAAAATTATAGTGGTTTTGTTTGTGCTCTTCTGCAAACTCATCTGTTCATTTTTAAGGCATTCCCACACCAGTGGCGTAGCGTAGGGGGTGCAGGGGGGGCCGGCCGCACTGGGCGCAACATCTGGGGGTTAGGGGGCGCAAATCCACGGGTTAGGGGGCGCAAATCCACGGGTTAGGGGGCACAAATTACTTGCCTTGCCCCGGGTGCTGACAACCCACACTACGCCACTGTCCCACACTGCCAGTTCAGTAAAGCTAAAGGTTGTAAATTAATGTTTGAGTAAATGGAGGAGCTACTATGTTTCCTGGAATTTTGTGCAATGTGATCTTGTCTCGCCTATGCTGACCCAGTGGTGTTCTGAAAGAACTAGCATGGACCATTGTCATTGTTTTGTGGTATATGGAGATTAGCTGGAATGAAGTGGAGCATCTGAAACCTAAAAGAAATCCCAAGTAGCTTTCTGTTTATTATCGCCACCATTATTTATTTGTATGCCACTTTTCCATGCTGAACCATCCTCAAAATGGCTCACATCAAAAAGTTTATGTAAGATAATTCACTAACAATTACAATACATAACAAAATTTAAATAGTCATATAAACAATAGGCTAATGAAAAAAATCATGTTAGCAAATATGCATTAAAATTAGTCCATTGATAATTCATAATAAGGTCCAACAATAAAATACAAGAACATAATCCAGATAACAGCAAAAATAATATAATGTATATCCAAAATGGAATCTTTAACTCACTCTTACATTTACTTTAATCTTTAACTTTCTGATGGTAACAAAACTGTTTATTGCAGAAGGTTTATTTCTATAATTTAATATTGTCTTAATCATATCACCATTGCATCTTCATTGGACTTGTCATATTTTCCTAGAAGAAGGAAGAATTATTATTTATTAAGGGTATTCAACCTGCCTTTCATCCTAACATTCTGGGGACAGGGTACAATAGATTTCACTTCTATAGTTGCTATAAAATGAATGCATCTGTATTAGAATTATATTGAAACTGTTTTTAATTTGTGGAATTGTTTTTAACCTTTTCTAAATGGAAGTGTTTTTACTTATCTTGCTTTATGTTTATAACTGTTTTACTTGTTTTATAATTGTATATTTTTATGGTTGTAACCTGCCCAGGGACTTTATAGTAAAGGGCAGGTAGCAAATAAATAAACAGACGCCTTCCTTTTAAATATGAATATGTAGCTTGATACTGATTGTGAAACGATTGTTTATTTTATTGCTTTTGTAAAGAAAATGCCAAACTTTTAGAGTGCCCTTTGTTACACTGTAGTCACAAGGCAGAGTCCTTCAAGAAGTGATCCTCATGATAGAACAAGTTTTGTGCATGGATCACACCCTCTGTAAAAACAAAAGCCTGAAATGTGGATACAAAATCCCTGTCATACCACTGCAAGCACTTCCAGAGTAGGAACAGTGACCCTGCTGTTGCCTTTTTGCTGGGGATGAAGAGTAAAATCCAAATATTCCTATTTTCCTGACCAGTGGGCAACAGGAGGGGAGAAGAATGAATTTCTTAACTGGTTGATAAGCAGTGATATTTAGTGTGCTCGGATTGCTTTGTGTTTGGGAGAGTAACAAAATGCTTTAATAGAAATTGAACCCTTTTACTTTTAAGGCGAATTACCAGTTTTGAAAATATACTTGTGTTGCGACAAATAGACAGGATTAATTGTGAATGGCTCTTCTAATGCAGGTTTCTTTTAAAGATGCACATGTAGTATAGTTCACTCAGTAACAAGAGTAGAAGCAATTTAGACGACAGAGGGCACTGTGTTGCCTATTGTTTGTGCATGCAGGTGGCAAGATGTAGAGACCACTCAGTGCACTTAGAGCCCAAGGCCAAATGCAAGTGCTCCCTGCGAGAGGACAGCTTCCCTGTGCACTAAACAGTGTGTGACAGCATTTCTTCTACACATCATGTGCTTCCATGGAGCAGCAAATGGGAAGCCATCTGCACCCTTCACACCCAGAAACTAACCCTGCAACTTGGCAGATGCTCTGTGTGTTCATGTTTAAATTGTGTATGGGGTGTGGTGGTACTTAGAGTGTTGGACTAGGACCTAGGAGACCAGGGTTCAAATCCCCACTCAGTCATGAAGCTCAGTGTGTGATCTTGGGCCACTCACTGTATCTCAGCCTAACCTACATCCCAAGCTTGTTGTGGGGATAAAATGATGAGGGTGGTTGGGGGAGCCATGTATGCCGCCTTGAAATCCTTGGAGACAAAGGTGGGATATAAAAACAATCAGTCAATAAAATAAACCATTGTAGGTGAAGGAATATGGTTAGGAAGATCCATATAATTATTGCTGGGCAGACTTACCAGTTTTGGCCAGGAAAAAGGAGTTGGCTTGAACATTTGGATCCACTAGCTTCTGCAAAAGCTGGGTGCAGGATGGTCAGTGTGTGCCAGTTCAGCTACGTCTTGAATCCATTATCTGCCTCAGTCTGATGAGTCAAGGTGATTTTGAAGAACTTTAGGAATGGCATGCAGGTTAGCACCTGCTTTATCCATCTCGTTGAGAAAAGTCAAGATTGGGAAGTGTGTGTGGATGTGTAAAATATGAGTTACAGTAGTGTATGTGTTCTAGATATATCATGAGTTACAATGGTATAGCTCTTCTCATTCCTGCTGAGGGTAGAATTATTATTTTTCTGGCATGGAAAGAGAGACTTAGAGAGAATGGTTAAAATGACTTGCTGGCAGTATGTTTGATACAAGATTATTTAATGATATTGTGAAATTAGAGAGATTTTAGTGGTAATTTGCCCTGTTGTCTTTTTTAAAAATAAAAAAACCCCCATCTTGATTAGGGTGGCTAACCAGTGGCCTTACAGATGTTTTGCACTACAGTTCCCATCAGATTCAGCCAGTATGTCCAATGCTTGGGGCTGATACAAGTTGTAGTCCGAGCATTTGGAGTCCTACACTTTGACCACCTCTGCCCTAGATTAGTCAGTTGGTTAAAGATTTTTGATTCTCTAATGAGGTGACATTAAAATTCTCTCTCTCTCTCTGTGTGTGTGTGTGTGTGTGTGTGTGTGTGAGTGTGAGAGAGAGAGATGATCTTGAAAGCAGTAGATACTCAAAGCCTTATAATTAAGGTATCTTTGACAATAAACATCAGGAGGCTTTTCAGTGAAGAGTAGGTATGGGATGGATGATAATTCTGGCTTGTGTTTGTGGTCATTGGTCTGGTTCAGAAAACTACATTCCCTTCTCATTTCTAGTTGGTAGTCATGGAGTTCTAACACCCTGTTCAAAGAGGGAGAGCTCACTCTGAAACCTGCCTGCTTATCTTCTCTGTATTACCTACATTTGGCATAATAGCAGGGAGTGGTGTAGTGACTGTGTCATTTCCATGGCAAAAGAACAGCTTCCGCCTGTTTTACTTTTCTGATTTTTATTTCAAAAGCTCTTTTCAGGAACTTTGTAAACATGAATGAAAAGTGTGTATGTTGGGGTGGGGGTGGGGAGCAAAACTGGCTTATATGCTCTGGGTCACTGTGGGTGGCCACTGCCTCAATTCAAAAGAAGCCTCCTGCACCCTGATCATGACATGGGTCTGAATTACTGGCTTGTAATACCACCAGTGAATTTTCTGGGGACTCCCTGCTTCCCCTGGCTTAATTAGTGCTTCATGTACAACCCTCTTCTAAAACTGTACTGAGAAAGGGCAAGGAATTTGAGTGCAGTCATGAAGCAGTAGCTGTGCTATTTTCTTGGCCAGCAATTCCATAAACACTCTGAGCAGGTGGCAGAGGCAGAGGCGGAGCGATAGAGAAGTACACAAAAGTCACATGCTCCTTTCAGATGCTGCAGGCATTCTGCTGAATTCTCCTGGCGGGTGAGTTGCTGTTTTTCATGGTTTTAATATACTGCGGCCAGTGTGCAGGCAAGAGGATGTTTAGGGTTCTGTAATGTAGGGACAATGTATTGCTTGGAGTCAGTAAGACCTTAATTTATGTTTTCTTAGCATTTGGAAAAGGAGACGCTGTGCTAGGGCTTACAGAGATCTAGGCTGGAGACGTGTGAGTGGCCTCTGATCTATTCTCAGTTCTGTTTTTTTGAGCTGCAGGATCATGAATAAGTGGTGTGAGTTTTGTTATGAAAATTCACATGGAAGGTAGTTCAACATGCCACTGCCCTGAATCTTTCACAGCAACTGTGTTAATTAAGCTCAGTATATCAGCATCGGGTTTCTGCTGAGTCTGCTTTCAATAGGCTCTGCCTTTGTTCAGAGACACAGATCAGCTGTGTTCCATCTCACACGAATGAAATGAAACCCTGCAGTGTGATTTTCTGAACTTTTTTGGTGAGCATGCAACATTAGTATAACAGTTTCTTCCTGAAGCAGATTATATTTGAGCACCTGGTAATAATATGCTATTAAAGTAAAGCCCTGGCATTTCTCTTTCTAAGTAGCTGAACTCTGCCAGCAGTGACTCATAATATGGTCATTTTAATGTGGAAGATGTTGTAGGATTTTAGGTGTTGGCAATGTACTGTCTTTCTTCTTTTAGAGACTGAGCATTAAAATCTAAAATTGAAAAGCATTTCAGACAGACTCAGCAGGAAATTGTTGTTCCCACAGAGCAATTTCACAAGTCAAGTAGAGCTATTAAGGTGAAAATGCTGATGAAACATCAATTATGATACTTAGAGATATTGCCATTGTTGTGAAAACTGCTGTATAGTGCATACAGCAAAGCCATCAAAATATTCAGTAGTATACAGATGCTGGGCACAATTGAAAACTGATTATCTTTGAGGCTTTGGAGGTTTACACTACATTTAATTTTTTTAAGCAATGGGTGTTATTCAACTGAGTTTTCCTCAGAGTAGATCCACTGAAACATGACTGAATTGGGTCCATTAATTTCAATAGATCTACTCTGATTTCACTATTATTATTTTTTTAAAGCCACCATTCCTTGGAGAAGGACATGGGATATAAATTTACAATAGTGATGCAGTTACTTGCAGCTGCTATTCTTTTAAGTGTCTCTCTGTGCCAACCCATATATAATCTGTGCATGTACATGGCCCATCTTTCAAAGACGACTGTGACATGTTCATCCCTTCTGTTGACTAAAATTTTTAGTACCCACCCATCAACTCTATTAAGGCATTGGAGTAAGACTCACCCATTCAGTTCCTCTTTAGTTGCCACATACTAGAGAAAGTCCTATCCTTTCTTTTCACAGCTGGAATTTTGTTTGTATCTGAAACAAAACAATCTGCAAGATAAAGCCCTTTTCTTTGGAGTTTCGCAGTCCTTTCCCATCCTCTGAGAGGATCAACATTTTCATTTCAGAAACACTGCCCTGGTGGTGTACAGTCTTCAAGAAACATGCAGAGTGCAGGAACAGATGCCCAATCAAATGGTCAGCATCTGTGGTGAATTTGGCTGGGCAAAGACCATATAACTGAGGCATGCTAAAAGTCTACCAAAGAGAAAAGCATCCATTTGTCAAAGTTCAGAACTGCCCTCTCTGGAAAAGCCTTTGCTGCTCTTGAAATGACTTCTCAAGGCCCTCATAAATAATTTCTTACTTAAAACACCACCACCAAAACATCTGGTATTCTGATCTGCATTTCTTGGGGAAATAGAAGGATATAAACCATAACCAATTAATCTTAGACTAATAGAGTTGGAAGGAACCCCACCGGTCTTCTTGCTGTCTTCACTCTTAGTATAACTATATCGCAGTCTGTTCCCACATTCATTACATTTCTGAGTTGAGTATATGACCATGGTCTTATTTGTATTTATTGACAAAAAAGCTTCAGTCTGTTTTCCATATGTGGCCTTGATGCTGGCAAGAGACCTGACTGGGAAGAGATGCTGCTCTTCAGATGTACAGATAGGGTTACACCCTGGCAGGAAAACTTTCTCACGGGCCTTTTGTGTTGCTTTAAAATAGGAAATAAGATACTAGCTTTCAGGAGTAACCAAACCTATTTTTAACAGATGCTTCCGAGTAGGGGCATTTTATATCTTCCTATATACGAGAAAGTTTTTCACACTGCAATTTGTGTGACTGCCAGTTGGCAACCACATAAATTGCAACACAACAACAGCAGGCAGAGTGAGTGACCAAAGCAGGCAGGTCAGAAGCATGAGTAAACAGGCCAGCAGAACAAGCAAGTGGGTAGGTGGGTGGCCCAGGTGGGCATTCCCATGTCCCTCCTGTTGTTGTTGCAGCCACCCGCTGCCTCCTAGCTTGGTTTCATGCGTGGACAATGAAGGGAGACAAGCTGAAGGGGTGCTCCCCGTCATTGTCGCCACTGCTGCTACAGGTTGAAAACATTCTCTCCTTAGTTCACTGCCACCAGAAAGAAGTGTCCATTTATAAATGCACACTTTCTTCTGCCAGCGAAAGCAGTGCATGCTGAAAGGGGGGAAAGCTCTCTTCTCTTCATGCCCCTCTTCTGTGTGATTGACAGTGACGGGGGATCTTGAGACTAGGGTGAAATGTTGGAGGAGGCACGAGTTTTGGACAAACTGTGAGATAGAGATTGGAAACCGGGTGGGTTGTGATGGGTATATGTGGGTTTTGGGGTGAAGGAGCTGTAAGGATATGGGAGGTGAATTTGTTTAAAGATAACTATGAGAAATGCTGGTTAGAAATCAAAAGAGATTTGGATATATGGTCAAGACTGAAACTTTCCTTGTTAGGCCGAATAGCTGCTGTAAAGATGAATGTATTGCCGAAAATGTTATTTTTGTTTCAGGCCCTACAGATCGTGGACAAGGTGGAATGTTTTGGAAAGTGGCAGAGGGATATTTCTAAGTTTGTTTGGCAGGGCAAAAAGCCCCGAATAAAGTTTAAAATATTAACTGATGCGAAAGAAAGAGGGGGATTTGCCCTGCCAGACTTGAGGCTATATTATGAATCTGCAGCCTTCTGCTGGTTGAAAGATTGGATTTTATTGGAGAACACTGATGTCCTGGATCTGGAAGGGTTTGACAATGCGTTTGGGTGGCATGCATATTTGTGGTATGACAAGGTCAAAGTGCACAAACTGTTTAAAAACCATATTGTCAGAAGAGCAATTTGGAGGGTCTGGATAAAATACAAAGACTTATTGGAGAGTAAAACTCCGAGGTGGCTCTCACCGGTGGAGGCCAAGGCACGTAAGAGACCCAACATGGAGGCCCATTGGCCTAAATATTGGGAAATAATTGAAAAAACTGGAGACAATTGGAGGTTGCTAAGTTTGGAGAAATTGAAAACTAAGGTACGAGATTGGTTGCACTATGCGCAAATTCAAGAGGTATTTAAAATAGATAAAAAAGTTGGATTCCAGGTGGAAAAATCGAAACTAGAGACTGAATTGTTAGAGCCAAAAAGTAAACTACTTTCGAGAATGTATAACTTGCTGCTTAAGTGGAATACACAGGATGAGACAGTCAAATCCGCTATGATAAAATGGGCTCAGGATGTGGGGCATAACATTATGTTTGCAGACTGGGAAAGGTTATGGAACACCGGTTTGAAATTCACGGCATGTACTGCCTTGAAGGAAAATATTATGAAAATGGTATACCGGTGGTACATGACCCCAGTCAAGTTAGCCAAGATATATCATCTGTCTGACAATAAATGTTGGAAATGTGGAGAGGCGGAAGGGACATTCTTCCATCTCTGGTGGACCTGCCCGAAAGTGAAGGCCTTCTGGGAAATGATCCATAATGAACTAAAAAAGGTATTGAGATTTACCTTACCTAAAAAACCAGAGGCCTTCCTTCTGGGCATGGTGGACCAGAGAGTGCTTAAGAAGGACAGAACCTTTTTTATGTATGCTACCACAGCAGCAAGGATCCTGATTGCAAAATACTGGAAGATACAAGATTTACCCACGCTGGAGGAATGGCAATCGCAGTTGATGGACTATATGGAACTGGCTGAAATGACTGGCAGAATCCGAGACGCGGGAGAAGAAACAACTGAGGAGGATTGGGAAAAGTTTAAGGACTATTTGAAAAAACACTATAAGTTGTATGAATGTTAAAAAAAAAAAATGCACCTTTCAGGAAATTCTAGCTTCAGCAAATGTAAGTTATTGGAATGAAAATTAAGACACAAGAATTCAGAGGTAAAATAATGAAATAACTTTATTGTGTTTAATATAAAACATATAAGAATCGAGCGACAGTAAAATTGAAAATAGGGAACATGATAAAATGGAAGTTACAATAAGTTTTGAAATAAGTTAACAAATTGCTGATGTTTTATAAGACAGAGAACGCAGGGTTCGGAGGATGTGGGGAAGTCCTATAGAATAGAAGGAAAAAGATTATGGAAACTTGTTACCTATACCCTATCTTCTTATAACCACTCTTTATTCTTTTTTCTGTATTTCTAAAAAAGCAATAAAAATATTTAAAAAAAAAAAAAAAGGAAACCGGGTGGGTTGTGATGGGTATATGTGGGTTTTGGGGTGAAGGAGCTGTAAGGATATGGGAGGTGTCAAGACGGTGTGGGGTTTGGCAGGGTTGGTGAGCAAATGAGAGTCCTAAGTGGTGATAAATGTCATACTAAAACTGATGTTGAACATTA
This sequence comes from Podarcis gaigeae, assembly GCF_964106915.1. Lineage (NCBI taxonomy): Eukaryota > Metazoa > Chordata > Lepidosauria > Squamata > Lacertidae > Podarcis > Podarcis gaigeae. The sequence goes on along the minus strand of NC_139682.1, from coordinate 44,308,083 downwards.
GTAGGAGCAAAGCCTTTTGTTGTCTTCTCTACTGCCCCATCCTCCCAGCATAGTATTACATCATTTTTTATTTGATGTGTAAATGTTTTACCCATATATATATATTGACAATGTATATATATATATTTGAAAAATCTGAGATTTCTGAAGACAAGTACAGACTAGTGGGATCCTGCCATTTTTGCTGCCACTTCGTTCTGTGTTCAATTTTATGACAGGTGAAGTCGCTTTTCTTGGCAACTCTTTCTTAATACCTTTTGACAATCCATCAATTCCAACATTTTTCTTGTTTTGGACTCAAAAACCAGTAACAGTGATTGATGTCCTTTTTTGGGAGGTGGAGGGGAGAAAAAATACGCTGCCCTGAGAAATGTGGGAGAGCTATTATGCCTTACTAATCCCTGTGAAAATCATTAACAGAATTGTCTCCTGTTGTTTGCTCAGTTTTTAATCCTCACAGTGTTATCTAAAGTAATCTTACTTCTGAAGAGACAAGATTTATAGTCCGCTCTGATTGGAGGAGGTTTGGACCTGTCTTTTGTAATACTGCAATTAAATGCTCCAGACGAGGGGTTTTTCATCAAACCTACTTTGTTGCATGAAGGAAAAGGAACTCCCCAAACCCCTTATTACCAGAAGAGCAATTTTTGAATTGTTGGCTTGAATATGCATTTCTTTATTTTATATATATAGACATATTTAAAGTATTCACCATCAAAAATTTCCCCTAGATGTAAGCATGCTAAAATTTCCACAGGAAAAATCTCTAGATTTCTATAGAAAGCCTTTGTTCCTCCTTCATGAATGACTCATAGAGAAGTTTCTACACAGAGCTTTGAACTTCCTTGTGAAAAAAAATACGTTCCTATGACATTGTCTTGTTTTTCCTCTTTACTGATGGGGTTTCTAGCAACTGCTCTGTAAAGTGTGGTCTAGATTCTAATCCTCACTTGTTTTGTTATTCTGGATTAGTTCTAAATTCATGCTTGTGAAAAAATGGCCACTATAGTGGTACCTCAGGTTACATACGCTTCAGATTACAGACTCCGCTAACCCAGAAATAGTACCTCAGGTTAAGAACTTTGCTTCAGGATGAGAACAGAAATCGTGCTCTGGTGGCACAGTGGCAGTAGGAGGCCCCATTAGCTAAAGTGGTGCTTCAGGTTAAGAACAGTTTCAGGTTAAGAACAGACCTCCAGAACAAATTAAGTTCTTAACCTGAGGTACTATTGTATTCTTAAAGTCTGACAAATTATTGTTGGAGGCACCTCTGCCTGAAGTTAACCTTTTCGAGATTCTCTCCTTTCTTCACTCTGAAATAAGCAGACATATACGACTCCTCACATTTTCTGTAATCTTAAAATATAAAGATACATCTTAGATCAGCCAAGAAGGCCCTCTTGATTGTTTGGAATCAAGGTGTGCTTGGTGGCTGCAACATTAATTTGGAAATTCTGTTATTTTGAGATTGATCAAGCTTCAGCACGTTTGAGAAGCATTGGGAAATCACCCTTTTGGGAGTTGACTTCCAGTGGTTAGATTTAAGATTTTAAGAGGCAGGAATTTTAATAAGTGTTTTCATCTTATTTTATTACCCATGTTGTTGTTAAACTGGAACCTTCCCCAAGGATAAGGGAACCTGCCATAATGCCCTTGGAACTTGCTCTGAAGCCTCTGGTTCTGATCTCTTCAGGAGACTTTGTCCTTGGCAGAATGGATGGTGTGGTAGATTTTGTTATGACTTAGCACTCCCTTGTTGGCCTTGGTGCCATCGTTTGTTGGTGTACAATGATATGACTCTTACTCTCTCATGGGCATAGTGTCTGATAGTCTTAGTGTTGCAGGGCCATCTGTTCACCCGCAGGTGTTTTAGTTTTGCACACTGAAAATGTATTTGGGTGCCAGACAGGAAAGTGTTGATATGACTGGCAAATGAGGTGAGAAAATGCAACTCTGTAAAGTTAATAGTTCCAGATTTCTCACTGTTCAGTCAGCAATCTCAAGGCATCTGTAGAGGGGGCAAAAGGGTTGCTAAACACTTTTCCAGCTGTCTTGGATGAGTGCAGCCTAGACTGCAATGCTACCAGTACAAAGCTGAATTGTTGGTGTGAGTGGCAGTTTCTCTCTGTGCCTAGGAAAACAGAGAGGGAGAGGAACCCACTAGCTTCTGGCTGGAAGTTCTTGAAAAATAAAATTAACTTATATGAAACTTCAGCATAGGCTTTCGTTCAGAATACAAAGCATGGGCCACTTGCAAAAGAAAGTAAGGCTGCAGTCTTAACCCAACTTACCTGAGTGTAAGCTTCATTGAAGTCAGTTGGACTTATTTCTGAGTAGACATGGTTAGACTTCTGCTGTAAGTCTGGGTTTAACGTCATTGAACAGCTTTCCTCAGCCTGGTGTGCCCTCCCGTCTTTTGAATTCACTCCCATCAGCCCCCGTCAGCATGACCAACAGTCAAGAATGAAAGAAGTTGTAGTCTGAAGCTTTGAGAGGATAACAGATTGGAGAAAGGCGACTAAGAAGGTAAGGAAACAAGCATTTAAGGCAGAAATAAATCAGAATTTCCTGCTGTCTGTAATGCCATTTACAGGTTTTTATTCAAAAAGCAGTTTTATTGAGAAAATAATAAATACAGTTTAATATAGCTTACATATCATAAATATGCAAGAATGCCATCACCCTGAAGTTTGATTGGGCATAGATAGGTGGCACTGTGAATTATAGTATGATGAAGGGAAGTGAGCTGCGGAGAGACAGTTGGAGCAGGCTGCAGCAGCCCTGGTCCACTGGCTGCATTTTAAAATGCAGGCTTCTCTGTGGCTTCCTTCAGCAGCAGCAAGTGCTTGGAAACCCCACAAGAGATTTCAACAGGAGGGTGGAACAATCATGTTGATACCATAAAAATGTCATGTGCATGGCAGGTGGGTTGCTCTCCCTACTTGTCAAAGCTAGCATGTGGGGTGGGACCCAAAACACTTGCCCACTCTTGGCATAAGGGGTTAATGGGGAAGGAATGGAGATGTTGGGGGGGGGGGATAGGTGGGATTGGCAAGCATCTTTATATAGGTGGCTGCTTCATCAACAGGAGAGCAAATCTACAGGATGACTACTCAGTTTTCGTCCTGTTAGATCTCTGCCTTCAGGTGTTTGTGCTGATTGCAGTGAGTGGTACTGCTTGACTGCTAGTTGAGTGGATATAGCTGGAGTGTAGATGCAGAATCTGATGTGTGCAGTAGGATCAACTGTGGCAGGGTACCCCCAAAGCCTTATGAGGAATGGTTGAGGGAGTTGGATACGTTTAGCCTGGAGAAGTGAAGATTGAGAGGTGATATGATAGCCATCTTTAAATATCTGAAGGGCTGTTGCATGGAAGATGGAACAAACTTGTTTTCTGCTGCTCCAGGGGGTAGGACCCAAAGCAGTGGATTCAAATTACAGGAAGGGAGATTCTGTCTAAACATGAGAAAGAACTTTCTGGTGGTAAGAGCTATTTGACAGTGGAATTGACTACCTCAGAGGTTGGGTGGTCAAGGATATGTTAAGAAACTTGGTTTGGTGAGTTCCCTCTGAGTGAGAGAAAGCATAAGGAGAGTTGTTATGAAGTTACTACCTTCCATCTGAAAGTGTGGGATGTGCCCACTACTGGACCTTTGTTTATCTGTGGCCTTAATTGCCCAGCTGTATAGTGTGACATTGGATGATGGTACCAGGATGTGTCTGGATGGGCAGGTAGGAAGGAGTTGTGAATATGTTCCCACAGTTTCAGTGGTGATGGCCAGGGGAAAGTATAGCTGGAGTTGTGTGGCTAACTGGGAATGTAGCTGGTCTATCAACTGCCCTGTAGCCCAGTGGCAGAGCCACCATGGGACTGTTTTAAATGGTCATTGGTCCAACACATCAGGCAGGGCACACTCTTGATGTTGTCTTTAGCCCAAGTGATATGAGGGGCAGATCAAACTTTTTTTTGGGGGGGGGATGCAATTCAGTCCCTTCTCATGGTTGGAACATTAGTAGTAATTAGTAGTATAGTAGGCCTGTTTGGATGGCCCACTCTCAGAGACTAATGGAACTTGAGGAGCTCCTGAATTCTTGAGGAATTCCTAAACAGTCTGGACAATCCTGTTAATGCCCTGGTTTCACTATGGAGTAGCAAGGTGAAATGCGCGGTTGACATGATCGCTTCTGAGCATCCTCTATGGTGTTGTGGAGCTAGGGCAGCTCCTTGGTATTCTAGAGAGCTTCGGGCTATGAAGCAAGCAGAATGAAGACTAGAGTGCAAGTGACACAAGTCTCATTCTGAAGCTGACTGAACGCTGGTTAGTGCAGTAACTGTGCCAACCGTGTGGCAGCGCATGCAAGTTGCAAAGAAGGCGCATTCACAGCTTGCATTGCATTCTCTAGTCACTGGCCAGTGGAATTATTTCAAACATTCTGGAGGTTACTGACTTCCACAGAGGGGGAGCATTAGAGGACCTACTGTGACCAACTGGCTATATATTTTGAGGATAAAGTCACTTGACTTCAGAGTGACCTTAATTCTGTGGTTATTGCAGTTCTAGATGAAATACCCAATGCCATAGTCAGTGATGTGTTGTGAGATCAGTTTCAGCTGATGCAGTCTGCTGATGTAGTCAAGGTGCTGGCTATATGCCTGACCATGTGTCCTCTTGATCCCTGTCCCTCCTGGCTTATTAAAGCTAGCAGAGGGGGTTTGACTGTTTGGGGCCAGAGTGTGGTTGGCACTGAAGTCCGTAAGGGGATGGCATCTACTCCCTTGAAAGAGGCTGTGGTGCACCCTCTCCTGAGGAAACCAGGCCTGAACCCCTTGGACTAGAATATCAACCAGTTGCAACTACCTTTATTGGGGAAGGTAGTGAAGAGAATTCTGGTAGGGCAGCTGCAAGCATTATTGGATGTCATGGATTATTTAGGTCTGTTTCAATCTGGGTTCAGGCCTGGTCATGGGATTGAGTCTCTCTTGGTTGCCCTGATGGATAACCTTTACGAAGAGTGGGACAAGGGGAGTGCAACTTGGCTTTCACTTTTCGCTCTGTTTGCGACTTTCAGTATCATGGACAATGGTATCCTACTGGACTGAGACTGTCCAATGGGAATTGGAGGGCACTGTATTTCAATGGTTTGTGTCCTTCTTACAGGACAATGCTTTTTGGGAGAGTGCTTTGTGGCCCTTTGCACTTACATGAAGCAGGATGACACTATTCTTTCCTCAGTGATATTTAATATTTACATGAACCTGCTTGAAGCGATCATTAGGAGTTTGTGGGCAATGAGTTATCAGTATCCTAATGACTCTTCACTCTATTTCTCCATCACACCTGCATCAGGGCAGGTGGTGCGGGCCATGGACTGGTGCCTGGATCCAGTGGCAGGATGGGTGAAGGAAAATATGTTAAGCTTGAATCCTGGCATGACAGAAATACTGTGGATGAGCGATTCTTTCGTCCAAGAAATTAGTCAACTGCTTTCCCTGGATGCGCTCTCTCTGAAGGAGCAGGTACACAGTTTGGGGGTGCTTCTGGAACCTGTTCTGCCAGTGGAGGTCCAGGTAGCCTCATTTGCTAGAAGTGCCCTTTACTTTGCAACTAGGGTGACACCAACAGCCAATCCTGAACCAGGATAGCTTGGCCACAGTAGTTCAAGCATTGGTGACTTCAAGATGGGATTACTGCAATGCAGTCTTTGTGGGGCTTCCCATGCACTTGAACCAGAAGCTGCAATTAGTTACTGTACTGCACAGTTACTGACAGGAATGAAACCCTGTCTGCATATAACACCCTTGCTCTGAGTTCTGCACCAGTTGCCCATTTGCTACCAGGCCAAGTTCGAGGAATTACGTACTATTAGGATATAAAGCAGCTTGGGGCCATTTTACTTGCAAGATCACTTTACTCCATATATGCTCCCTCAACTGCTTTGATCTGCAGAACTGGCAGCGTTAATGGTGCCACATAATACTTGTTCAATACTTAGAAGAAATTGTTCTTCCTGTGTAGCAGCACCTATACTTTGAAACTCCCTGCCTGCTTGACATCAGGCAGGTACCTTCGCTTTAATTTTCACCATCTGCTTAAAACATTTTTGTTTCGCCAGTCCTATTCAGACATGTAGAAGCTACATAAGCATCTTCTCTCTTTTTTACTAGTGTTGATTATGATAGTCTTCTACATGTTTTTAAATACCCATTTTAACTGTTCTTATACTGAGGTTTAATGCTTTATTTTATACTTACGTAAACCACTTAGAGGCCAGTAAAGCGAGATGAGCACCGCAACCCCAGAGTCGTCCGTGACTGGACCTAACGGTCAGGGGTCCCTTTAAACCACTTGGAGGTTTTCTTACAGGCAAGCAGTATTTAAATTTTGTTAAATAAATAGAATAAATCTCTATCCCCATGCCCAGAATACCTTCTGGATTGTCCTGCCATCTCAGTAAAAAAGAAAAGAAAAACAAGCATTTAAACACTGATAATTGTTGAACTGCCCTAGAATATGCAGAGTGGAAGTTTCCAGTGTTGGGAGAAGTGGAAAGTTTTTAAATTTCATAATTAAAGTAGAAATTGGTTTGCTATTCTTTGACTGTCTGTTGAGCATTACGGCCAAAAATTTCCATGTTGAATGCCAAGTGTGTAGACAACTAAATAAAAAGGTTTCTTTCTCTTCTCTTTTCAGGGATGCCAAGCATCTCTTAATCTTGGGTCACTAGAAATCCCCTGATTTCTGGATACTAAATCTGGAAAAGATTATTCTGGAAGAAAGCTAGTAAAATAAGTAAAATATGCTAGCTGACTTGTGCCACTGGCATGTATTCCAGGTGGGCCACTAGTCCCTTGTTATAACCTGTTTTCTGAGCAGAAATATATACCCCCAGGATTCTTGGTCTCAATCTGAATCCAGTCCATCACTTAGTAGCCATTCTGATTGCTAACTTGGACCAGCAGTCCTTTCTTTCTCATGGATACTGCACCTGTCAGTGATGCCTCATCAAAGAACTGGAGTTGCAGTAGTGATGCATACCCAGGCAACTGGGGTTTCGGAGATCCTTTTTCTGTTCTCTTTCTCTCAGGTGTTTTCCAGGATGTTGTTGCCTTTGCTGCTGTTCCTGGGGAACGGATGGATGGTTGTTTCTGCCAGCCCGAATGTGTCTGCCATCCCTGTGAAGTTGTGGGCCTGTCTGCCAAAAGGAGGAGTAGCTGAAGCAAGGTTGCTTTGTCGCATGCATGGATTGTACGCCAATGGATCCAACCCTGGAGTGTTCCAGAGCTTCTACATGTTCCATGCCATCTCAGACTCAGTCAGCTGCCACTGGAGAGACATAGCCAATTGTACCCTCAAGACCAGTGGAGAAGTTGGACATTTTTGTTACAGCATGCAGACGGCCAGTTCAAGTGTTCGCATTCCTGTTTCTTGCCGACCTTTGCCTACACACCTGGATTCTCGTTCAGCTGGAAGCAGCAGCATCCAGGATGGTTCATGTGATGTTGCCCTCGTTTCTGCTGCATCATGGAAACCTGGTGCACCGCTGCATCTGCGAACTGTTGTTGGAACCCAGAACACTAGGTTTCCTGGAGATCAGTTCCAGCTGTCCTTGATTTCGCCCTCCGGAAAGAACATCACCCGCCTGATCGTTAATTGGGAATCTCAGGAGTGGGAATTAAACGGAATGGACTTAATTAAACAGGGGCCACCAGACTGGGTGGTGCCGATCAGGGGGACACACTGTGACCAACAAATGTCCTCTATTAGGTTTAAATTCTATGGTTTTGTTGCCATCACAGAGGAAATAAGTGAGCAAGGTTCATACCGGGTAGAATTTGGCTCTCAAAACAAAACAATTCTTACATTTAATCCCCTGATCACAGACATCCTTCCACTTCGCCGTTTGACCAACCCCATCATTGGGTCTCATGTGTTGAAATTAGATCAGCCTGAACAAATTGTCATGCACCCCCAGACCTCACTAAAGGAGGTGCAGATTCATTTTGAGGGTTTGAATGTGTCACAGAGAGCACCTCAATGTGCTCCCTTTCTCGGAGTCAGCCACAGAGGTTGGATGGAGTGGGTTAAAATGTGGGGTGGAGTACATCATGGGGAAAGGGTTAAAAGAGAACTGATGGATTGGCTTGGGCCCCTAGGAGCAGGTCTTTCTTTCATAGATGCAGCCAACATAGAAGTCTTGGCTAATAAACTTTCATATTCCACAAAACAAATAGGGAAACTGACTGCCCCATTAACCAAATCTCTCTTGCAGCTCACAGAACAACCACAAGCTATCAGTAAAGTGCTTCCAGTCTGGGAAGCAATATTAGAAGAGGACAGCATGTTGATTGTGTCTGGAATCCAGTCCCTCCAAAGCAATGTTTCATTGGCTTTAGCATGTGAACAGGCACAAGCAATCACACAGAATGTAGTCATGGGAATGATTCGAGAGGCCAAGGCGGGAAACATTCCCATGGAGGTGAGCAATTTAATTCGGCCAGAGCTCACTTCAGGAGAAATAGCCTTGGAGGCTTGGTGGAGGTTGCTAAATGCATCTTATGATTCTGCCCAGAATATGCTGCGGTTATTTTTAATAACCGTAGAAGCCACCCAGATCATCCCAATCTATCCAGTAGTCCCCTTGGGATTCCAGATTGACAAGGATTTGGTCATGTATTCCAGGGACTCCAATAGGTGGGCACGGATGAGGAATGGTGACTGGCAAACAGTTAACGTGCAAGGTTGTGTGAAAAAGGAAAACTTGGGCTTTGTATGTGATGACAGCAGTTTAGAAGAACACCACGAATGCTTCTCTCCTCAGCTTGTAAATAGTTCCCACTGCTCTTTTGATGTAATCCAAGAAGAAAGTTCTACTGTTGTGTATACTGGGAAGGGCTGTATTTGTGTAAGAACGCCATGTGAGTTTGTAATCATTAATGGTCTGGTTATCCAGCCTATGCTGCCTTATATTAACCGTTGTTTTTGCAATATTAGTGTGCTTGTAGGCTGTGATTTCCAATTTCGGGTACCTGTTTGGACTGTGCAGCACATGAAGGCTTACCCCTCTTTGTATCGAGAAATCTCGCCTATTTCTCTAGGCCTTGGCCTTTCTACTCTGAAAAACCTGCTTTCTCACCCCTCCCTGAAGCAGGAATTGTTGAAAATCAAAGACATGGGTGAAAATGCTGCACTTGAGATTCTGCATAGCAATAGGGAGATTGCCCAGATTGTAGCCACAGTTAAATCTGCTGGAGACCACGCTTGGTGGGAGGTGCTTCTTGGATGGTCTCCAAGTTCAAATGGAGTACTAAATATTGCTCTCCACCCTATTGTGGTGATTTTATTATTTCAAGTGGCGCTAGTGATCAGTTTGTTGCTGCTGGTCGGCTGGATGAGGCGGCAAACACAAAGACTTTATGATTTAGAGAACCAGATACAGGCCGCCAGAGGAAGGTTGTGATGGGAATACTTGCCAGAGCAAACACTCCTTTAATGGAAGGATGTTGCCAGATACGACAATTGTGATTTTAAGCTTCCATCTTGTCTGTTTATAGTTGCTAAGCTGACATGGACTAGCAGCTAAGGACAAGATGCTTGACCTCCAGAACGGTCACATTCTGTTGAATGGCTGTGAAAAGACAGGAACAGATCTGTGTGTTGTGTGTGGTTGTCAGTCAGGAAAGCCCAGTGCAGGAGATCCTGTATAAATGGAAGGGCTATGCTCAGTTTTAGAAACTGAGATATGAAAGCTATGAGCTAAAGGGCACCTTAATCCTAGGTTATGGGTGCAAGAACAGAATGTCTAGGCCTGCTTTTTTATAAGAAGAATACAAAGCTGAAAATGAATGAACTGCAGCTAAAATTGTATGTTCCTTTTTCATGTAGTCTAGTCCTTCCCCTGCCCACCCACCTAATATCCTTAAGAGGGTCCCTTCTCTAGTCTTCAGACAGTAGCTGGAAGTGGGGAGGCAGAAAAAGGTCCTCCTGCAGTTTTAATCTGAAATCTTAGGCTCAGTACTGTACCCAGACCTCAGAAACTGCTCGAGCTAAAGAAATTCCCTGTTACAAAAGGCGCCTAGAACAATGGAAGTTTCGAACACTGGCTATGCTTTATCGGGGCACTTGCTCTACACAGCTATGACCTATACATGAATAACACAAGCACAGAGCTGGGGAAACGGGCAGAGCCTAACCCTAACCACCCTGCACTACAGAATCCTTGGATTCAGACTGTTGAATGGGAGCCATCCATGCTGCTGGCATTTATTGAAAACACACCTATTGGTTCTGCATTTCCTGATCATTAACACTGGATCATACAGCCTGGAATTTTTAATATGTGTGCATATAAAAATGTTTTTTTTAAATGTATTAATATTGTAAACCACTTCAGTATTTTTAAATAGAAAGTAGTCTAGAAATATTTTTAAATAAATAAAATCCTCTGCAATCAATTGCAATCTATTTATCTTGCGTGTGCACACAATCCCACACACCCAGCAGTAGTACTTTACCTGGGAAATAACCAGGATCATTTGTTTTTATTTCTCTAGGGGCTTTGTACTCTGAAATGAAATGAGCGTAGAGCTTTATTAATTTTTTCTTCTACCAGTCAAAGCAAAAAAAAATTCCTTCCAGTAGCACCTTAAAGACCAACTAAGTTAGTTATTGGTATGAGCTTTCGTGTGCATGCACACTTCTTCAGATACATGCACACGAAAGCTCATACCAAGAACTAACTTAGTTGGTCTTTAAGGTGCTACTGGAAGGAATTTTTTTTGTTTTGACTATGGCAGACCAACACGGCTACTTATCTGTAACTGTAACTATGGAAGGCACCACATTGAGCCACATGAAATGGAAGTCCATCAACCAGTGTATCTGAAGAAGTGTGCATGCACACGAAAGCTCATACCAAGAACTAACTTAGTTGGTCTTTAAGGTGCTACTGGAAGGAATTTTTTTTGTTTTGACTATGGCAGACCAACACGGCTACCTATCTGTAACTTCTTCTACCAGTTGCAGTACAGTACAGAGAAGCTTTATTCATGGAGCTTAAGATGAGATTCCATAATACAAGCACTGTAGGCTTCATTTATTTCTCCTGTCCATAACTTGCCTATTCCTTGGGATGTTGTTCCATGGTCTAATGTCCTTGGGAAACGTTCCAGACATTCTGGCTATCTCTAGCAGTAGCATGCACTTAGCAGCGCCTCCTGTTTTACAGCCAGTATGATTGGTTGTCTGCCAAAGAGATATGCTTTGCCACCTGAGAAGGTCTGGGACAGTACCAAAAGAGCACAGTGGCAGCTGCTCTCATACACAAACCTGAAAATAACATACTTGGAAAAACAAAAATGGGAATTATTATTTTTCTGAAGAACTTAAATAAAAATAAATCCTAGGCATAAACCAATGTATAAACTCATTAGCTGTTGACCCTTCCTTGTAAATTCAGTTCTGGGAATTGGCTGCTGCCTCATATGTTTGTGTACAAACATATGAGCCTTGTGGCCTTACTTTAATGGCAGTGAGTACAAACTGAAATAGATGTCCTGCTAGAATGGTGCTTGCTCCTCTGTAGTCTTTGGAAATCTAAATTTGATTCCCAAACTTTTGGGGCACCGAGGTTCTGCTCACCAGGCCTTCCTAACTGTATTGTGTCTCTTCTCCATTAATTCACCTTTATGGCTTCCTCTTTGGGCTGCTTCTTCTGAGTTTCCAAGGACTCCACTGTTAACCTCGCAATCTGCCATGGGTGCTGGTCATAAGAAATACCTTATGAAGGGATGCTTTTAAAGACATTCCCTTTATAGGTTAAAAGGGAAATCGTGTAAAATGCATAAGTGAGACAAAGAGATGTAAGGCGTTGTTGTAAGAATGACATAGTGGAAGTAGTACTCCATTTAGTTTGAGGAGTAATGCCTCATGCTACTATCCCCCTCCAGGTGTTCTACTCTTGCTGTAAAAGCAACAAGGGAGTGACAAATGTGTTAAGCTCCTGCCATTGCCATCCTTCTTGCCTCCATGAGCTGCTACCTGAAGCAGAAAGCCTCCTGTACTCATGGAAGCTTCCTACATGATTTAGCACTCCAATTTTTTCAGCATTAAAAAACCCCCACCCCACAGCTTTTTAAGAATATTACCCTTGTAGAGGGAAATATGGACAGGGCAATCAGAACTTAGCATTCTCATCCCCACTTGCATGTTGTTATCTGCACACAAGTAGAATGTCTTAAGAAGGCTATTCTAATGCAGTAAGTCTCCAGTTTGAATTCTCACCTGAGCGATAGGGGAACCCTCTGTTTTCTCTTTGTCTCTCCTTCTGCAATAAGGAGAGAATAGTGCTAGCCTACTATACTGGGAAGTTTTAAGGACTCCTGAGCTGATGCACATGAAAGGCTTTGAATGCTTGATACGTGATATATAAATGCAACGTATAATGTAAAAAGGGTGTTCTGTTGGTTTGATCAAGTGGTGTAACAAAAATATGCAATTTATTGGGGGGGGGGAAGGAGGAAATTAGATCCAGCTGGATTAGTGCAGATCCCTGGACAGAAATATTCAATTGGCAAACTACCTTATAAAAATAAAATGTGTACTGATGCCAGATACTGTAACCACAAATTTAAAGATTTAAAAGGACTCAATCCATACTTAAAATTAGCAGTGTGTGCTAATTTTATAGGGTGAGAAAAATGCAGGCATACTGTCATGCCAGATGTTTGAAGAGCTGAATAATTTAATAGTAAGTTATTTCACAAAACACTGTGCCACTTGAGTAGAGGGCATTGTCAACAGCTGCTAGTCCACCAGGAAATCCGAAAACAGATCATAAACACTTTAAAAAGCATATTTTTAAAAAAGCAAGTTCAGTTCAGAACTGTTGGCATTTAAGTCTACATGGGGGTTACATGTATTTTAGACTGCTATTGCAGCAACCTGAAACATGTCACTGTCCCCTAGACTGACTGGTTTACCACTGGGTTCTATTCACTTCAGTGGGGCAATGATGGGGCAACATTACTGAAGCCAATCTGGGTCTGGGATCTTCTGTATGCAAAGTAGATGCCGTACCACAGAGCCACAGCTCTTCTTCCAAGGTACCAGAATATAGGGACTGCGCCGGTAAAGAGCAGTAGGAGACAGTGCTAAAAGGCTCCTGTGTGAAGCAGAAGGATCACAAAAAGCATGTTAAGCATTTTATGTGAGAAATGAATTTCTGCAGAGGTGGCCAGCAAATCCTGAAACTGTAAACTGGGCAGATTCTAAAATACTCCTGTGCAAGTGGTGATTAAAAGCGGCACACTAGAAGAAACATTCCATGCTACATTTTAGCTGTCTAACTTCTGTGTTATTTCCCATAAGATACATCTTGCCTGGGCACGCATAGATGTAGTGAATAAAGCATGTGACTTTGCACAAAAACTCAGAATCTGAGTTTGCTAGTGGAGGGAGTGATTAGATTGCTGACCAGAAAATCAGTTGTGGGGATTTGGTTTGAAAACATGATCAGCCTCAGAGGGTCACCAGTCTCTTATCACCTACTGCACTTGTAAACATTGTAGAGATTATTGTCCTCTCACCGCCGCCCCCCTTTGCTAAATTTTCTTCTCATGAGGTTTATACTCAGAGACAGAAAATGTACATGTGTCACAATAACTTGAGCTGTGTAATACTGTGAAGTATGCAAAATGGCACCACCATAGGCAGGCCATACACAAACACTGCCTTGCTGAAGCCAAGTCTACACTTATTTTTTTCAACTCGGAGGAAAGTTCCACTCAGAGGAAGAAGGAGATGGCTGACCGCAGGAGGATAAGCAGGAGAGACCCAGTAACCTTTTTACTGGCCTTGCTCCAGTGCTTTTAGAAACAGTTGGATGTGAACAGTTAAGCAGGCGTAACTTTTCCTGGCATGAACTTAATCAGCTCTTTAAATATGCTTTTGTGTTGCTGCTAAAGTCATAGGAGTAAGACCTCTGGGTATAGGGCGGTATACAATAATAAAAAATAAGGTGGCCGCACTCCTCAAAATTCAGCTTTCAGTATTTAGCAAAGCCAGCCTGGTGTCAATATGGAAGGAATTGGAATCAGGGTTTCTCTCAAGGGAAAGTCTCATTGTGTTCCAGACTAGGGATTGTGCACATTATTTATATAAACATTTCTGTACTACCTCTTAGTTTTAGAAATATGGTTAATGAAAACAAGATCACAGCAACAAGGCAAGTGACTTTTCCAATGAAAGGTAATCTAGGCATGAAATTCAAGGTGAGCCAAATGCTGGCTGTTCAGTCCAACTTACAGTTTACAAGGAAGTGGAACAGGAGCTGGAGGAAATGAGAATAGAGACCTGAGCAGAAGCTAGTATAGCCCAAGGAAGCAGAGAAGAAGACGACGAGACAGAAGCACTGTAACCTGTTGCAATCAGCCAAACTGATTACTAGGAAGTACTTGGAAGTACTGTCCAAGATTAGCAATAGCCAAAGAGCAGTGGGAAGGCTCTACATAATGAAGTTTTTTTTAAAAAATAATAATAGCTGAACCTTCAGACCAAAGATTAAATGCAATGGCAAGAAAGGCGGCTGCCAACACCCAGGGCTGGTTGCATACATGAACCAAGTTTAGCATTTGTTGGCCAAGTTGCGGCTGAAGAAGCTGGAGCAACTGCTGGTGGATGGGCTGCAGCATGAGCATCCTGAGCATGGAGACACTGCTGGACCTCCTTGTTGGTCTCTGCACTGAATGCAGTTGTGATTTGCTACCCCAAGGGACAGGCTTGTCTCAGGCTTCCTCAGGTAGGAATGAACCCCCTGATTACTGATGTGGGCAGGCCACCTTTCCACTGGCAGTAGGCCCAAGAGTTCCACCATCTCCATCATGGTCCACAACCTGAGGACCCCAGCCAGCACAGCATCTGGCTGAGCCAGCTTAACAGTGGGCATTATGGGTATTTTATGTGTATTTTAATGAACTAAATAAAATGAAAGATCATGAATCATGGAGGCATGCAGAGTGTCTTCTTGAACCTAGCAGTGCTTAGCTTGTTTTTTAAGTTGCTATTTTGTTAATGTTGTTAATATTGTTTTATAGATTATAAATGCTGTATTGATTGTTAATCATATAATATGCCTTTTGCTGTCATTGTGATGTTAGCTTAATTTTTAAGTTGCTGCTCCATTAATAGTGTTTTACAGAATGTAATTGTTTTAGAGATGATTTGTTAATTATTTTATATCATTTATGCTGCATTTGTGGTTTTTATTATGTCATTGTTATTTATTGTTTGTAAGCCGCTTTAAGATTCATTTGAATGAAAAGCAGCATGGAAATACAATAAATCAAATATTCAGCTGACATATGGAATATGCATAGCATATCCTCTTCAGTAACTAGGAGGAGAAAACTGGGAAGAGACAGTAAGAGCCACAAATACACATATTCTCTTTTTGTGTAGAACTTCAAGGAGGTAGTGAGTCAAAATCCAGCAATTGAACGTAGGCAAAAGTTGCTTAGCTAGGCTGCTAAAGTTATTGAAGAGAGACCACACAGTTATTTAGCATGAATTTGTGCACCTGCGCTTTATTTTGATTTTACTAGTGGCATGAGCAGATTACTCCCACCACCTTTCTTTTGACAGTAGAAATGCTGATTGTGGCTTCAGTTTCCTATCTGCCAAAGACACGGGTGTATATGTGTGTGTGTGTGTGTGTGTGAGAGAGAGAGAGAGAGAGAGAGAGAGAGAGAGAGAGCCCGAGAGAGCAGATAAAATCTCAGACAGAAAAAAAATAAATAAATCTCAGACAGAATGAAGGAGGAGAATGTTCTCAACGCTAATGCTCTTAAATGAGATCTTGTCCTGGTCACGATGTTGGTGATGTGGGCTCAGTCTGTTGGGAACTTGAGTGAGCCTCCCTGGAGCATTTTCACAATTGTTATCCTAATGCTGCTAGCTGACAGTAGCAGAAAGCTTCCCTTCCCCACTCATTTTATATAGTCAATTAAAAAAAACACACCCTTTCATCTTGTGTCCTTGGAGCCAACCCCTGAATCGCCTTATGGGCACAATGTTCCTTTGTGTTTGTGCTGCTCTCTGCTTCCTTCACTCTGTTTTGATTACTTACTACTGCTAACAGCTGCTTTCCGAGTTGCTGTGTTAGCTTTACTTAGGATGACGGCTGGTCTTGCTTTCATCTGCTGAAATGGGTGAGGCTTTTAAGCGAGTGCTAATTCCACAGGAAACAAATCCCCCTGCCATCTTCGGAATGCAGGGTGTTGCAACAAAAACACAGTTGTAGGAATATGGGATTTTTAGAGATCTGGATAAAGCGTTATAGGCGCAGTAACCATGCGGAACACTTGCAGCCTGATTTGAAGCATCTTGCTTAAAGGTAACTTTCATTGATTTCAATGAGAAATATTGTTAAGTGTTAGGATTGTGTGCTTTATAACTAATGCCAGTTTAGGACAAAGTGTGAACTTTTACCAGAGACTTGAGCTGTGTTGCAGATTTTGTCTGCAGTGCAGGTGAGATAACAGTCCCCAAAATTCTGATAATTTTATTTTCAGAAAAGGATTCTGGATTGAAACCATAATACCTCTAACCTGGAAGCCGACAAGCATGAGATGAGTGAATTAGCCCTCTCCTGCATGTGATTCCCAGCAACTGATCTTCAGAGATATCTGGAACCAGGATCCTGAAGGTAGCCATGATCATGAGCCTTGAAGTTGCACCAAATGCTCCTGGAGGTTTGACATGTTTTTCATAGGGGAAATTAATGCCTCAAAGTGGGTGGACCATGTTTGTTCTACTTAAATAGCTAGTGGTCAGCAAGCTTTAATGTTGTTTTGGGCTTACTGAAAGGAATAGATTTGTATGCAGCAGAGACAGCACATTATATTCGAGTCCCGGTATATTGTAAAGAAAGTGAACAGGGGCATAGTCCTTCTAAAATAAAATACCCAAGCCCCATTGCTCTGATGGAGTTTAAAGATGAGAGAAGTCTAATTGGAAATGGAGTGACTGTATGTGCTTTAGTATATGCCTTTCCATGCTTAGCTTAATCTCAACCCTGCACCAGATGCTTTTCCTGAACGTCTTGCATTCATTTTTTATGCAGGTATTAAAAACCGGATTCACTTCATTACTTTCAAACTACAGTGAATGGTTTTTCCTCTGCGTGTGCCATTTCCTACAGTGCAAGTGTGGGGAAGAGGGCCAAGGATAACACTGCATGTGAATGGGGTCTCAGTTTCCCTTTATAAGGCACTAAAGGGGAGCTCTCTTCACTTGTTTGAAAGCATGCTGTATTATTTTTCTCACTTCTTTCACATGATTTCACTGTAAATGAAAACAAATGTTGTTTGAGCGGAACCTTGGGAGGCACCTTCTTTGATCCCTAACACAGATAAATGCATAGAACTAAAGCTCTGAGCAAGAAAAGAAGTGATCCTGCATTTATTTTTGTAAATACAGGCAGAAGCAAGTGTTTGTGCTTGTATGACACATACAAACGCACCCACACTTTCCCTCAAGGATCTGAAATGCTTTTAAGATTGTTCACTGTGTCTCACACAGTCACTTTTAGAAATAGAGTTGGGAGGATTTGGGTGTCAGTTTTATTTTTCAGCACTTACATCTGTAGCTTTTTATATAGCCATA
The DNA here is from genome assembly GCF_964106915.1 of Podarcis gaigeae. Lineage (NCBI taxonomy): Eukaryota > Metazoa > Chordata > Lepidosauria > Squamata > Lacertidae > Podarcis > Podarcis gaigeae. Next base: position 44,290,423 of record NC_139682.1, on the reverse strand, counting down.
TCCTGCAACTTCCTTGATCTCTCATATTCTAATGTAGAACTTTTCCATTAACTGTGGTCTACTTAGCGCTGTGAGTTCTTGATGTATAAAAGTAGCAGGATGCAACCCAGCTGATACAACTGAACTCTCCTCCACCAAAGAGATGTTCAGTTTTCTCCAGCTGTTTTAAGGAGTCTGTGTGAACGAAACGAGAGTGTTCTGTACATTTATTGTTAGAAGTAGCATTACTATTATTATTAGCCTTGAACACAGCTTTCAAAACCTCTCTTTGGCTCAGATGCGTATCTTCAGGAAACACTGAAATGGCTGCATGGAAACAGCATCCCTAAGGCAGGCAAAAGGATTAGCATCCAAAAGGCTGCCTCTCCATCTATTGCATACTTCATTTTTGTTTCTCTCATGCACTCTGAATCCTCATACAGCAAACCTCTGCTTTAGATTCATACAAACATCTGCCCACAATTCTGGAGCACAGGGGAAGGGGGAGTGGATAAGTAGAAAACTTTACTCATAGAAATCAATGTTATGCTGCACAATCTCCCCCCCCCCCAAAAAAAACACCCTTATTTCTTTAACTATAAAAATATGTTTTCTTAATTATACATACACCCCACTTTTAACTTAATTGCTCTAAGAAAGAAAGGGGCTTGGGTATTAGGTATCCCTGCTTGGCCAGGCATCAGAATTGAGGCAATGCTCACAACGAACGGAGCTGCCGATTATTTGCATGAGTTGGCACACTTCTTGACTCAGGATGAATTAGTCGAAAGCCATTCTTACAGCTATTTTTCATTCTTTAATGTAAAAAAAAATAGATACAAAAGAATGAGAGTGATTTCTCATGGCGAGACTCCTCTTCAGGGTTATGTCTTAAGTTTTCTAAAAGGGTGCAGTATGTATGGTGTCCTTGGGCAGGGCCTTAGAGATTCAACTCACAGTGTTTTTACGAAAAAAATTCCTTCCAGTAGCACCTTAAAGACCAACTAAGTTAGTTCTTGGTATGAGCTTTCGTGTGCATGCACACTTCTTCAGATACACAGTATTTTACGGTACTTCCTTTGCTTCCTGGGTTAGACATTCTGGGTATGGTTAATCATAGAAACAGGAAGAGATGGGAAACTAGCCCATCTTACATTTCTGTCTGGAAACTTTGCAATGATAGTTTGGCTGCATTGACCTGGGTATGAAATGTTATTTTACTTATGAAATGGATAGCTTGCTAGTTGGTAATGAGCTAGGATTCTGTAGAGAGCATTAAGTATATGTAAATACGTTTTCCTTCTCTTGATAAAATGGCATGTTTCAGTTGTCCACTCTGAGAAATTCAATTTCAATATCTTACTTTAGCCTTAGTTTTTCAGCTGGTAGATCTGTAGGAAGAAAATCAGATAATATCTACTAGAGGAGGTGTTATTTAGTGATACAACCTTTCTACTAAGGTCTGGGCTCAGTGCCACCAAATCATTTTGCATCAGCAACCAGCCAGTAGATGTTTCTTTTTCACCTCTTTAGAAGGCAGAACACTGGTGTGAATGTTCTTAGAGAGAAATCATTTGACATAGCAGACAGAAGGATAATATGATCAGTTGGCTGGCTGCTAAAACTAAGGTCTCAGCTAGATTGGTAAAGAAAAAGCATTTTATATGTTCAGGTAGGTAGCCGTGTTGCTCTGACGCAGTCGAAATAAATAAAAAAAATGTCCAGTAGCACCTGAGAGACCAACTATGTTCTGGGTATAAGCTTTCGTGTGCATGTATCTGAAGAAGTGTGCATGCACCTGAAAGCTTATACAGTACCCAGAACATACTTAGTTGGTCTCTAAGGTGCTGCTGGACAACTTTTTCATTTTATATATGTTGTATATGCATTATATCACTGTGACACCAGATGGCGCTGTGGAGTCCCGTTTTTGCCAACACGATTTCTCATACAAAATTTACAACATGTTTTCCCGAAACTCTTCTTTGATGTATCTAGATCCAACCCTAGGAAGGTCAGGCTGGAAAGAAGGCACATTTCTATAATAGGGAATTTAGATTTTGTTCTCATAAGTGTACCACTGCTCAGATACAAGGGACTGATTGCTTAAGGGCTGAATATTTTCCCCAGCATTATAGCATATTTTGTAAGCTTGGTACCATTCTGTTGTATCTGATAGCAGCTGCTGCCACAGGGTTAAGTGCACACAGTTATATATCAATGTTTTGAATTTAAAAGGTGCATACCTGGCCATGAAATACCTAACACCTGTGCCACTAAGTCTGATCAATATATTGGAATCTTGCTCTGAGATGACAGTATAAGGCAGGTGGGCTTATAAATAGCAGTGAAGTCTTCTGCGTGGTATTTGTATGCTGTCCTTCAGTTTTGTTTTACTTTGCTTTGTTTTGTTTATCCTTCAGTTTTATTTCATGGTGTATATGTTTATTATTATTATTATTTAATTACAATTGACTCCCATTTGCTCAATTAGGTAGGGTGAGGGTGAGGCTTGATTGTCGTGCTGTCGCAAGACAGGAATGCACAGCAGATCTTCTTGTTATTGCTCCTTGTGCCTGGATCAGGCTCAACATCTGCTTACAGTAAGAAAGCACTCAAGTGATTTGGGCAGCAAAAAGGAGGATTGGTTACAACATGTTGAATAAAAATAAACCTAAGCTGGGTGTCTCAGCGCATGGGTGTCTCAAAACATCATCGAAAGTGGTGTGATCCCAGCTGAGCTGGAGAGGTGGTGACTCCAGCAAGTAATCAGTCATGCTAGCTACCTTCTTGACAGCTCAGTATATGATTCAAATTTGATAGCTAGCCTGTGTCTTTTGTCTGATACTGTCTGTGTTTTAGTCATGAAGTGTCTAGATGCAATTTTGTGCTGGATTTATTAACTCCTGTAAATAAATGCAGTGTGTTGGGGACCCAGTAAACACTGTCAGTTCTAGAGACTTTTTGATGCTTGTCCTTCCACGGATTCCATTTTTTGACCTACTTCGTCTGTACAAATATATAGGTGTTCAATTTAAGTGTATTGCAAACACCTTGATTTCAAACTGCTTCAGAAGCAAAGTGAAACTGCGTCTGTATATACCAGTATCTGCTTCCTTGAACTCATATACCGTAACCTCCTGTCTTATAAATGCAAGTGAAGATTCCACTCTTAAGTGCATACATCCATAGCCTAACTGGCAGGGATAGTGCTCTTAACCTAGATAAATTAAAGTAAATATTCAATTGTTTGAATATTAAAGCCCCCTTTCCAAATTATCATTTTTATGTGAGACAAACAAGTTTCTGCTCATTTGCTTCTTTCAATCCATGTGCCTTTCCTCAGGTGCTTCTTTGGCAGGGATGTTGTACTTTTTGAGCAAATGACTGCAGCCTGTCTGTCATGACTGTTAGTCCTGCATGTTACAGTGCTCTGTCAGTCCCGACCTGTGATGATTATGTTGTTCTATGATCTCTTTAGAAGTTTTATCTGTTGTTGTGTTAAGTGTGCTTTTTAAGAGCTTGAGTGCTCCCCATTACTTTAGTAAAAGAGTGCTCATCTAGCCTTTTAACAACCAAAATATGATTAAAACCAGAAGGCGTATCCAGCCCCCTGCAATAGTTTCCTACCTTTGCACTCCATTCTTCAGAGCTGTATATTTGAAGGATTATTTGCACTTATATGAACATGCTCAGGCATTCAGCTGTAGAGGTCCATCTCTCTTGCCCATCCAGGACAGATGTTAGGTTGATGGGTAACGGGGACAGGACCTTCTCAGCTGTAGCCCTGTACCTTTGGAAGTCACTTCTCCATGGAATATGTTTGTCCCAGTTTCTATTAACTTTTAGGAGAGAGCTTAAATCATTTTTATTTCAAGCCAGGAGGGTGCTTGTGCCCTGACTTGTTAAAAATTAAATTAAAAAACAAATAAATATTAAAAACAGGTAGCAGAAGTAGAGCTGTGTGCCCATGGTAAAACTCTCAGCAAAGCTTCCCAGCAAAGTTAGCTATTCCATTCTGGTACTGGATCCATATCGGCATGAGTATTTTGCCAAAGACAAGTATGCATGTGTGGCAGGTGGGGCTGTTCTAAAAGCCCTTACACAGCAGAAATAAATCTGTGAGGTTTAAATCTGTGGTTTAAAGTGATATGATACTGCAGATGGGGTCCTAAAGGCAGCTTTGAGTAAACAGTTGTCATGTACACAATCCTCAGGTAACTGCTGAATTGCAACTTCTCCATTCATTTGGAGAACAATTATTGCCTTTCACACTACAGGTATTGATTACAGGTGCTAATATTATTGTGTTATCACCAATTGCTGCTGTGAAGGGAGAGTTTGCATACATTTTAAGGTCTTGTACTGAATTTTTTTAAGAGACACGGGTGGCGCTGTGGGTAAAACCTCAGCGCCTAGGACTTGCCGATCGCATGGTCGGCGGTTCGAATCCCCGTGGCGGGGTGCGCTCCAGTCATTCAGTCCCAGCGCCTGCCAACCTAGAAGTTCGAAAGCACCCCCGGGTGCAAGTAGATAAATAGGGACCGCTTTCTAGCGGGAAGGTAAACGGTGTTTCCGTGTGCTGCGCTGGCTCGCCAGATGCAGCTTGTCACGCTGGCCACGTGACCCGGAAGTGTCTTCGGACAGCGCTGGCCCCCGGCCTCTTAAGTGAGATGGGCGCACAACCCTAGAGTCGGACACGACTGGCCCGTATGGGCAGGGGTACCTTTACCTTTACCTTACTGAATTTTTGCATTTCTTTACTGTTCAGCCTTACATTTATTTTCTTTCACACCAAATTGTGTATGCATCCGATGAAGTTGGCTCTAGTCCATGAAAGCTTATGCCACAATAAAAAAAAATGGTATTTAAGGTGCCGCAAGACTCTTTGTGCATAGAATGAATTTCAATGGATTCTCTGCAGCATTCCCTAAGTTGTGGAATTTCCTCCCCACAGAGGTGCGTCTGGCTTCTTTAACAGCTTTCGGGCAAATGCTGAACACGTACCTCTTTACCCTAGCCTGTAACACCTGAGATAGGTGTTTTCAGGGCCCACTTTATTCCTGTAATTGTACTCTGTTTTAATTTAAAAATCTAAAAATTGTTTTAACCTGTCCGGGGACATGCTAGTGAAGGGCAGAGGATGATAATGGCTACATCATTGTAGCATATTGAAAGGCTGTGTGTTTTTAAGGCTAAAATCCAAAGAAATTCTATCGAAGATATTGCTCAAATACAAAAATGAAGAGACTTCTGAGTGAATTAGATATAATTACGTAGGATGAGCTGTTCTGATGTTCTTTTATTGTTTTTCATATAATGCAGCTTGCTGGGACAGAAATCTGAAGATGACTCTTGGGGAGGGGAGAACTTGAGGGGGAGGACGTTTGGCAGAAAAATAGACTAAGAGGAAAGGGTTAAGTCCCCCCCCCCCCCGCTGGTATTGTGCTTCAAATTGCAGCCTCAGCAACTGCATTGAATAGCAAATCCCTCAGCATATAGAGAAATAGCAACATCTCTTTGAGATTACGCAGTGTGGTTTATGTACATGCAAGTAGTCTATTCCTGAGCAAACCCTCACATGGACAAACATAATGTATGAGGTGGATACTCAAGGATGTGATTGTCAGCAGTTCCCATGATTGTAGTGACTGGAAATAGTGCCACTGTGATTATGGGAAAAGTTGCTGGCCATAGTTGTTCTTTCCTGTATCGTATCTTGTTTGTCCATGCGATCCATTCCTAAGGAAGGTCAGGAAATGGAATATGTACACAGCAGATACAATGTAAATTGGTCTTAAGAGGGAAGGTGACCAGGATATGGAAACATTCTGTAAACTGCTCAACACACTCTGGAGATGGTGAGCACCTTGTATTTATGCGGAGGGGAATTTTTTTTTCAGAGTTCTGTGCTTATTGACAGTTCAGAGGTTAAAGTGATTGTCCCATGACCGATGAGAAGGCACTTGTATTTTTCGTAGCTTCCTATTCCTTTCCTTATACAACCTTGAGTGGCCCGTTCTCCTCTGTCCTTGAGTTTGAGGACAGCTGTCCTTGCCATCACATCCCAAGCCTGTGAAAATCGGCACATTGCCATTGGAATACATTTGCCTAGTTTGCATTGAGTGCAGAGCTTGTGGTCCTAGCACAGATTACCAATCCCTATATACACAGTGGTCCATTGGCCTTCTGAGACTCCATAGCACAGTGTTTCCCTGTCAAATGCTCTTTAACATTTTCCTTCTCTTCCTTGAAGGCTAGCAGGAACAGCCTGATAGGGGCAGACGTGGATGATGCCAGAGCTATGACAGGGACTGCAGTCTGGGCACTGAAGGGTGGTGATCAGTTATGCAACAGCCAAAGGAGGAAGTACCTGAGGTCAGGGAAGAGGAGGAGGAAGAGGAAGAGGCACTGACGGCAGTAGGTGGAACCTCAGACCCAAATGAAGGACCAGATAATTCAGCACCTTCTATCAGCTACACAGGTAGGTTGGAGAAGCAGGCTAATGCATCCAACACATTTTTAAAGCAGCAATAGGTGGCTTTTACAGTGAGCTTTCCCCTCAGTAGGCAAATTTGTCACAATATGACAAATTCATTCCTTTATGCTGATTCCCCACCCCAAGCTAGTTGTCTTGGTATCTCTTTTCCTTTCCACAACACTCTTTATCTCTTGTCTCTGATTATGGTTTTTTGTTCTCCTTTTCTCCCTCTGTTTAGACCAGTGTTTCCCAACCTTTTTTGGGCAAAGGCACACTTGTTTCATGAAAAAAATCTTGAGGCACACCACCATTAGAAAATGTTTAAAAAATTAACTCTGTGCCTATATTGACTATATATAAAGTAACTCTCGTTAATAGGCATCAAATAAACACAAAGAAAGTATTTTATAATTACTTTATTATGAAATAGTAAGTACCGTATTTTTCCTTTATTTCCCCCCCCAAAAAAACCAGGTCGGGGAACAGTGGGATGGCGGTGCTGCGCCTCCCCGCTGTCCCCCGAGCTTGTGGGGCTGGCCCATGTCTGCCTGGCGCGAGGGGCGCTCTGCTTCAGGGCGCCCCGCGCGTCGGGCGGCAGGCTACAGTCCGCAGCATGGGGAACCCTCTGTTTCAGGGCGCCCCACGGGCCCCCCAGGTGCGCAAGGCTGGCCAACACCAGCGCGGAGCACGGGGCGTCCTCCGAAGGGCGCCCCGTGCTCCGCGCTGCCAGCTGCCGCCCGCAAGCTTTGCGCTCCCGGGGGGAGATCCCCCGGGTGCGCAAGGCTTGCCGACACAAGCGCGGAGCACGGGGCGTCCTCCGAAGGGCGCCCCGTGCTCCGTGCTGCCAGCTGCCGCCCGCAAGCCTTGCGCTCCTGGGGGGAGATCCCCCGGGTGCGCAAGGCTGGCCAACACCAGTGAGGAGCACGGGGCGGCCTCCGAAGGGCGCCCCTGCTCCGTGCTGCCGGCTGCCGCCCGCAAGCCTTGCGCTCCTGGGGGGAGATCCCCCGGGTGCGCAAGGCTGGCCGACACCAGCGCGGAACACGTGGCGTCCTCCGAAGGGCGCCCCGTGCTCCGCGCTGCCAGCTGCCGCCCGCAAGCCTTGCGCTCTCGGGGGGAGCACGGGGCAGCCGACACAAGCGCGGAGCACGGGGCAGCCTGCCGAAGCGAGCGGCGATGGGATGTGGGGGGGAGGGAGCTCGCCGCGCCGCGTGTGCTCGCCGCCGCCCGGCCTCTCGCCGCCCGACTCGCCCGCCTCCCTCCCACGGCACACCAGGCAGCGTCTCGCGGCACACTAGTGTGCCGCGGAACACCGGTTGGGAAACACTGGTTTAGACGTTCACCCCTTCTTGATCACTCCTCCCTGCAGATGTCCTGCAGGCTCAGTTCTGAGCCTCTTCTCTCTTGCAATACTGCCACCTTTATGTGACTCCTGTATTTATTCTTTCCATCCCTCTTTTCACTTTCTGTCAAGTCCCATGTTTGAACATCTCACTGACATTTCCTTCTGTGCATCTGCTGATGTCTCTGAATGGGATTTCTAATGTTTCCTTTCAGCTTCTCATTCTTCCCACGCTCCCTTTCACTGTCACACGCTCACACACTATACCCATGGGGTGATATTCAGCTCCTTCTAATGCTCTTCTTATAGCCAAGCTATGGTCATTGGCTGATGTTGTAAAAACTATCCACTGCTTTGACAGATATCTATCAGGCATAGATAGGACTTGGATTTGGCCCACAGGTCACCAGCTGGTCATTTCTGGTTTGGACTTCTGCTTGTCGGCTTCCCTTTGCTTTCTCATATGCAAGACAATTGGGAGCACCCCCACTAAGATAATATTTTTGCCTCTCTTGCTATGATTATGTCTCCTCTCATCTTAATGCCATGACACTGCTTTCCTATCACTCCTCATGCAAGGAATTCTCACATTTCAGGTTAATGTTTTTGTCTGTGACCCTCTTTCATCTTACTCTCTTCTGCTTATTGCTCCCTCTCTGCTGAAGCTCCTCTGTAAGCTACACTTCCTTTGCACCTAATCCAAGCCTCACCTTCGTGTTACTCCTCAGGCATGAAATAACTGATGCCACCCACATCCTGTCTATCAAAGGCAGCACCAGTTGCTCTGAACTCCCCTAGCACAGGGAACCGTGCAAGTAGTCATGCAGCAGGACACAGATGCTTTAATCAGCCTGGACAGAAATTCATTACTGTATGTTCTGTTGTCTCTCCTCTCTGTTGCTGTTGAGCAAGGGAGTTTGCATAGCAGAACTTTACAATGTTCACTGCAAGTGAGCAAAACAGGAAGAAAACAGGATTAATAAATTTTGTGAAAACTGTAGAATATGGTGAGTGCAAACAAATAATTTTCTGTTCAAGGGGGAGTTCAGAGAATACTGGCTCAGCTACCTGCATACAGCACTAGTTGGCTGGTGCCTGTTACATCGCAAACCCACCTACCTCCCTTCCCTTGTTTACTTTCTCAGCTCTTAAACTGATTGCCTCTAACAAAAAATAGATGATGAATGAACATTTTAAATTACTAAATGGACATGTGTTGCTTTCAAAAGAATACAATTTAAAAGATGATCTGAAATATTGGGGAGGGGTAAATCTGTTAACTAAATCAGGATTCAGATTACCAATGTGTGCATCTGTCATTTATGATTTAAAGGGGAAAAGCAGCTGGGCTCATCCTATGGGTAAAATCCACTGTAATTACTCTCCTTAACTAATGTTTGGACATGATCTTAAGAGAAACAGTGCTGAAGTTAGTATGGTGCTATATTAATACTTGCTGGTCTCACATAAAGAGGCATGTGGGAACATATCCAGAATAAGAGAAGTTATTTGAATTAACATTTCAACAGATGCGGAAAAGAATGTTGAAGTAATAATGAGTGTGAAGGAAGGCAAGTTAACTTGTTGGGCTAAGGTTTCAAGTGAATTTCTGCCACAAGCTTTGGGTAAATCCACCCTCAGTTTTGTGGACTTGAATGGTGGGAAAGTTTTCCTCTGAATATTGTATGTTGGTCACTTTGAGGTGTTACAGTGGTGCCCCGCAAGACGAACGCCTCGCAAGACGAAAAACCCGCTAGACGAAAGGGTTTTCCGTTTTGGAGGCGCTTCGCAAAACGAATTTCCCTATGGGCTTGCTTCTCAAGAAGAAAGCCCATAGGGAAATCTCCGGGGACCTCTTTTAAATGCTAGCGGTGGGGAGCAAAGCCTTTCCCCCCCCTCCAGCCTTCAGAAGAGGTCCAGGAAGGCCGGCGGGGGCCGTAAGGCTTTGCTCCCCACCGCCAGCATTTTAAAAGCAGTCCGGGATAGCAGGGAAGCGCTTCCCGCTATCCCGGACGGCTTTTGAAGGCAGGCGGGGGGAGCAAAGACTTTTGCCCCCCGCCCGCCTTCAGAAGAGGTCCAGGACCTCTTCTGAAGGCGGGCGGGGGGCAAAAGTCTTTGTCCCCCCTGCCTGCCTTCCCGGGGGCTTTTAAATCGCTGCCCGCCAGCATGTTTTAAATCGCCGCCCGCCAGCATTTTAAGATCGCCCCGGACAGCGGAGAAGTCTCCGCTGTCCCGGGAAGGCAGGCGGGGGGGAAAGCAAAGACTTTCGCCCCCCGCCGGCCTTCAGAAGAGGTCGGGGGACAGACTGTCCCCGGACCTGGTCTGAAGGCGGTTTCCATAGGAACGCATTGATTGATTTTCAATGCATTCCTATGGGAAACCGTGCTTCGCAAGACGAAAAACTCGCAAGACGAAAAGACTTGCGGAACGAATTAATTTCGTCTTGCGAGGCACCACTGTATGCCATAGCTTTTGCCAGTGACCTGTAGAGATACCTGAGTTGCCTTCTTTTGATCCTTTGAACTAATTCATTGAAAAACAAAGCTGTCAAAGACTCAGTGATACTACTGAATAACAAATGATTTCGCCTGACCGGGGTATGAAAAGGAAATATGAAGGCACCCAGAACTTGCCCAAACTGAGAAGAGAGACCCTCTTGCTTGCAGTGGCAATAAATTCCATTCTGAACAGCAGTTCTGTGGTCTCATGTGTTGAAGACTATTGGTTTCAAACACTTAAACCTTATGTGCTGGGGGGGGCGGTTCTGATGCCATAGCGCTGCTGGATTCTAATGCATTGCTAGATTTTGTGAACTGGAAGGATGAAATAACCAGTGAAGAAAATGACAAGCATGTTATGCACAGTGGTAAGTTTGCATTAAATACAGGCTGAAGCTGGACTTTCTCTGAAACCCAGTGCTTTACAAATGCAAACTGGTTGGTTGTATCTGGGGAAAATGCAAAATATGGGTAAGGAAGTTGTGCTGTAGAGATGCTATGTGTCTGGTGCAGAACGGCAGTGCAATGACTTCTTGTTTTTGTTTCCCTGTTAGATCTTTCCCAGAGTTCTTCACCTTCTCTGTCAGACCAACTCCAAATGGGCTGTGATGAGGCAACCTCAGGAAGTCTGAATGTAGAGTGCAGGGTCTGTGGTGATAAGGCATCGGGGTTCCACTATGGAGTGCATGCATGTGAGGGTTGCAAGGTATGGACAATATGCAATGTACAAACTCTATGCAGAAGGGGTGGCTAACTTGTGACCCTCTAGATGTTACTGAACTACAACTCCCATCATCCCAGGTCATCGGCCATGATGACCAGGGCTCCTGGGAGTTGTTGTCTAACAATACCTGGAAGGTATTAGATTTTGTGGCTTTAGCACCCTCCTTCAAGACTCTTAGCACCGTGTTTGAAGTCATACATTTATAGAGTCCTTAGGAGTCTCTTCACCAACCGAACCAGGCAGTGACTGATCAGGAAAATTCAAATGACTATAAAGTTTTAATAAACTACCGCTACAATGCACAAAAGAATAAACAACAAATACAAAGATACCAGTTCTTATATTTAATGTTCCCTTCCCCTGTTGGTAAACTTTTGCCCTGTTTCGTGCTCCTTTTCTAACAAGAATAGATTGCCTCATTTCAAACCAGTTCCTTTTTCTTTCTTTAACCTAGAAATGTGTTGGTCTGTGCTGCTGAAAACCCCTGACCTAAGCACATTGATTAGAAAAGTCTGTGTTCATCATCTTTTGGTCTGACCCAAGTGTATTCAGTTCTAATTACGTGCCAAATTTCACTTCTGCTTGTCTTTTTGAGTTCTAACTGCGTTTAACTATGCATTTATTTTAGCCCCTTTATTCCTCAAAGCATGATTTATTAGCCATATATTGTGTGACTTATACACATGTTATAGTAGATCTACAAGGGCCACATTTTAGCTACTCCTGTTATTCACAAGGTTATAGGAGGCTTCAGTGAGTAAATTATGGAAGAAAACAGAATCTTTTCTTCAGAGGTTAAAGATCCAAGTATCTCTAACCCACAACTGGAACAAAGGTATAAGACTAACCTTTATTCTGATAGTGCAGAACAAAAGCATTATTCTGCAAACATTAACAAGGTGCTGCATTCTGTGGATCTGAAGTAAAAATATCCCTTGAAATGGACTGGTAGTAATATTCCTAAACTCTACAGACTAATGTGGACACCCTTCTGGAATTTGTCCCTAATATGCACAGGAGTTTTGCCTGGGACATTTTCCTGCTTTACGTCTTCTCTGCCCTTCTTACCTGTCGCTATTCTCCATCAACTCTGGCCTCCCTGAGAACATAAACATTACTTTTAGACATAATCTTTGGCTGACATACTCCATGGGACACCTGTGAACGTATTCTGCTCCTGATCATTTGGCTGGCTGTTGGAATCGCAGAATGCCAAAGGAGATGAGTTATTCAATGTCTAAGTGATGCCAAAATTATTCAAAGGGGGCGGGGAAACTGAAGGGAGAGAGGCAAGGATGTTGAAAAGCTGGATTTGTTTATTCATATCCCCCTGCTGGATCTTTCTGATACTACAAGTCTGTTTTTTGCTGTTTTTTACATGGGACTATTATGTTTAGGTTTTCATCCTGCTTGTACCATTCTTTTCTCCATGTGTATGTGTCAGGGAACTGCCATCGGAAAGGCAGGAGGTGGAGGGGCTCTCAGAAGCCAGAAGAGACTCAGCAGCGGAGGAAGGCACCAGCAGGGGGAGAGTGGGAGATCAGAGAGAGAGGGAGGCGAAGGAATGGCTCAGGGAGGCTTCTAGCGATAACAGTGGAGAAGTCTCAGGACCTCCCATAGGTACACCCACTCCTCGCCGGAAACTGTCGCGCCGAGAATCCAGACGACGCGTTTCCGTCAAGGAGCTTTTATGCTGGAGTAGATTCCGTAAACGCCCACTGTCGGATTCTGCCAGCGACTGAGGGAGCCATGCTTAAGGGGCTCCGCTATAGACAGAGCTTTGCTAATCTGGGCAAACTCTGAGGGACTACGCTTTTACGCACAGCAGCTCATCATCCCATCATAGTATGTTAAAAAAAAAATTTGGGGGAGAATATTTCAATTGAACAAAATAAAGTAAAAATTAAAAGTGAATAAAGAAATAAAAATAAAAGGTATATATGCAGACAACTACAATTCCATATATGCAAGTCTAGTATGTAGGTATATGAATGTTATTATTATACAGATAGATTTATGGTTATTTATAACCTACCATATGGGACGCAGGTGGCGCTGTGGGTAAAACCTCAGTGCCTAGGACTTGCCGATCGTATGGTCGGCGGTTCGAATCCCCGCGGCGGGGTGAGCTCCCGCCGTTCGGTCCCAGCTCCTGCCCACCTAGCAGTTCGAAAGCACCCCTAAGTGCAAGTAGATAAATAGGTACCGCTTTATAGTGGGAAGGTAAACGGCGTTTCCGTGTGCTGCGCTGGTGCTGGCTCGCCAGAGCAGCTTCATCACGCTGGCCATGTGACCCGGAAGTGTCTCCGGACAGCGCTGGCCCCCGGCCTCTTAAGTGAGATGGGTGCACAACCCTAGAGTCGGACACGACTGGCCCATACGGGCAGGGGTACCTTTACCTTGATAACCTACCATATTTTTTAATAAACGAGTTCCAAATATTGTTATGCTTGTCCATACAAAGCCTACTTCTGTAAGCAATCGGTTCATAAGCTGGGAGTGTTGTCCTACCTTCAGTCCTTCTCCATGTGTATGTTAACATATAGTATGGTCCATTGTTCTGAAGTCTCTTTGCTTGTTGCTGAAAACGATATTCTGTCCTGAGACTCAAGTTGACAGCAATCCTGGGACATTTTATAAGGAGCTGCTGTGTTATCACAATGACCCATCTCCCTGTTTCTTTTCTCCCTCTGTCTGCTCTCCAACAGGGCTTCTTTCGTCGAACAATCCGTATGAAACTGGAGTACGAGAGGTGTGAGCGGAGCTGTAAAATTCAGAAGAAGAACCGAAACAAGTGCCAGTACTGCCGCTTTCAGAAATGCCTCTCCCTGGGCATGTCGCACAACGGTGAGACTCCTCTCATCCCCTTAGCTCTAGATACAGGAAGAAAAACATAGCTAGATATGGAAATTTGTATTTTCTGTAGGCAACGTGTTTAGTATTGTGGGTGGGGGTGTTTGTGGGGGAGTGTCTAACTATGCTGCTCTGGCAGTCATCCTCATTAGCCAGGTAGTGGGTTGGAATCATTGCACAGCCTGCATATCTTTCCTTCTGAAAATGATTGTTATGGACACAGCCTAAGAATGGCAAATCAATGTCTATTGCTTCCAGTCTATTTTTCCTTGTTTTGTCTTTAGAACAGTGGTTCCCAATTAGCTAAGTACTGCGGACCCCCTGTTTTTTAAAAGCCATAGACCCCCTACTTTTGAAGACGCTGATATCTCTGTGGTAGTTTTTGTTATGTGAATGGTGCCACCATGCCCTCCAACATGTCCCAGCAGAAAACTAGGATGCGTATCTTCTGGGATGCGCTCTTGCATTAGTCACGTGACCTGTGCAAGAGCACAGTGCCCCAAAACACCACCTTGAGCTTCCTGATGGAAAAAGAGGGATATAAATGTAATAATTAACACTCTTATTTTTTTGTTTCCCTCCCCGTCCACCTATAATTGTGTAATATGAAATGTCTTCAATAAATAAAAAGTTGGAAAGACATGGGGATGCTATTTCGGCCCAAGACTCCTAACAGTATCTTCTTTGTTACGTTTCTTCAGCCATTCGTTTCGGCCGCATGCCTGAAGCTGAAAAAAGGAAGTTAGTGGCAGGACTGACAGCAAGTGAGATCACCTGTCAGAACCAGCAGGTAGCTGACCTGAAAGTATTTTCCAAGCACATCTACAACGCCTACCTGAAAAATTTCAACATGACCAAAAAGAAGGCACGAGGCATCCTGACTGGGAAAGCCAGCAGCACTCCAGTGAGTACCTCAGTCCCAGAGGGATGAAAGTGGAGCAGAACTTGCCAGGCAAGCTCTTGGCATCTGCAGTCCAAGAGATTCAATGCTGTGCCCAAAGCAGACTCTCTGACATCAAAGAACTTTAATCAACTATTTGGTCTTGCTCATAAAGAGAAGCCTGGTGTTTTGTTGATATTGAGGCTGCTGGTGTGATCAGTGTGACCTGAGTTACATCACCATGATAACCAGAAGTTTTCTGTACTCAAATTATTCCACAGAGTTTTATCTGAAGAAGTGTGCATGCACACAAAAGCTCATACCAATAACTATATTAGTTGGTCTCTAAGGTGCTACTGGAAGGATTTTTTAAATTTTTTGTTTTGTTTTGACTACGGCAGCCCAACACAGCTACCTACCTGTACAGAGTTTTAGTTAGTGCAAACGGTGGTGACTGAGTTCAATCCTAAATGCACAAAAGAAAAGAAAAGAAAAAATTATAAACCATTGATTCCACTGAGGGAATGTTTCCCATGAAAACACATTCCCCTTCCTTTTTAAGCCTCTATCCCATGTGGCTTCCCAAAAGAAATATAGAAGTTTATTTATACATATAGCTCACTGGGGACTATAAAATCGAGCTATATAGACATCAGCATTACTATGCAGGAAAAGGTGGGAGAAAATTTTAGGGTGAAAAGTTGAAAAAGTAGGCATCCCTATAGCATTATTAAATAGTGGTAATACATATTCATTTGTACTATTGAAAAATGCTTCTTTATCATTGTACACAGGTGTCATAATAACTATAGATAGGTAAGATGAGCTTTCATTTTATATCCTGCTCCATCCTAGGAGGTAATTATCCTTGAAAATAATAGCAGAACCCAAGTTTTTTTACTCTAAATTGGAACCAGTGTCTGAAATATCCAGAAGTGCTTATTCTGTATTTCACTTCAAACTTCACTGAATTCAGTAAATTGAAGTTTTGTATAGTGCCTCACCATCCTGATTATAAACAAGTCCTCAGTGCAATCTTTCTTCTGTATCAGCAATAATTTTATTTTAAAGAAGTTGTTTGCCATTCTCCTCCTCCTCCTCCTCCTCCTTCTCCTCCTCCTCTTCCTTCTTCTTCCTCTTCCTCTCTTCCTTCTATGAATTCAGCACAGTGTTGTTTGCTAGGGACCTTTGTAGAGGAGGCTATTTTCTACACAGACTCAGATATTCTCTGTCTGCCATCGTAGGAAGCTAGAGGCATTATCAGAGTTGAAGAACACATTCCAGTCAAGCAATAACACTTGGTGGGGGGGGGGGGGGAGCAGGGCCAGTGAGGGGGTGGCTGGCAGAGCTCTGAGGTCCAGATGGAGAGATCTGGAGGGCCACATGTCACCCTCAGGCCTGGGCTTCCCCACCACTGCACTTCAGCCTGTGGCTTGATTCCTCACTGCAGAATGCTGACTCTTATGTGTTTGTTCTTTGTAGCCTTTTGTGATTCATGACATGGATACCCTGTGGCAAGCGGAAAAGGGTCTCGTGTGGAAACAGCTAGTGAATGGGATACCACCATCCAAGGAGATTGGCGTCCACGTTTTTTACCGCTGCCAGTGCACATCCGTGGAAACTGTGCGGGAGCTCACAGAATTTGCCAAGAGCATCCCTAGCTTCATTAGCTTGTACCTTAATGACCAAGTGACTCTGCTGAAATACGGGGTGCACGAGGCCATTTTTGCAATGCTGGCCTCCATTATGAACAAGGATGGACTCCTGGTGGCCAATGGGAATGGCTTTGTGACGCGCGAGTTCCTGCGCAGCTTGCGCAAGCCCTTCAGTGACATCATGGAGCCCAAATTTGAGTTTGCTGTGAAGTTCAATGCCCTGGAGCTGGATGACAGTGACCTGTCTCTGTTTGTAGCTGCCATCATCCTGTGTGGAGGTGAGAAGGGGGAGTTATTTGCTAGCAATGGTATATGCTTTCTAAAAGCTTGCTGATGAAGACCGGGCGATTACCCTGCTAAGTTAAGGCCAATTAATATTAGTTTGAAGGTGCGATTGTGATGCTGGCAATTCAGACAGGATGAAAAAGCTAGAAAGGATTAAATCATCTTCTCCACAGTCCTGTGCAAGCTTACCCGAGAGTAACCCCTACTGAACACAGTTGGACTTACTTCTAAGTGAATATAGATAGGATTGCATCCACATCCAATTTACCACTTACCACAACATCCTTGTTACTTTCTTCTCATTCAGGATACCACCCACTTCTTCATTTTTAATCTTTAAAAATCCTTATTGTTGTTATTTCTTTGCTGACTCTTTCTCTCCTCTTTTACCTCCCATGACTGTTTGGTCCTCAGTACCTCTCTTAACTGTTGAGATCTTTGGCCATTTTGACCTTGTCTTTGGTACCACATCTCACACACCCCAGTTCAGCTTCTATAACTGATTTAACAGACAGATGTAGTGAAGAAGAAAATGAACCTTGCTGTGGAGAAATCCTGTTCATTCCTTTAAGTAAAAATAATGATAAATGTTTGCTGTAGTGCAGCATTCCTCAGTAAAATGTGGTTTAAAATAAACAAATCTTTAAATAGTGAGTGAGAGGTCAGGGCAGCCTTGGCACTACTCTGTTTGTCTTCTTGTTTATAGAAGCACATTTGCATGTATGTGCTTATTCTGTGCATTTCTGTGTGTGTATGAAATCTTTTTTAGAACAGTTGGAAAACTACTCCAGAGATTGTGGGGAGGGTGGAATAGAATGTGTTACCATCCTCAGTGATGTCATGCAGCACTAGTCACACATAGCCTTACACACAACTGTTCTCATAACCTTTTTGAGAGGAGAGTTGGGTATTTCCCATTTAGACGAAGTGTGCCAAAAATCTGCAGAAGTTACATGATTGGAGCCTGCAGGAAGGCAGAAAAAAACATAGCTTGTACTTGGAGAACTGACATCAAAACACCCACCTTTCGCTCAAAGCGTCTCATCTGAATTCATCCTTGTTTCCCCAACTTTTATAATAAACAGCATCAAGTGGTTAAGATCACTTCAGGCAGCAGACATGTTTGCATTTGTTCAGGGGAGAGGGTGCTACATGTTTGAATGCTCCTTCATGAGGAAAACTCCCTACAGATGTCAGAATGCCACACTGAGGAGAGGCTAGTCTGAGCTTCTCTTGGTGTTCAGACAGGTAAAGGACTGGAAAATAATGTTGTGCTCTCTCTCTCTTTTTCTCCCTTTTGTAGACCGTCCTGGCCTGATGAACGTTAAACAGGTAGAAGAGATTCAAGACAATATCCTCCAGGCCCTCGAGTTCCACTTGCAGGCCAACCACCCAGACACTCAATACCTCTTCCCTAAGCTGCTGCAGAAAATGGCTGACTTGCGACAGTTGGTGACTGAGCATGCGCAGCTGGTGCAGAAGATCAAAAAGACAGAGACAGAGACTTCTCTGCACCCACTCTTGCAGGAAATCTACAAGGACATGTACTGAGGAGCCTATATTTAAGAGATAGGTTAAAGCCATGGAATCCAGCAAAATGCTTTGTACATTAGCAAAGAAATCCCCTGTGTCTTCCATTCCTTCTACTGTAATTGCTTTTTTCTATATGGTTGCTGCATTCTGTACATAGAGGGGAGGGGGTGTTGTACAGGAAAAGACTTGGCATCTACCACATGGTGGGAGATCAGGGCTTCCGTTAACATACACTAAGTGAAACTTAAAGGCACATCATAAGCTAAATATCTGTTGCTACAGTTCAGCTGTTACACTGTTCTAGAGCAGCTGATGTGTTTACACACAACCTCGCAAACGTGTTTGAACTGTGGGTTGGATTCTGCGGTTGGACAAGGCGGGTTTTGTCCATCCAGTTAAAGCAAGCAGTAGCTTGGCTGGCAGGTACAGGAACAGCACTTGCAACATATATCCGTTGTATATTATTTTTATATTGCACTCTGAATTCTAGCTTGGCCCTCAGCCATAAATTCTAGGGTGTTACAAGGAAAGGGCGTGTGTGTGTGTTCATGCGTGTGTGTGTCTGTGTATACATTTCCCAAAGAAACCTCCAAGTGTTTGATGAAGGGTACGGACACTCCTTGTGGAGATACTTTGAGGGGGGAAGGCCTTTGCTTATCTCCTTGGTGCACAAAAACAGAAATGCCTTCTCCGTGAAAGGCCATACCTCCTGTCCTCTGCATATTTCTTTCTCTCTCTCTCTCTCTCTCTCTCTCTCTCTCTCTCTCTCTCTCTCTCTCTCTCTCCTTTGGGTTGTTTTATAGTGTAGCTTGTTGAAGCCCTTTATGGGCATGTGTGGCACTTGCAAGCTTACAGCAGAGAGATGGGCTTCTTTTTCTGTCCCTTGCCCTGTGCTTCAGTGCTTGCCAAATGAAGTTGAGCCTGATGTCATGGAAGTTTTGCTCTCGGATAGTACCTGCCAAAAGTCTATTTGCTTCCTTCCAAGGTAGATCCTGCACTTGAATAAGCACTTGGGTGTCTCCTTATCTGGGCTAGATATAATGTGGGTTCTGCTTTTCAAAGGGCAGCCCATGGACCACTGTGAGGTCACGACAATACAAGGATGTTAGTGAAGACGGTGATGATTGCTTTTGTTTTGCTGCACTTCCCCACCTCCTGCATCCTGGTATTCTCCAAACTGCCCAAGAGGGGCACCATCTGGGGGTACCGAGTGCCCCCCAATTTCCAGGGAGGGGCCAGGCCCCCTCAATATTCTGTGGCCTGCTGGAGACACTGTCAGGCCTTCCTGCTGCTGCAACAGGCCCCATAGGGCCTTCACGTGGCTACAAGGGCCCCGCTGGCCCTACCTGCGGCTTCCTCCCACCACACGTGATGTTACACACGTTGCCCCTCCTAAAATAAGTTACGGCAGAATCCGATGCCTGTGCTGCCCAAAATATCTGAGGAAGACACTTTATATGTGAATTACAGTGCCAGAGGCACATACGGCACTCTGTGCTGGTTCTGCCCATTGTTTTTTAGACCTTTGTAATAAAAAAGTGATAGATAGCAAAAACCACAGCATTTCAACGTCACCCCCTCAACATTTCCTCATCAGATTACCAATTTTTACTGTATTTTTAAAGGCCTTATATCAGATTTTGGCTCCTTTTGATTTCCTTGAGTTGTTTCTGCTTTAGCCCTTAAGGATCTCACCAGACACCTTTTGCAGTTGTCAGCTCGCTTTGAACACAGGTCTTCTTTGCTGGTCAGTTGCAGCAAAGTGGCAGCAGGGAAGTCATTGTCACATGTCTGTGTGAACAGTGTGAGACCATTCTGCCTAGACATGGTTGATGCATTGTGTGAGTTGTCAAGTTTCTTCCAGCTGTGACTTCCAGTATACTGTTCCCAGATTAGCATGTTGTTTGGGTATGGCCTGCTAGCCTTGGCACTGAGGTACTGCGTTGTTGCTATGTGGCCTTAGGCAAGTTTGCTTATTTCTGCACATTTCAAATAGACAGCATGCTTTCATAAAGGAAGAGAACTTTCTGCCCAAACAATCTTGACATAACAAACAGAATGTAATAATTTACAACTTTATGGTGACGGATGTGTAGGTGGCACAAGTTTGAAACTGCTAGTTGTCCAACCATTTCAGCTCAAATCATGCAATTTCCTTCTTTCTTTCCCTCCAAACAGAAATTTTAGCAGCTTGTCTTCATTTTCTAGATTTAGGTGCAGAGAACTCTAAAGACCATTCACTAGAAGATAGGGATATTTTAAAAGCCTGCTGCTATAAATTTTACCTAATATATCTGTGGAAGGAGCGTAGCTCAGCAGAACACATGCTTTGAAGGCAGAAGGTCCCAGATTCAATCCCAGGCATCTCCAGTTAAAAGGTCAGGGGGTAGGTGATGGGAATCGCCTCTGCCTGATACCCTGGAGAGCTGCTGCAAATCAGAGCAGAAAGTGTTGGGCATGATGAGCAGATGGGTTGATCTTTCCGTGCTTTGTGTGTGTGATATATTTTTAATTTGGATTTCCCTTGACAGTCTATGGAGAAAGGAAATAATAGTTACATAGTTCTTCTCTCGGATGCTGTAGTTGCTGACGAGTTCCTGTCTCCATCTTCGGGAACTTGATGATGTGCAGTTTTTAGTGCCTATGTAACCTGAAAGAGTAAGCCACATACCTCTGAGATTTTTCTCCACTCCAGCCACAGTAAATGAGAAGAGAAGAGAACCTCTTCCATTGGGAATTGTGGAGTGGATTTGCTGAACAAGAGAGCCTAATCTGTGTGAATTACCAACTCCATTGCTTCATGCTGAGATTACTCTGTTTTTATGTGTGCTTGCTTTCAGCAATGCTGAAGTACATGTCTTTGGGCTGGGACAGAACTTTGAGAACTTAATTTTGTCCCAGCTGTGCTTTTGGGGAGGCACTGTAGCTCAGGGGAAGGGCAAATACTTGACCTACAAAAGGCTCTTGGTTCAATCCGCAGCTGTCAGGCAATGTAGGAAAGACTGGACAAGATGGCTCTAACTAGGTATAAGACAGCTTCCTGTGTTTCTGTTTTAAAGCCACAAAGCTCAGCTGTTCTGAACTACTAGTAGAAATCTTTTATTGCAATAACATGATTTTTGCACCCTTCAGAGAGTAGATGCCTTTAACCCATGATATATCATTTTGCACCCCTTACTGGAAAGATGCCTTTAACCTATGTGCATTCCTTATTAAGTAAGCAAAAATGTAAAATCAACATCATGGACATTTTACTTGGCCACTCGTTTGCCTAGAGTTTGATTATAACCTAGCTAATTTGCCACCAGCTCTTTTTCAGACAGTACCAGAGTCTAGGCCCTTTTTGCCCTTGCAATGCAATCCATATACAGTGGTACCTCTGGTTACGAACTTAATTTGTTCCGGAGGTCCGTTCTTAACCCGAAACTGTTCTTAAGCTGAGGCGCGCTTTCGCTAATGGGGCCTCCTGCTGCTGCCATGCCACTGGTGCGTGACTTCCAGTCGCATCCCAGGGCAAAGTTCGCTACCAGGAGCATCTACTTCCAGTTTAGTGGAGCTCGTTACCCGAAGTGTTTGTAAGGAGGACAGTATGCAACCCGAGGTTCCACTGTAGAAAGCTAGAAAATAAGTTCAGTTTCTTAAGTGGTAAGTTCAGATGAGTATAGAATTGAAGTCCAAGTGCTCATGTGTTGTCTCCAAGCTCTTCTTCTACATCTGCCAGACAACATTAAGGGTTGTATCTAGCAATGTACAAGCAGAGTTCCACTCGGACAACGACGCTTGAGTTTCTTTTTCTCTCCCTGCGTGTCCCCCAAATCTGTTCCAGGGGGTCTCCCAACCCTCCAGAGGAGGGTGGAGGCAGGGGCTTTAGGGTGCAGAAGTTCAGTTACACTGGTGGAGCTACAGCTTTGGATTCTGCACTTCATCCTTTGAATACAAAATTACCTTTTGGTGATGTTGGTCACATGATAGCAAAGGCAAGACCTATTTAAGTAGCACCTAGAACATCAACATGGAAAACGGGACCTACTTCCAAGACCCTGTGCAAACAGGAAAGGTCATCCATCTTTTCCACAAAGCAAAATGGCAGTGGTAGCATTGCCACAACCCATCTCTCTTGCCTGTTGAAAACCACTGCCCTACAATGTTACAATGTCTGACTCATCTTCCCTTAGGCTGATTAGTGCGGAAAATTCTCAGACACGTAAGATCCTGCAAGCACTCATCTGAGCCATTTCAGATCCTTTCTGTCTCAGATACAAAGCAAACACTTACTGTGCTTTGAAACCCTTTCTTTTTGGCACAGTCTCTGTGTGGTTCCTGGGATCATAGTTGTCTGGAAACAAGAATTGTTTTTCCCCCTGCCACTTCCAATATCAGGGACCCTCAGTGCTTTAGCAACAAATCCCATTACATAACTGCTTCCACCACCCACAAATTTCATAATAGTAATGGGATCCTTTGTGGTTTTCAACCTTAGGATTGTTCACTACCTAGACATGATGGCTAATACACAGCATTGGTTTGAATCTTGTTATTTTCCTTACGAGTGTAGGGAAGTAAGTTGCTTAATCCTTGCAATCTTCTTCCAGGGTTGCACTGATGGACTGGCTGGTACTTGATTTTGCTGTGCCTCTTTATTTCCAGATTGAAATAACTGGTGTGTTTCATCTCTACCTCACAGAATGCTGTGAGGCTGGTGGAATGTGTCTTAGTAAAGCAATTTGGAGCCTTCATGTAGCAGGAACCAGAGATCACTGACAAGAATAGTTTGGGATTTTTAATTTCACCTGCCCTAAACCTTCATCTTTACCCACCACCCTTGAAAGCCTCTTCACCTGCTATCTTGCTATCCCTCAGGACTTGCTGGGCATGTATTTCCAGCACTTGAGGACTGCACACTCTCCTTTCTTTCTTTTTTTTCTGGGATGTTGTAGCAATCCTGAAACTGAAATGTATATTTTTGCTAGAAGTTCAACCTCCAGGTGTTTTTAATAATATAAATAGTGACTGACAATTTTAAATTGGAAATAAATATTTAAGAAACTTTTACACTATAGCACTTCTTTAGCCCATTTCAGGGGCCTCTGACGTTTGAAACATCAAACATTAAAAACTTCTCTAAACAAGTAGACTAAAGAATAAGCCTATATTTCATCCAACTCTTCCAAAATTCAGAGAGACTGTGGGATTGTTATTGTTTTTACAAACCCCCATTCACAATGTATTATGCTAGCATTTGAGTTACACTAAATAATTCCTCAGAAGGGATGATCAAAACAATCGGAAGGGAGAAATTGTTTCTAAGTACAAGTGTTGTATTAGGCCCTACCTTTAGGGTTTTTCTTCCAATTTAGTGATAATGGAGAGAAATCTGCTAGCTAATTAGAACGGAATGCCTTGTGAAAAAGATAGTCTCCCAGAAACAGGTTGGGAGGGGGGGTGAGCAGGGAGAGAAATTGTTTCTAGGAATGTGTACAGTATTGCTTTCAAGCTCTGGAAGAAACACATGATGAAACATGCTCCATTTTTCAACAACGAGACTGGGGAACAGCAATGCGGGATGCCGTGCTCCTCTTTGTAAATGTAATAGGAGCGCATTGCTCTAATGGTGGCAATGGATTTGTCTGTGTGGATGGGGACAGTGGTACCACCAGGGTGAGATTTGGGGGCAGACGTTCAGGGCCCCATGTAGCGGAATAATCAGAAGGTCCCCAAATATAGCTGCGTCGGATTGTCACAGTCAGAAGTAAATGAAATACTGCGTATTATGACGTTAATATGACGTTATCTGTGAACAGCCCTGAGACCTGTGGGTATAGGGTGGTATACAAATTTAATTAATAACAATGATAATGATATTATATTATATTACGTATCTGAAGATGGAGAAGGGCCTTTTAAGACTATTAAGCCCAAAGTCTAAAATTACTTAATTGCACCACTGAATGGGGTGTTTGAGGATAAGAAAGTTCATTTTTGCCATGCAAACTGTGGCTGTTTTTAAACCACAGAAAGCCATACTTATTACGCCTGGGTGAGGCAATGAGAGATAGCAATGAAGGGAAGGACCTTTTCCATCAGTATCTGTTTTAGCACAGCATTAATGGGTCCTGCGGCTAATGCTGCAGTTGTCTTTTTTAAAATTATTATCATTATTATTATTATTATTATTATTATTATTATTATTACCCTGCCCATCTGGCTGTGTTTCCCCAGCCACTGTGGGCGGCTCCCAACAGAATATTAAAAACACGATGAAACATCAAACATTAAAAACTTCTCTAAACAAGTAGAGTAAGGAATAAGCTATAGCATGGGTGGCTTTGTTCTCTCGTGGGGTTTAAGAGCCAAGCAAGTATTCACCCTTTTAAAAATGGCTGCGATTGAATTAGAAACATATACAAATGGTAAACACAGCAATAAACAAAGAGCATCACTGTTTACTTGATTGGGGACATTGGTGAAAGCTCTTATGTAGTAGTGACAGCAGTGTTACAAACTGAGATATGAAAGGTAGGAGCTAAATGGCACCTTAATCCTAGGTTATGGGCACAACAACGGAATGTCTAGGCACACTTTTTTATAACAAGAATACAAAGCTGAAAATGAATGAACTGCAGCTAAAATATTATGTTCATTTAGCCCTTCCCTTGCCCACCCCCCCAATATTCTTAGGAGGGTCTCTCCTCCAGTCTTCACAGAGAAGCTGGAAGTGGGGAGGCAGAAAAAGTTCCTCCATTGCTTCCACTCTGCAGTTTTAATCTGAAATCTTAGGCGCAGTATTCGAACTGCTCACGCTAAGGAAATTCCCTGTCGCAAAATACACCTAGAACAATGGGAGTTTCAAACACTGAGTGACAGTGGTAGTAGTCATGAATCTAGCACTTTGAACACATATATTGCTTCAGTAATCCTTACAACTCAGGAAGATAGGGTAGAGATAGGGTAGCATTATTATTCCATCCCCCGATAGGGAGAGACAAAGAGAGAATAGCTGCCCCATGGCCAGCTGGTGAGTTGCTATTGGGGGGGGGGGGCAGACATCCTTTTTATTGTGCATTCCTGTAACTGACAGGGTTTATAAAAAGCAAAGGTAACTAGGTAGCCATGTTGGGCTATAGAAGAAAATCCAAAACCCACAGCTGGAAATTACTTATTGGGACCAACAAAAATGTCTGGCAAGCTTTCAAGTTCTCCAGAATGCTTAATCATGCAAGATGTTGGGAGGTGAGGGACAAGGAACTTTTTTTTTTAAAGGTACAAAAATTTGGCTGAAGTAGGTATGACCTCAGCTTGTAGACTCAGTTCCAAGATGGAGGTTGAAGGCTGAATAAACCTGTCCCAGGTGTTATAGATTTCACAATACACACCTAGGTTTCTGGGCTAAAGAAGCTAATGTCTTCATTTCTGAGGTATGAAAGTCTGGTTTGTAATCCAGATCAGTCCCAAACCCTAAATGCCTAGGATAAGCAGAGAGTAGAAGTAAAGAGAAACGTGAAACTTTAATTTAGCAAAGCCAGGCATTAATTTTGAATGTGGGATAAGTAAAAATGAGTAAATTAAAAACCAAACTGTATATTACCTAGTGGCTGGAGGGGATGCAACCCTCACAAAGGAATCCACCTTTCACTGGTTGTGAATTCTACCGTGAATGGCTGGATTTCCATAAGAAAAAAACCTAAATCAGTAGTTGGACAATGCCTTTATTGGGCTATAAAGCCCAATATAAATTGTCAGAAATAGTAATCAGTCATGACTGCTTTATCCTAGTACCGTAGGTGTACCTCGATACTTGCAGCAATTACCAGAAAGTATTTCAATCTGTAAACTCTATTTTGGAAGTAAAAGAACCGGGAATTTAGTAGCACCTTATTGGCTACTGAATTTATTGTGGCATAAGCTTTCATGGACTACAGTCCACTTCATCAGATGCATGAAATGTTATCCTGAGGAGTGTATAAAAATCACTAACACACACAGAGTTACGGAGGGCGGAGTTGTAAACAGTGAGGTCGGAGGGAAATGAAAGGCAGGAAAAGTACTGACGATAATTAAAATTAACATTGGCAATTCACAAAACTTGATGGTGCCAAAGGGAGCCTGGCATCGGTAAGCCAATTGGCACACATGCTAAAAATCCTTTGTTTCGGTTCAGT
The DNA here is from genome assembly GCF_964106915.1 of Podarcis gaigeae. Lineage (NCBI taxonomy): Eukaryota > Metazoa > Chordata > Lepidosauria > Squamata > Lacertidae > Podarcis > Podarcis gaigeae. The sequence goes on along the minus strand of NC_139682.1, from coordinate 44,264,037 downwards.
CCACAAGCGACTATAAATTCCACCTGCTACCACGTTGCTTGGGCGCTTAGCCCGCCCTCCCCTTACGAGTAAACGTTAGTAGCTCTAATTGTGCTACAAACGTCGCAACGTGCACAGTTCCACCCTTTGCTAATAAAATAAAAAGTGCATTGTCTTACGTTGCAAGAAACACAATCATCCTCCTCCTTTTATTATTCCGGAAGACCCAACGAAGTCATTATCAATGCAATCGCAGGCATGTTTCCCTGGAAGAAAATCCCGCTACGTTCAGTGGGTCTTACTCGTAAGTAAACGTGCACAGGATTGCAGCCCCACAAAGTGCAAGCAGCGGGGCACCGGAAGCCAAACATAGGATGTTGCGCCTCCCGGCCGTCCCCCCATCCCTGCGCCTGCTGCGTACGAGGGCGAACGCAGTTTCCCGACGAGGCGGGACGGCTGGGAGGAGAGTCCTTTTCGAATTGAAGCTCTTCCATTCGACGGCCGACTAAAAAGCTGGGTGTGCCCGTCTGCTCTTCTCCAATGGGATCTCCTGTCCTAAACCACTCCCCTGCCCGAAGTATTTCTGCAGGGAGAGGAGGCGGCTTGCATTTTGGAGTTTCTGGGTCCGACTGCAAGGGACACCGATGGAGCCGTGGCTATCTGTTGGAGAAGGCGGCGCCGGTGGCGGTAGCGGTAGCGGCCGCCGGGCTTCCAAAGGGCCTGGATCCCATAGGATCCCTTGCAGGTACCTGTATAGAGAATGTGCAGGAAAGGGGTCGCCGGGCTCCTCGAGAGCCGTCTTATCCTCCGTCCCGTTGTCCAGAGGCGCGCCAGGCCCCGAGTGCGCTCGCACGGCAGCGGCGCTCCAAAGCGGAATTTTCCCTCCGTCATGGTTGTTGGGCTGTATGCTTCCATATGGGTGGCTGGGACAGGAAGTCGGAATTGCAGGAAAGTGATTCAGCAGCACTGTTGTTTTGCTCGACAGCTGAGCGGCTTCTTCCAAGTGACTGGCAAACTTTGGCGACCTCGCTGCTAACTTCCATCTTCTTCCCCCAGCGACCGCGAACTTGTAGCGCGCTTGCTTGTTTTGCAGCCCTCGGAGTTCCGGAGACCTTTATCGGCATCGGGCAATCGAGTTGGGTTTGCACCCCCGTCGGAGAGGGTGGTGGAGGAAAGATGGTGGGGGGTACTCCTTCCCGGCCTCCCCATAGTAGTGTTGCTGCTACTTTCAGGGCGTGGCGGTGGCTGTAGTGTGGCCCGAAACAAAGCCGTGCACAACAACATGATCACGCCCTGCTTTTCGGCAGGAAAAACTTCGAGAGGGTCCCCTCCCCATTCGTCTTGTATGTAAAAGGATAGGGTAAAGCGCACGCGCGCGCGCGCCGTTACCGGGTGTATTTGCTTTTAAGTAAACCAGGCTAAGGAGTGGTGTGGATGGATTCCTTGCGGCGGGAATGGCTGGATTCCTTGCGGCGGGAGGCGCTCGCAGCTTTTGTGCAAGGAGCTTTCCAGGGCTGGGGCCTCTTAGCCAAGGGACTGAGAATTTCTAATAAACTTTTGCAAAGGCTGCCCCCTTGAAAGGGGCTAGAGCAAAAGTCTTCCATAGCAAGAGCAGAGTCTGAAATAACACTCGGAACTTCATAGAGCAAGATTTGCTGGTTTTACCAACTCCAGTGCTGTTTATATACCGGTGAAGTTTTACTGGCTTGGGTCAATATATGGGAAACCTAGTTTCTCCTAGTAGCTTTAAAAAGAAATATATGCACCCCTAGTGGTTCTGCTGCTTTTAAATATGACTTGGTGTTGGGCAGTGCCTACTGAAGTGAGGGTCTACTAGGTGCAAATCGCATGCCTCGTTTTTAGGTGGTTTATGGTTCCCTTCTTCAGTTACCATGCACTCTGCCTGCTCACCCACTTTAGAGCGCTTTGCCCACTTCAGATGTCTCCACACAAAAGGGAGTGTACATTTGCTTTGTATACAAAAGTTCCCAGGTTCAATTCCTGGCATTTTCCATTAGGGCTGGGAAGTACCTCATGGAGAGCCACTGCTAGTCAGTGTAGACAAAACTTAATCTGCCCTTTATTCTCTTTCCCTTGCCCACCTAAAACATTAAAGCTTATTTTGAAAAAGGCATCGATTCTATTTGTGCACAGCTGTAAGCTGTAGTCTGAAACAAACTGACTCACCACAAGCGAACAGTAAGCTGGTGGTAACCCACCTGCCACACTGCTCTTATCTGAGCTGGAGGAAAACAAACCACAGTTCTGGATTAGTGTTGTGTGAGATGGTTTGTGCTTCTTCAAACAAACTACAAGTACCGGTTCCTACCCTAAGCCAGTGCTGTAGTTTGTTTGTTTCCAGTTTAGAAAAGAGTGGAAAGGGGCAGGTACCATTTAAGCTGCTGCAGCCAGCCCTCTGCTCATTCCTGTTGTTGTTGTTGTTAAATTTTCTATACTGTACTGCCCTTCATCTGAAGATCACAGGGTGGTTTACCATATAAAGTAAGCTGTAGTTGTTACATACTGGCTTACGATTGTGTGCAGTCAAAGCCCATACAAGCTATTTGCTTAATGCCTTTGTTGGGTGTGAAGCTGAGATGCTATCCCTGTCCCGTCTTGTAGATATACAAAGTTATCATTGGAGGTTTGGTTCATCTGAGCAAATCTGGACACACATTGCAAATGTGATTGTCTGAATATTGTAATGATTTCTTCCTGGCTATGCAGAGGAATTTCAAATAATGCTGCCTGATTGTAGTCTGAGGATGGGTGGGAGATAGTATGATGATGGCAGGAAATAATTCAACCTGCCAGGGGTGCCAAAAGGATTTTCTGGGCCCAGGACACTGTGTTTGGATTGGGCTCTATGCTCCTCTTGTGAAATATGACAAGTTTACATTACAATTTTATGTGCTTCGTGCCACATGCAAATTTCTATCATCTTTTGCAGGGCCCAAAAATAAGTCTGGGATCACAAGCAAGTAGTCTTCGAAATTAGCTAGGTGGATTTTGCACCTGGCTGTTGATCACTTGCAACCAAGTGAAGATGCCTGGACTCCAGGAGGGCATCTGACATCTCCACCATCTGGAGGTGCATACCTGGGGATCACTGAATCTGGACTGTTTTCACAAACTAATACCACACCCTGTAGAATTCTATCAGTTATATTTTATCTGCACAATCAGAATGAAATTTCAAGAACCAAAATGCTTTTTCTGTGCAGCAGGAGCAGTGAGCCACATTTTGGTTAATTGTTGTAGCTTGTCTTCACTTGCACCACTCCACTGTCCTTTTCACAGTTGCGAAGAATATCCCTATGTTATGAATGGTCTGTGTCACCATTAAGAAAAAGAGGTAGGAATATGCCTATACAGTGGTACCTCGGGTTAAGAACTTAATTCATTCTGGAGATCCGTTCTTAACCTGAAACTGTTCTTAACCTGAAGTACCACTTTAGCTAATGGGGCCTCCCACTGCCGCTGCGCCACTACTGCATGATTTCTGTTCTCATCCTGAGGCAAAGTTCTTAACCCGAGGTACTATTTCTGGGTTAGCAGAGTCTGTAACCTGAAGCATCTGTAACCTGAAGCGTCTGTAACCCGAGGTACCACTGTACACAGGGTGGGTCGTTTAAAAGAGGCCCCATGGATACAAAGCACACATGTTCCACGGGGCCTCTTTTAAAAGACTTACCCTGTATATATGTGGATTTCCCCTGGATCAAGTGACTTTTAAGTTCTCAATGTTCTTAACATAGATCAAGGTAGTTGTCTGAATTAGCCAGATGTTTAACTGATAAGCACAGTCACTCTATCATTTGAAAAATAAGACTTTAGAGCTATTTTACCCCAAAGTGGCAACTAGACATTCCATTTTGGCAACTGTAACCTTGGTTTACGTCTTGCTCGGTCCCTGCTCCTGCCAACCTAGCAGTTCGAAAGCATGTCAAAGTGCAAGTAGATAAATAGGTACCGCTCCAGCGGGAAGGTAATCAGCGTTTCCGTGCGCTGCTCTGGTTCACCAAAAGCGGCTTAGTGATGCTGGCCACATGACCCGGAAGCTGTACGCCGGCTCCCTCGGCCAATAAAGCGAGATGAGCGCCGCAACCCCAGAGTCGGGCACGACTGGACCTAATGGTCAGGGGTCCCTTTACCTTTACCTAACTTTGGTTTAAGGAACCATTTGGCACCACGCTTATATATCTGAGTGTCTAATGCTGTGAACGAGACACATAATTGTGTTTTCATAATTGTGTTTTTTATCCCCATGATTGTGTTTTCATACTAGAGAAGGCTTAACCTGTTTAAATTCTGCCTGTCACAGTTCCTAAAGACATAAGAACCATGCTCTCCCCTAATGGCAACCCATCAGTACATAATACATACTTTCTCTATGATAATGCCTATCCCTCTGCAATATAAATATGCTAAAGAAAAATTTAATGTTTACATACTTGGGGAAAATTTTGTATGAAATTAATCCTGAGTTAGGAAGAGAATGAGCTCACTCTTTGCTGCTCCCTTTTGCTTTTATGTGGACATGCTATTGCCCAGTCACAGCTACACTAAAATCCTGGATGTTGTCATTATTTTCTATAGGCGACAATCAATTTCTCTGCCGGTGAAGAAGACAAAACAGCTTCAAAATGAAGCAGGAAGTTTCTTCAAAATGGCAATCCTTCTTCATTACATGAATTTCGCGAGAACTCCATAGAGTGACATATCTATCCTGCCACCTAGAAAGTTCTAAAAATGGCTTCAAAATAAACAATTTTGAAGCCATTTTGTATCTTCCCTTTGGCTTGTATGACTAAATTTCTCTAGTAGTCAACCATTCACAGTTCTGACTTCACTTGATGGCAGAAAATATTGGCAGGTGGGGGAGCAAGGTCACATATCAAATTCTTGCTTTGAATAGTGCCTGCATATTTTGCTTTCTGTCATTTGTTCTAAGGGACTAGGGACTTTTCATCTCTTTGGGAAGTGTTTTGTTCAACCCCAGTCCAGAGCGGAAAGATTTTTGCATCTCCTGTTTGGCATATTGATTTTACTGGGACTTTGGTCTCTTGGTCTCATTTAGGATTGAACTCTGATTCTTTCTACAATTCTGCTTTTACTTCATTTTCAGGAACTTTGCCCGTGGGACTTGCAGATGGGGTCAGAACTGCCGATTCTCCCATGATAGGAAGTCTACTCAGATCTGCAGATATTTCCAGAATGGGTTTTGTGATTATGGAGACCGCTGCAGGTAAGGGCTAGTTTTGTTTTCTTTTTGTGTTTTGTAAACAAACCCAAAACCACACTCTTCCTTCATCCTGCTTCCTGCAAAAATCTGTTAGATTGAAGGTACTAGAAGCTTGAAGATGCAATATAATTGGATGCATTAGAACTGGTTGTCCTAGCCTCAAAGTTAAGCCTTGAAGGAAAAATAAAATTCAGGGGAGGCTTAATAAGCTGTGAACTGCACAAAAATGCAATAGGGAGAAGGAAATTTAACTCTGCGCTTATATTGCCCACCTGTAAATATTCTGATCACTTGGGTCCAGTGGAAAGTTTGAGGGGAGATGTTATTCTACCAGCAGTGGGACCGTCTCTAGTCCTACAGACTGGATGTAGCAGAAGCCTATGGAAAAGACCAAACTAAAAGACCAAACTAAGTCCTTGAGGATAGCACTGTCAGTGGCATTATTGTAATTAGATGAGCTTCAGAAACTTGGGCATAGACCTTATGCCCTCCTTGTAAGCTTGGTGATTTGGTAGATCTCTGGTTTGATACAATAAGGCAGTTTTATGAAAAAAAGGTTTTAGGATGGGTAGTAAAAGTACAGTAAAACCACATGGTGCATTGGCCAACTTGCTGCATACTAAAGTACCTGAAGGAGCGTCTCCACCCCCATCGTTCAGCCCGGACACTGAGATCCAGTGCCGAGGGCCTTCTGGCGGTTCTCTCTTTGCGAGAAGTGAGGCTACGGGGAACCAGAAAGAGGGCCTTCTCAGTAGTGGCGCCCGCTCTGTGGAGCGCCCTCCCATCAGATGTCAAAGAGATAAACAACTACCTGACATTCAGAAGACATCTTAAGGCAGCCATGTTCAGGGAAGTTTTTAATATTTAACGCTATAGTTTTTTAACACTTGATTGGGAGCCGCCCAGAGTGGCTGGGGAAACTCAGCCAGATGGACGGGGTATAAATAATAAATTATTACTATTATCATTATTATATTATTATACCTGCTGCATGATGGGCGGAGATTGTGGAAGTGGTGACTTTGCTGGGCCAACATTAGAAACAGGTGGAGGAGCAGATTACCTAGAGTGGTAATGAAGTAGATGGACCAGCACCCTCATCTGGGCTTTAGTGGTTGGTTTCTGTCACTGCCAGCTGTTCAGAGAACAGGGCTCTATCTGAACTCTTAATGAAACACCTCCCCTGTGATGATTTTACAATAGCTGTCTACTGAGTTGGTCAAGTCTCTCCTGACTGATACCTAAGCTGTATTAGACAAAGTTTTGGGGCTGCATTGTTGAAGGTGATGGTAATTTATATAGTTCCCCTAGGAACCTTATATTGGCTTCATAATGTAGAACAGGAGTGTGTAACTTCTAGCCTGCAGACCTGAGAGGCCTCCCTTTGTGGCCTGCCTGTCCCATTTTTGGTTAAGCCACACTTATCTGACTTAATATATTACATCAAGTGTGAGTCAGGTACAGATGCGGCTGGATAAAAAGGGTGTGCCTTGATTTCCTTGTTGACATCAGGTAATTGACACATGGGCAGCCCCACCCACCTGCCAAACCTGACCTGTGCAGGAAATTGGGATCTAGCCCACTAACCAGATCCAGTTTTCCACCTCTTTGTAGGTGGAAGGGAAGAGGGCATAGATGGGTAAAACGCTCACCCTTGGATATCGCATTGCAGTCATTACTGCTAGACGTTCATAAAATCCCCCCCCCCCATCTTCTTTTAAATTCTTCAGTGCTGTGGTTCCAAAATAATAAAATAAACTGCAAATATGTTTGTCTCAGCCCAGGGGAGGGGGAAGAATTGCCATTAGGAGGAGAATTGGAAAATAATGTTTGGTAGAGAATACAGTGGAACCTTGAGTTGCGGATGTGATCCGTGCGGGAGGCACGTTCACAACCTGCAGTGCCATGTCTGCGCACTCATGCGATGCAATTCGGTGCTTGTGCGCAAAGCGTGATTTAGTGCTTCTGCGCAAGCGCTGGAACCTGGAACTAACCCATTCCGGTACTTCCGGGTTTTGGTGCGTCCGTAACCTGAAAACGCGTAACCCGAAGCGTCTGTAATCCAAGGTACCGCTGTATTGAAATTTTAACTTCTCATACTTGTGTCTTGGTGGTTATGAGAAAAGCCTGATTGGAACAGTGGGGATAAGTTTGTTCAGTATTGGAAACAAAACCCTGCAACTATTTTGAGAGAAGAGATATAAGTGGTTATGTAATAAAAAATGAATTGGTGGGGTCAGAGGAGAGCCCTCTTCCCATCCCCCCTGCTAACTGGGCAGTGAAGCACCTGCTTAAAAGGTGGCTTCTCCCTTGTATATGGTGTTTATTATCCCAGCATGGTATCCCTCCCAGTGTCTGCTCCACGCTGGGGAAATGGAGTTCAGCTATATACCAAATTGTGCATAGAGTTCTAGTCATCCTGTCTTGCTGCTTGTGGAAGGCCAGCTGCTCCCTTGAATGTGTGAGGGGGAGATGTGTGTCTTATCTCAAAGGCAGCTATTCCCTGTTTGAGCAATGAGGTAATTTTTGTTTTTCTGGGCAAGAGGATACACTTTGTTCCTGTGCTGTGAATGAGTTGCTCCTGTGCTGTGAATGACACACTATTGACATTCAATCTCTCAGCTACCAGCACGTCCTGGAAGCACCGCCCTTGAGCAGGTGTGGCTCAGAGGCTGCCTACCATGGACTGCGTGGATTAACTGTGAACCGTCGAGGCTCGGAGCCAGCCATCTTGCCAGAAGCTTCAGTGAGGAGTTGGGGAGCAGCCCGGCGTGGCTCAGAACCAGCTGTCTCGGGCATGGCACAGCTACAGATGAACTTTGGGAGCATGAGGATGTCATTCGAGGAGGAGGATGAAGATGATGATGATAAAACCATCCCTTCCTGGCATCCTCCAAACTGGGCCCTCAGTAAAGAATTTGTTCCCAGGCAGGCTGCTTCAGGTAAGCTCCTGGAGAGGCTGGTTTTTGTGGGCTTGGGCTCTTGTTGCAGCATTTGTTGTAGCTTCTGGGGCACATGAGCAAATCAGTTCTATTCCCCCGCTTCCCTATCTCTACTCTGCTTCTCATAATCTTTGTCATGTGACTGCTAACTCATAATTCTCTGTCAAGATGACTTTGTTATTAAGACACACTCAATGGGATTTTGATTTGGCAATGTTCTAATGGAGTCGTGAAGGAATTTCCGCACACATGCCCCACAGTCTTGAGAAGTGCATCTGGGGTCCTTAAACCAATAGCCCAGTTACATTGAACATGTTTTTCTGTGAGAAGCTTCTGTTTGGATAGGATGACATTTTGAATGACTTTGTCCAGTCCCAGCCATGGAAGGGACCCAACACGACACGTTGGCTCATTCTCCAGTCCCCGTGCAGCTATAATGAAAGGCCTCTTGTTTGTGAGGTGGGGAAAGGGAGCCAGGTCATCATCAGTTGGTAACTCTGCATGGATGGAGACAGGAAGGGACTCTTCCAATGGCATCTTTTAAAGGCTATTCATTCCAGCTTTCCCCAACTGATTCTCCTTTTCTTCCTTACATGTTTCATCTTTATCTCTTTTTAGAGAAGTGATGGGGGAGATTGTAAGCTTGTTATTCTAATGTTTGTGCGGGCCCTTGTATTTTTAGACACTTGATAGAATAATAGTTGGACTGGTGGCAGCAGCGTCCTAGTTAGCTGTTTCTCTGCTGCTCAGGTTCCACATCCCATGAAGAGAGACTTGACACCACTTCCCTGATGCCAGAAGAAGCATCAGCCAAGGAGGCTGCTCCTGTGTCTGTGGTCTCGGAAGAGCCAAAGGTAGGTGGGATGCCTGCAAATGTAGAGTGATGAGAACAGACACTGCCATTTCAATAAAAACCAGTGGGATTCTCCTGAGCTCTCGTAGACTGAGGGATTTTGGAATGCAGTTGGAGCAGCAAAGAAGTATTGGGAGATGTGAGGTGAGACTAGGAGATGGGAGGGATGCTTGAAACACACCCGGATTTTTAGCACCTGCCAACCAGGTGACCTCCTGATGCTCTGGATTACAACTCTTATCAGCCCCAGCAGACTAGTGAAGGCTGTCATATCATCACCCATAAACCTCTTTTGGTATGAGCTTCCAAGAAACAGGTTGTGCAACGACAGGGATTTATAACTTCAAGCTTTTGAAATGAGATTGATTAATAGGAAATCAAGTTTAGGCATGTGTGGTGCTGTTGCACCCAGCTTTGTGGAACCAGTGCAGATTTTAGGTGGATGAACTTCGGAGAAGCTGGAGTGTCGTGGAGAAGGCTTCCAGGACCTGTTTTAGAAAGTACAGTGGTACTTCTAGTTACGAACTTAATTAATTCATTCCGGAGGTCCGTTCTTAACCTGAAACTGTTCTTAGCTAGAGGCGTGCTTTCGCCAATGGGGCGTCTTGCTGCTGCGCCGCCGGCAGCACACAATTTCCGTTCTCATTCTGGGGCAAAGTTCTCAACTCGAGGTAACTCTTCCAGATTAGCGGAGTTTGTAACCTGAAGTGTTTGTAACTTGAGGTACCACTGTATTCTCCAATTGTTGTGTTCCTTTCCCAGGCAGTTGGAGGTTCAGAAGCGGCAGAAGCTGCTGCTTCTGCAGAGGTGCAGAAAAGTGAGGATGTGGTGTGTGGAATCTGCATGGACAAAATCTCTCAGAAGACCTTGCCTCAGGAGCGTCTGTTTGGCATTCTTCCTAACTGCTCCCATGCCTACTGCGTGACCTGCATCCGAAAGTGGAGAAAAAGCCGGGACTTTCACAATGCGGTGATTAAGTAAGTTCTTCATGGCCCAATTGCTTGCCTTGTGCTTGTGTAAACTGAGTCTTCTGGCAGGTGGCTGTCTGAAGTGTGTAGACTGGGTATTGGCAACCTTTGGCCAGGGATCTCCCACAATTGGGGCCCCAGCTGTTTTTGGACTACAACTCCCATAATTCCTAGCTAGCAGGACCAGTGGTCAGGGATTATGGGAGTTGTTCTGCAAAAGCAACAAGAGGCCCAAGTTTGGAAACCCTGCTTTGACTCATCAGATGCCGACAAACAACAACCATCATCATCGCTGTACGTTGGCCGTGCTTGCTGGGACTTGTAGCTTTAACCCCCTTTGTGAAGGCACTTTTTATCAAGGAGGTTTCTGGCTCTGCTGTTCTGGACCGCACCCCCAGGAGGTTGCTGTTAGGCTTCCATGTTGCTAAGCGTTCTGATGTTAGTGCAGTTAGGTTAGAGCTTGGTTCTAATGATGCAAAGGTTGCAGGTTTGATCTCCGTACAGGACTTCTGCATATTCTTGCATTGCAGGGGGTTGGACAAGATAACCGGGACCACATAACACTGGTCCTGAGAGATCTGCATTGGCTCCCAGTACGTTTCCGAGCACAATTCAAAGTGTTGGTGCTGACCTTTAAAGCCCTAAACGGCCTCGGCCCAGTATACCTGAAGGAGTGTCTCCACCCCCATCGTTCAGCCCGGACACTGAGATCCAGCGCCGAGGGTCTTCTGGCGGTTCCCTCATTGCGAGAAGTGAGGTTACAGGGAACCAGACAGAGGGCCTTCTCGGTAGTGGCGCATGCCCTGTGGAACGCCCTCCCATCAGATGTCAAAGAAATAAGCAGCTATCCTATCTTGAAAAGACATCTGAAGGAAGTTTTTAATCAGGGAAGTTTTTAATATTTAATGCTGTACTGTTTTTAATATTTGATTGGGAGCCGCCCAGAGTGGCTGCAGAAACTCAGCCAGATGGGTGAAGTATAAATAATAAATCATTATTATTATTATTATATAAGATGAACCTCACGGTCCCTTCCAACTCTACAATTCTTTGATTCTATGATATGCAGATTGCTTTGAGCCAGAAGCAGAGTTTGTCTGGGGTTTGTCTGGGTATATTATATCCTCTCTATGTGCATTCCTCAGGGGCTGCCCAGAGTGCAGAGTCACTTCAACTTATTTCATCCCCAACCAATACTGGGTTTCTGATTCAGAAGAGAAAGAAAAACTGATTGAGAATTTCAAGGCACGGACCAGGTAAGCAGCTAGGTCACTTCAACAAAAAGGTCACTAAATATGTCTAACCATCTAGGTCCTTGTTCTCCAATCTTGAAACCATTGGCAATAACTCCGAGAATGCTAGGCTGCCGACTGGCTTCGTGAGATGAAACTGGTGTTCTCACTGTGGTCATTTGCTTAAGAGCCAAATAGGAATTAGACAGGCTTGATTAAGGGTGGAATAACTTAATCCATGTGCATACACTTTGGTGTTCCCTTCATGGTTAAGTATGCCTTGCTGTAATGCCCATGATTCTGCCTGTACACTCAGCTCCAAAGCTATCCTCAGTTCTAGGTGGATGTTGGATGTGCAGCAGCCTTCCCCAGCTGACAAGGGGTGGAGGAAGTCTGATCTACAATATTTATTCAGATTTCTGAAAAGACTCGCGCCTCTTGTGGCCTAATTTCATGATTTTTATTCCCTTAGCAAAATAAGGTGCAAATTCTTTGTCAGAAGCAATGGTCACTGCCCCTTTAAATCAGAGTGCATCTACCTGCATGAGCTGCCTGGAGGTCGGCTCCCGGCTGCAAAGCCGCAACAGAGGCCTGAACGGCGGAGACGGCGGACCGTTGTAAGTAACAAATTCCTTGATGCAGTCATGATACGGCAAGCCATTATAAGCTAGTCATTGAGAGGTAGGGTGTCCTTCCTAAGATATTCTGCTTCCCAAAGCCTCCATACTTAGGATCCCTATGGGATGCAACATGGAAATGCACACACTCTGCCTTGAGAGGCAACTGCCTCGGTAGTCGCTGGTCCAGCCCTAGGCATTTCTGTTCATCAAGCTTTGTTTTCTGGGGGTTGAAGATGACAGCAAGAGGCTGTCGGTGGTTCTCAATTGGCACACATTGCTTGCCAACCTCCAGCTTCCTTCCCCTATGGTATCCCTCTTGACTAGGGTTTCCCAAACGTGGGTCTCCAGCTGTTTTGGAACTACAACTCCCACCATCCGTTCAATAAGCCCTATGTAATCCACTTCCACCAGCCCCCTCAGGTGCCACACATACGTCTCTCCCACCTGTTGACACATACATCTCATACAAATCGACAGCTCTTTGCCTCCCCCCAGTCCCCTTCAAGAGCCCCCCTTTTAATCCTGCTGTGCCCCCTTCCCACTTCCACCAGGCCTGTTTTAGCAACAGCACAGATTATGGGGGCACACAGTGTAACTGCAGCCGTGACTCAGACCAGGTTTGCTGCAGCTGCTGCCCTTCCTTCCCTCTCCTTCCTTCATGCCTGTTCCCCAGAGTGCCGCCATTGCCTCAGGTTGGTGGTGGCATTCACAAAGGAGATAAAGACTTTCTCCCCTTCATTCTCCTCTCTGTTGCCAGTGGTGGTAGCGATGACAGGGAGCATGGGAACGCCTGGCTGGCTGCTTCCCCCACCTATTCATTCAGGGCTCCTCAGACATTGCCTTGCAATGTTGTGTGTGTGCATGTGCACTTAATTGCCAGCATGATGGCGGATAAGTACAAATTTAGTACAGTGGTACCTCAGGTTAAGTACTTAATTCGTTTTGGAGGTCCGTACTTAACCTGAAACTTTTCTTAACCTGAAGCACCACTTTAGCTAATGGGGCCTCCTGCTGCTGCCGCGCCACCGGAGCACGATTTCTGTTCTCATCCTGAAGCAAAGTTCTTAACCCTAAAGTAATATTTCTGGGTTAGCGGAGTCTGTAACCTGAAGCGTATGTAACCTGAAGCGTATGTAACCCAAGGTACCACTGTATATAGAGACGTGATTCCTTTAGCTTTTCTAGTAAAATGTGTCTATGCATTCCCTGTTCCGTGACAGATCAGTTCATCCAAAAGCCTTCTCTCTTGTGTCCTATATTGCAGGCCTTTAACCCATCTCCATCTGACAGCTCGGATGAAGATGATGACGATATGTACTTCATCCAGTGGGCTCTGACTGTTGCACTGTTGCAGAGGGAGAGGGACTTTGACTATTCAGACTTTCTCATTTGGGATTCGAGTGATTCTTCCGACTAGATGATGACAGTGATGACGACATCATTGGAGGCTGCGGGAACAATCTTACTGACATGTGAAGCTGTGGCTTGGGGAGAATGGGTGGGGAAGGAAGAAATCTTGATCAGTTGAATGGTTGTCTGGGGGGGGGTGGCTCTTAGTTGTCTGGCGGGTCTTCATTGCATTTTGCCTGGAATCCGTAAGCTGGGAGAACATAGTGCAAGGACCTGTTTTATGTTGGGAAGGCCTCCTGATTCCACAGGGCAAGATAATGGCTTGTCACCACTGTTGGCATACGGTATCTTAACACGTCACCCAAGTGCACTGCCATTCTCCTATCCCTTGCTTGGCTATATCTTCACATTCCTTTTCCCCGCCCTCAACCTTTTATCACATCCTGGGCTTCCCAGCATTGGGATCCATGAAGACCCTCCCAGCTGTATCTCTTCTAGGAGGGTGCCAGGTTCTGCTAGTGCTCAGGAAGTCTGTGTATACTGGAGACACTGAGTTTTCAGGTGTGTTCATGGTGCTGCTAGTTGTTTCCTCAGGAAGGCAGGCTTGCTGAGCAGTGCTATTATCTGCAGCAGGGAGCACCTGCATCTTGCTTTTTGTCTAGCAGTGCTATCGGGTATCTATCGTAGGCTTACGGAGGAGGGGTGTAACATAGGGTAGTGTGAACTAAATCTTGAATTTTTATTGATGCAGTGATCAATTTAGTATTGGAGGCTTAGAACTCGGTGATTTAAACCCTTAGGATCTGGGATCAGTAAGCCCCCTGAATGTATTTTTAATCCTAGAAGGATCGGGAGAGAGTATCAAATAAAATGAGCTTTAAAAATGTAGCCATGCAAAGTCTCTTTTTCTACCCCTCTGTTAACTTGTTAAAACGTGTTGTAGAGTATGAACACAAATATATTAAGTTTTTTTTCTATCTTCTATAGTATCCTGGTCCGTCCCGAAAAAATATTGCACATCTCTAGCTACATGACTGTCGGAATGGTAACATTTAACACTGCTAGGCATAGGGGTATCACTCTCTTGGCCTGTGGAGAAAGTACCAAGGAGTGCAATTTTAGTGCCATTCAAACAACATTCCTAAGCATGCAAACTTGTCAGTGCATTCTCCAATCTGATGTAGTCAATAGAGGCTGCCCCCACCCTGAAATCTGAGTCCAGAGACTTGGTACTTCCAGCTAATGTAAGACGTTTCCCCCCTCCCCCCTGAAGGCCACCTATGCTTTTGGCTGATTACAGTCTGTTCTCCCTGCGTTTCTTATTTTGTGACCACCCTCCATAAATAAGTGACTATTTGAAACATATAAAGGCTTCAGTTTCATCAGTGTCTGGGTTCTTCTAAGATGCTTACGTTGACACTCAGAATATTTAAATGCTGAAGAACCATTTTCTGTCCTCCATTGTGTAGGCAAAACATGTCCTTGATTCTTTCCAGTAGTACTAGTGAGATCATTCCAGTACTAAATTACAGCATATGAAATAACCTGACCCAAATAACTCTAGCAGGGGTTTTGTCTTGGTTCATGCAAAACCTGTTCCAGTGAGTACATCACCAAGGCTTACAATACTTGTTTGGATAGACAAGCTGTAAATCACACATAATTAAATGGTGTCAGGCTACTTGAGTATGGCAGCTACCAAGTCCTGCCTTGTGGATGTGTTGAATTTGCTCTGGTTGAAATTTTCCCCGTTGGAAAGCAATCCCATTTCATCTGTCCCCCAGCTATGCAGAGGATGGGCTAGGCTGTATGTGGAAGAATTTAGTTTCTAAACTTAAGCAAGTGGTGAAAGCAGTTGCTTGTCTTGAGACCATGAATCCCAAGGATGTGTCACTGCAGGATTTCCAAGATTTAGAGTTGGAAAGGGCCTGCAAGGGTCAGCTTGTCCAACCCCCTTCAATGCAGGAATCCTGGATGGGCTTGAACCACCAACCTTCTGGTTAATAGCCAGATGCACTGACCCACTGCGCCACAGGAGGCCCGTATATGTAAGCAATGTAAGGTATTTTCACTGGAATACATTTAATTTTAAATATTTGTTTTTCAGTTTTTTTAAAGCATTCTCTTGATGTGTGTTGCCTCTCCAAAACAAAACAAAATAGTGAAACAGGATTACATATGAGTAAACGTACATGAAACAGGAAAGTGTATGACTTAGTTAGATTTTCACGGTAACTAATTTCATGAAGACAAACTAGGGACTGGCATTCATATGTTGAAAGAGAGAATTAAAATCTTGCATCAAACATGATCTTCTGTTTTAATTAAGGATGTGCACAATTGTACGCCTGCTCACAATAAAATCAGTGGGACTTTGCTGCAGAAAGATGCATAGGATAGCACTGTTTGTGTCCCTTTAGACACATAAAGGGACACTCCTTGAAACTACTACTGTGCGTGTATAGGGGAAAAATACAGCATAATAAGAAAATTTTATTGAAAGAACACCAACACGTCACTTAACTCTCATATACAGTGGTACCTCTGGTTACGTACTTAATTCGTTCTGGAGGCCTGTTCTTAACCTGAAACTGTTCTTAACCTGAAGCACCACTTTAGCTAATGGGGCCTCCCACTACCACTGTGCCGCCGCTGCACGATTTCTGTTCTCATCTTGAAGCAAAGTTCTTAACCTGAGGTAATATTTCTGGGTTAGCGGAGTCTGTAACCTGAAACGTATGTAACCTGAAGCGTATGTAACTCGAGGTACCACAGTATAGCAAGGTTTTTTGCTGAAAAGACATGGATAAATGATTGCAGTTAGAACCACTTTCTGCTGGCAGTAGTTTCTGATTTGCACACAGAAAGGGAGGTGTATTGTTACATTACAGGCTCTTCCCAAAATGAAAACAAAAAGGCAAATGTACCCCTAGAGACAGAATGTATATAATTTAAACAGCAAACAATCATTGCAGTGGGTATTAAATGCCACAACAGCAAATGCTTCTGCAAATGATGCCTAAATGAACAAGGTTACAAGCTGAGTAATTATTGCTGGCAGCTGAACTACTGACGGCCCTGGTCTGTGTTGCTACATGTTCACCTTATGCCTTGAAGCAATAAAGTCTCCAGCCGCTTACTGAAAAATCTCATGGGCAAGCTGGGGAGCTCTGCAGTTGGGAGGATCCAAATCCGAAGTTTTGTTGGGCATGTGCCAAGCAGGGTGCCGTGCAGGGTTTGGGGGCTCGCATGAGGCAATGCCGAGAGTTCTGGAGAGTCGTGACTCTGAGCAGGGTGTCTCTCCTGCTTAGACAAGCCCTGCAGTTCAGTCCACCATTCATACTGTTAAAAGGCGAGGCTGGCATTCGTTTGACTCTAGCCAAAAGTTCTCCATGCACAACACAGGCCAGGATGCGTCTTGTGTGTCTCCCTTCCGCCCAACTCCAGCTCTGCTGCAACCAGAAGCCTTCAGTCCCCACTGAGCCGCAGGTAGGTAGCTACACACTGCCAGGGCGCTCCCTCGCAGTTTTAAATCACGACAACGTGGAATTGATTCACAAATGCAACATTGAAAACAGCAAACAAAGGTAGTCCTCAGGCAAAACATAACCTTTAGAACATCAGGCAAAACCCCTGGCAGAATAAAAGTGGTGGGTTGATTTTTTTTTGCTGGTGGTTCCATTATGCGTGGATAGGTAACTGCACTGGCATTTATTATTTTTTCCTATCGTGAAATAAAACCAGTTAGAGCAGGAACTCTCTTATTGTGGGGAGAGGAAGGTTTTTCCGCTGTTTTTAGTGGTTAGCTCTCTGCTCCGCCCCGGTGGAGAACAAAGAAGACGGGTCTCTGCCGCGGAGTGAAGTATATACTGAAGCATATGTAACCAGAGGTACCACTGTACTCTTTCACTTTTTCTATGGGCAGCAGAGGGAAGTACTCTTTCACTTTTCCTATCTCTTGGGGCCGTGAGACGCCAGCTAGCCCCGCCTCCCTCCCGCCGGATTGGACATTGTCTCTGAGCACAAATAGAGCGCGGGAAGGAAGACGAGGAAGGCGGAGGAGAAGGGCGCGGGGACTCCGGCCTGCGCGCTTTCCAAAGAAGCGGCTCGGCTGAGATGCAAGAGGGACGCGCCTCCAAGCAGTACTTCGCCCGAGCCACACCGGTAGAGGTAGCTGCTGCGTAGTTTGACCCTTTTCTCACTTCTCTTAGGATTCAATTCTATTGAATTCGGTGAGGTTCACTCCCAAATGTGCGCCAGATTGCAGCCTTCCAGCTCGATCCTACTGTGCGTGTCTCCTCTGATGTAAGCCCCGCTGAGTGCAATGGGTCTCCTCCCCAGGTAGGTGTGCACATGCTTACTCAATAGGATTGCAACCTCCATCCCTGCTGCGATTGGACTTACCTTTCCGTTGGACGCCAGTGGATCGGAATTTTTGACCAGGAAAGCGGCGCCTCTGCTAAGGGGCTTCTCTCACTCGGGCAACAAAGCAAAAAATGCAGTTTAAAAGATAGTGTCGGTTACTGCATTACTGTTTCCCCCCATTATTCGACCCAAGAGCATGTATGCTTTAGTTGAGATTCCTGCATTGTAGAGGGTTGGACTAGATGACTCTAGAGTAGCGGTTCTCTGGGGACCCACGGGTTGAGAAAGGCTGCTCTAGAGGCCCTTCCATGATTTTATGATCAGGCTCCAACAAGAACAGAATCGTCTTACAGAAAGAATTACTTATTATAGGTAGCTTCACTGTTCTGGGAGTATGCTGAGAGGAAATAATTTTTTTTGTTGGTTTGCTCATTAATAGCTTTGCAGTCTTTATGAGTAAGTCCCATGGCTCTTGGAAAGATGAGGAAACTGCCAAACCCCCACATTTCTAGAATGGGTTTGTCTTGAGGAATCACAACTTTTCATTTAATGTTTGACAAAGACAAATACTTGGTGGGAAATACCTCGTAGCTAAGGATTGATTGTGCTCAGTCTTGAATGTGCGTTTGTGTGTGTATATAAATGTTTTTGAGCATGTGCAGAGTACAGTTCTACATCACTTAGCAAGCATAACTAGGAGGGCTTCTGCAGAAGATGGCAGTGCTTGCTTTCTTCTTCCTCATTCCTTTTCTCTTTTTGTATTTTTCTAGTAGATTGTGAGCCTGCAGACAGATACGTTATAGGTGAAATACAGAACATTGCAAAACCTGGAGTTCTGTGGGTCCCACTGTTGTAGTGCATCTTCTTTCCTCCCACCACTTGTGATGTGTATTATTATTACTTACAAAGCACTTAATATATTCTAAGCACAGGATGACGATTTAAGGATGAGCTGTTGATTGTGAAAGAAATACTTGTCTGAAAAGCTAGGGCGAGACCAGGTGACTCTTGGGTTCATCCCAGTTCTGCCGTTGATTTGTTTTGTATGCTTTTTATATTCATTAGAGCTTGATCAACAGTGCTATCAACATGGATGGTCCGCCCATTCCTTGGCTGCAACGATTTGATAAAGCTTCTCGTCTCCTCCTCTGCACACTGATGTCTGGGCATTGGGGGGCCCTGGCTGCTGTCCGCACTCTTCAGCGCTCCCTGTCTGGGCAAGGAGCAAGCCAGGGCTTCAGCTGGTGGACCTTCACAGAGATTCTGTGTTCTCAAGAGCCCGTCCTCACAGGCTCTGAGAAGACCCTCACCTTGTGAGTTGCTCAAATCTCTCATTTTAAAAAGTATGGCATAGTGTCCTCATAAATCAGAATTATTTCAGGTCCTAGGAATCCCAATCATGCAGCATCTGACACTTGCTTCAGTGATGATCTAGTAGGTTGTGGGACATGCTCAGAACCAGAAAAGGTTGTGTTGAGATGTGTATTCTATCCCTGCTGATTTTAGCAGACAATCTGGGTTATGAAAGATGGTAGAACTGGTCCTCTGGGCATGGGTGAAAGTTTGTGTGGCTTTAAAAATCAATTTATGCGTACTGGATTCTGGATTGTTTTGGTGAATAAGTATAATTTGCAGATAATAATGCCTATAATATGCAGTGTTGGAACGTCATTTTCTTTTCTTGCATTCATAGCCTCTCAGTATTCTGGTCTCGTATTCAAATTTTGGATCCTAATGCTGCTGGATATCTAGAAGTGACAACCTGAACACACTTGTTAAAATTATGCCCCCGGTTAACCAAGGTTGTATCTACAAAGGAGAAGGAACCATAGCTCAGTAGTACAGCACAGGATTTCCATAGAGAATATTAATTCTGAAGCATCTTCAGTAAAAGAAGATCTCTGTTAGCTGAACTCAGAAAGCCCTCTGCCTGAGAACTGCTGACAGTCAGAATGAACAACACTGGGGTAAATGGTTTAGCTTCATATAAGGCAACTTCATATGTTCATATAATACCATATTTTATGGTGTCATATAATGGCTGGGTCTTGTTGCTCCCTTTCCCCCATATGTGACAGAAAAGCACACACCCAGAACATGCTAGAAAGTGACTATATATTGAGGGGAAAGGACACAGAGAATGTATTTTAGGGCAGAGGTGGGTAACCTGTGGCCCTTCAGATGCTGCTGATCAAATTTTCACCATTCAGGCTGGGGCTGATAGGAGCCCGATTCCAGCAACAACTAGAGGGCCACAATTTCTCCACTTTGTTTTAGGGCCAGATGCTCATAATCCAGTTTCCATCATATGGATATAAAATCCCAACATTTTATAACGGCAAAAATAATAACAAACACCATTAAGACAGGTGGAAACCGTTAGCAATAAAGCAACAGTAATAACAACATTCAACCCAGTATAGTGTCACCAAATATTCAGGTGTACTGCATGTTGAGTTGTACTTCCTATGTTACTATAGAGTTATCATATTTCCCTGGTGATGATCTTGCTTTTCTTCTTCCAAATGGTTATTTCAGAAAACCGTTGCTGTTGCTGCTTCCAGTGTTGTGCCAAAGAAACCTCTTTTCCCTGTTGCTTACAGTGCAGTCTACAGTGCCAGAAGCATGCCTCCAACACCTACTTCAAGCTTCTAGGCAGGATCCCACCCCTGATCTATGGGTGCAGAGATTGAGGGATTTACTACAAGTGAGGGTGCAAGAGAATAGCTCTGTGATGCCAGTCCTACTATCTGATTCATGTCGGCAGCAGCTGAAATATATTTGCCAGAAAGTTAGTTGCGGCAAACCTGGATTAGAAAGGAAATTAAGCTGGTCTGCTAAACAGCTTAGTCCCTACATAGCATGGACTGGAGATGCTCCTGGTTCTGTGCCTCAGATAAGGGAAAATAAGGAAGTAGCTGAGGAACCACTGGATCCTGAAGAAAAGGTGCTGGAGAAGAGGTCCAGACTGGAAGTTGAATTGAATACAGAACTTTGTGAACCACATGGTCTAATGCAGGGAGTTGGAGTTAACAAAGGGAATGAAGTCATGATGGAGGTGTCTGAGAATGAAGGTGTTCATAGCACAAGCAATGATGTATATCAAAGTTGCCCAAAGGAGGAAGCAGAAGAAGCAAAAGTTGCCAATTGGAGTCCCCAACAGGACACTGCAGCCGAGGTCCCTGATTATATCAAGGTATGAAAAACTATTAGATTCTTTTCCTTCTTTGGCAAACTAGCAGTGCGAACATGGAACATAAGCCATTCTTACCAGGGATGCTTCACAAGTATCATTTATCCTCCGCTAATGCCCGTTAGGAAATATTGGCCCCTTTGACAACAGAATGATCCCTTGGACAGTTGGAACAAGTTTTGCAATTGCAGGAAGATTTTGTGGGATAACCAGCTTCATATAAACAACATGCTTAAATCTAATTAATGCATGAAGGGGTTAAGACCATAGAGTATGCTGTTCTGCCAGGCTTAGCTCACCTTGAGAGGAATTAGATAATCAGTACTTTGTTCTTCAGTCTACCTGAGAAGCTCCCTGTGTGAAGAGATTTGAGCTGGTTGCTTCAGCTCAGACTGCATGGCTCTAATGTGTCATTCTTGAGTCCCTGTTCCAATAATCTAGGAAGTTCACCACTTTGTAAGTAAGTTAATCAATTGGGGACAATTAATTTGGTATGTATTTATTATTGGTTGTTTACATGCAAGCCTGTCATTTCAGTCTCTATATTGTAATTGAATGTAATGGATTTTATTTTATATTATTGCCAGCTGATGAAGAATTATCATTGAACCTGTTCATTATCCTGGCAGAACTGTTGTCTGCTGCTGTACTTGGAGCACCCTATTACTACGTTTGGAGCGCCTGTCATCTCACATTTGTAGAATATTGACTGTGGAAAGGCATTCTACCTCCATTTCAGTGATCTTTGACAGTGACTTACCACTCCTACCATTCCTGTTCATGGAACATTTGATTCTTATTAGTTTGTGACTCCATAAACACATGTGTTTATGAATTTTGAAACAGTATAGTGTTATAAAAATGTTGTCAGTATATTATTAGTCAATGTGTTGCTTGTTGTTGTTCAGAGTGTGCAACCTTCTGAAGCACATAAACGATTTAACCATTTTTCTCTTGTATTTGAGGACCATGTACCAAAACTAAAAGAACTTCTAGAGATGCAGTTTGATGTAAGTATTTGTTACCGCATTTCTGCTTGGGGCAGATGCCCTGGCAGACTTCCTTATATACCCCTTGAATAAAGTTCTGTTCAGTTGGAGTAGTTTCATTTTAAGGAGAAGCAGATTCATACCCTGCCTTGTTACATTATCTGTATTCCCCCCCCCCCTTTTGACTTTTAGCTTTCTGATGGGATTGCACCACCTGAGCTACAAGTTTTTAATGAATGTACTCCAAGCCAGGTTAGTAGGGCAAAACGAATGTAAGTAATTTACAGCCTGGTCTTAAGTAGGTTTACTTGAAATTAAGTCCCATTTAATGCATCTTTTTTTTTTAATGTCCTTATGCCAATTGAATATTCATGATGTCTGTCTTATTTACTTATTTAAACCATTTATATACTGCTTAACTACAATCCTCTCTAATTGGTTACAATTGCCTCTTACTGCTGTGCAAGAAATACAATACAGAAAAGGTTTTTTTTTAATGGTCAAACTATAAAATTAGACCTCAGTTAAAATGCCTGCTGAAATTAAAAAGAAAAAGATTCCAGTAGGCTCTGGAAGTTCAACAGGGAGGGAGTCTGTCTGACCTCAACAGGAAAGTAGTTTTGCAGAATTGGGCCCACGATACTGATTGCATGACTCCTTTTGGATATGAGCTGTGCATCCAAGCAGTAGGATACCACTAACAGTGACTCCCCTGAAGACCTCAGTGATCAGGCAGGGATTCAAGAGATTAAGGCAATCTTTGAGGTATCCCGAACCCAAGCTGTTAAGGGTCTTGTAAATTACCATATTTATTCGAGTCTAATGCGCCCTCGAATGTAATGCACGCCTCAATTTTCAGAATCTTGAAACACAAAAAATATTAAATGTAAATGTGCCATCAAATCTAATGCGCACCTTAATTTTTGCAATGTAATTTGGCCAAAAAAGGTGAGCATTAGATTCAAGTAAATATGGTAATACATGTATGTGGGCAGCTGGTGCAAGCAAGCCTTTGAGCACCAGAGTTATGTGCTGGCAATCATTTGTCCCCTTCAACATTCTAGCCACTTGTTTTTTTGTGAGAATAGGGTGGTTTTACTATTTTATGCAAGTTGTAATGTGATTTTTTAAAAAAATTCTGTATCCATTGTAAGACACATTATTATTATTATTACTATTATTATTACTCTTATTATTAAACAGCATTTAAGAAATTTAATTAACTAACTCACTTAATGAGACTCCTTCCCAAGTAACTATATTTCCAAACCTTGCTGAAACCAACCTGCCCAGGTACTAGTGATATTTGGGAAATAGACTATTGGGTAATATTTCATGTCCTCTTTTCCTTTAGTTGAAAGTTCTGTGCTCATTACTGCAGCTCTCGGAGTGCCCAGAAAACAAACTTCTGCATTTCTGCACTTGCTTAGTCACACTCTCACCTGATCTTGGCTATAGTAATGCAGCAGTTCTTGCTGAAAAGCTCTTTCTACCTCGGGTAAGTACTGAGAATATAAATCAGGTGAAGAAGAAACCTCCTTCAGTGGTTTATTGATGTGTGTAATGTTACCTTGTGGATGGTAGAGTCTTTTCCAGTTATTTTGGGAGTGAAATCTTCTAGGCCTACTACCCTGAAAAATGTTTTGTTTTTTTTTAAATACTTTCTTGCATATATATATATATATATATATATATATATATATATATATATATAATAGCAACTTTGTATTAATGTAATATTTTTATATGTAACTGTATTTTTGTAAAATTTTAAGTTGTCTGTTGTTGCCTTAGTTTTCTGTGCGTTGCTTAGAGATATTTTTAATATCCTAAGTGGCATAGAAAGTAAACAATCCATCAGACACAGAATTATGGGGTTGGAAAGGACCTTTATCCATTCGTCTGCTCAATGTAGGATCTGCAGTGTAGGATGCATAATAAAACATCGCCTAGTTTTATCTTCTCCTTTAACGGGGCCTATGGATTTTAATGGAGTAGTACTATATAAAGCACATATATTTCCTGCCCCATCCTAAGTCAAAGCAGTAAGGTATATAAGTCTCAAGTTTTTTATATTCTCTGGCAGATTTGCATGTGGGGGAGGAATTGAGTGGGAAAGAGCTGAGAAGCCACCACCCCAATTCCTTTTTTCTTCTTGATTGCAGCCTTTCAAAGCTACCTTTCATGGTTTTAAAAGAAATAAATAAACCAGGAGACTGCTACACTTGTGTCTCCTGTGGAAATATCTTAGCTTGGTGCTAAAGAATATTGCATTCCTCTCTCGGCAGCCTATTATCCCTGCTCCACATACATGTTGTTTCTTGTCCTAAATATGCACCTATGAGTTTAAATGTAAGCATTCATGCTCATTTTTTTGAGAAATTAAATTAGCCAGTTAATTCAAGTGTTTACAGCAGATTAAGTCAGGAATAGGCAACAGAGATCTGTGCATCAGGACTGAAATGCTGGAGAAATGTGAGGACTAGGGGAGCCAACTATTGAACCTAATAGAAGTGGTTTGAGGAGCAGAAAAAGGTCAGATTGGGTGGGTGGAGGGAAGCCAGCTAATCCGATGATGGATGCAGGCAGCCTTTTATACAGACAGTTTTCCTAGGATGCTGATATGGGCTGTGAAATCTGTGTGTCTCTGTTTAGGTATGTTTTTAATGTCTGATGTTTTATTGTCTTTTTAATTCGGTTGGGAGCCGCCTGGAGTGGCTGGGGAAACCCAGTCAGATGGGCGGGTTGTAAATAATAAATTATTATTACAGTCATACCCTGGAAGTTGAACAGAATCTGTTCCAGAAGTCTCTTCAACTTCTGAAACATTCGACTTCCAAAGCATGGCTTCAGATTGGCTGGAGGAAGCTCTTGCAGCCAACTGGACGCCCTGTCGGACCTCGGCTTCCAAAAGAACATTCGAAAACCAAAACACTCACTTCTGGTTATTGATTGTTCAGGAGCCGGAATGTTCCACTCCCAAGGTGTTCAGGAGCCAAGGTACGACTGTGGTGTTGTTGTTGCTGCCATATTCTGTGTTTTGAAAAGAGCAGTTCATTTAGTAAGTAAAGCAAACCTACCCTACAGTTGGGAGAAGCAGGACGGAGTGGCATGGCAGATTCACTGTTACGATCACATTAGAAGCCTACTGCTTGTGTTGTCTAGAGCTGGCACAGCTCTGCAGGGACCTGCATCCTGCGGATACAAATCTGTCAGTGCTCCATGCTGAAAAGTCCCCTTTGGGGGCTTTTTGTTGACAATAGCCTTTTACCCACTAGCACAGAGCCCCCAGAGTGGCCTGTAGAAAGGTGACTATGCGCCATCCTAACTCCTTTCCCCATCCTTTAACTTTGGGGAGCTAGGACTGCACTCCCAAGTGAAATTATTTGGCAAAAAACCATAACAATATTATACCAAAATTGGGGCTTACAAACATAGTTTTCATTTTTTAATGAGTGGCAACCACCCTGAAAAATTACGCTTTATGCTACTCCGAGTGCAGATGCCATAGTTTCCTATGAGGATATGAACATTACTGAAACTACTTTGAGCTGAGTGCAGTACTGGAGATTGCTATAGACCAGTGAGGCATTCTATTCGCAAATATCAATAGCTAGAGGATTGCAATTATTTTTGGTGCTACCAGGGCTGGCCCACCCTTGTGGCAAGGCATGGTGACTGCCTGGGTGCTATTGATCTGTAGATGATGGGACAATGATCACTAGTTATACCTATTATCCATAACTTGAGTTCTCTATCCTTCAGTGGAATAGCGGAAACACAGCTCCTGTAGATGTGTTTTGCATTTTGAGTTTCTCATCTCGTATGACATGTTGCCATCCAATTTTAAATGCAAAACCACCTGAAGAAGGTTGTCTGTTTCCCCCATCAGCCTTTTTCACTCTTTGTTAAAACAGAATTATAGCTGCCTCTGTATCCCCAAAGTATGCAAGGTTGCTGCTGATCCAACAGTATTATCTCCCTGCTGCTTCTGGTCTGTAGGTTCTCTCATTGACTAAGCCACCTTCCTGGCCTCTCACAACTGCCCTGATGATGTTCTGCTCCAAATATTCTCGCCCAGTCTGTTGTACCTTGATTTCTTCAGTTATACAGGCTCCAGCGAAAGGTGAGCTTATTTTACCTGAGCTTCTGATTGTAGAGGTGGCATAAATCCTTCTCTCTAATAGAAATCTCGAGTGGTTGAGCAGTGGCATGATTAGAGAGGAAAATGGGACCTCTAAGAAGCAGGGTGCTACTGACATGTTCTGGTAAACAGAACATGAAAAGGGGTGCAGGGCCTATTGAGCCTATTGAGGGCTGAGCAGGCTCCAGGAGTTACAGAATGTTGAGTATCAGATGGAAAGGGCTGGAGGGAGAGAATTGACCCGCTTTTACATCTTACTGCTTGCGACATAGCCCACAGGTTCTAGGCAGGCTGGCACTACATTTATTTTACTTTTTTAAGAATCAGAACTACTGGCAGTAAAGTACAAGACACTTGTGAATCACCAGCCTCTGGCATTTAAGAAATGAGCAGATAAGAATGTCCACAATTTAGCTAAATCATCAGATTTCTGAAAACAAAGTTCTCATTAGCCCCTTAAAAATATATAAAATGCAAATTTTTGGTATCTTTGCTTTTGCAGGCCTTGAGCAGATGAAGCTGGTGTGCAAACTAATTGAGGAGTGTTTGGAGCCTGAGTATGTGAGGCTGGTATTCAGGTAAATTCTCCTAGTGTAAAATGAAATGTAATATAGGAATTGCATGAAAGAGGATTTGATTTCCAGTGACGGGAATGAGTGTCAAGGTGTTCTAGAATTCTCAGTTGCTACCTTCTGATATATGAAACTATATACTGGGGAAGTTTCTGTGTCTCCCTAATGAACATAAGTTGCAGAGCAACATTGCAAACCTAAGCACTTACTGCATGTCACACAATCTCTTTTTTTATTTCTGCTTCTTCATTATAAAGTCCCTCCATACTGTCACACATATGACAATGAATAACAGTCACAAGTTTTCTTACTCCTATTCAAAAGAATTGACTAAAACAGAGGAATTTGTTGGACTCCAAGTCCCATCAGCCCCAGCTAGCATGGCCAGCAGCCACAAATGATGGGAGTTGTAGTCCAACATCTGGTGGGCCATCCTGTGTCTTCCCTGTGGACCTTTTACTTTTATATGTTTTCTAGGACTAAGATTAAAGAAACCTGAGTTGATTAATAAGATGTTTTAAAAACAATGAATAGTCATAAATGTGCATATGACTAAAATAATAGTTGAGCAGGGGAGAAGTATACAGTGGTACCTCGGGTTAAGAATTTAATTCGTTCCAGAGGTCCGTTCTTAACCTGAAATTGTTCTTAACCTGAGGTACCACTTTAGCTAATGGGGCCTCCCACTGCCGCCGCTGTGTGATTTCTGTTCTCATCCTGAAGCAAAGTTCTTAACCCGAGGTACTATTTCTGGGTTAGCGGAGTCTGTAACCGGAGGTACCACTGTACTTTTGTTTGTTAGATGGTACATGCATGTCACAGTAGGAGCAATCTTAGAGGCATTTCTGTCCTTTGCGAAAGTTAAGGTGGTGCACCTAAGATGCTGCCTGCCATCTGCAGTTTTCATTACTTACATTAAAAATAACTTTTATTAAAAGTTTGTTGTTCATTTAATTAGATATGCCCTTGAGCTGTTTTTTATCCATTAATCAAAGGTTGCAGCCCTAATGTTACACATCTTCTCTAACCACTGCTCCATAGAAGAGACCTGAAATCTTTTCAGTACTGCATTATTTTTATTAACCTCATGACAATTAACATATTCTTGAGTCAGGGAATAGCCTTAGTGAGTGGCATAAAGACTACCCCTCATATAATTTTGTTATCTTTCTCCCTCCTCTGCCTTTCTTTGCAGCCATATTATAGAAATGCCGTGGTCAGAAGATCTCCTCGTAGCTGTGCATTCTTTGCTGGGAAGACAGGTGACTATGAATATAAGTCTTCCTGTGCTTCCATATAGAGTTTACTAGCTGGGTAGCAATAGAGACTAGAATCTGTTCTCTCCAAACTAGCATTTTGCCATTTCTCTGCTGCCTGCACTTTTGTCCTTTGTCTTGACAGCATGGTGTGCACCTTTGCTGAATATGATTGAAGTAAATGCCAGCATCTCAAACTGTAGTGCAAAGCTAGTTGTGATACTAGTTTCTTTTAGTGTCTAAAGAAGCCTCTGTCTGAGCAACATTTTACTGTCCTAGTGCTAATTCATTCTTGTCCAGTATGGCTTGCACCGAGTCTATCTGAACAACTAAAATGTATGCAAGGGCAATTAATATTTAGGCTGCCTCTCTCACCCCTTCCCCCTTGTTTATCTTCTTCACTTTTCAGGTAGTGTTATCCACTGAGCTCTTCAACATGTTGGTCTTGAATCTTTGCCAGATGGCTCAAGAATTTGCCACATCAATGCATTATGCAAATCTGGTTCTGACAGTGTTGACGAAATACCAAAGCAGTGTGAGTTAGCGTATTTTTCATACTATAGGGCGCACCGACCCATAGGACGCACCTCGTTTTTTTGGGGGGGAAATGAATAAAAAAAAATTATTTCCCCCCCAGCCGCGGCTGCCGCCCGAAGCCTTGCACATGCCTGCAAGGCTTGTAGACACTCGCCCAAAGTATGGGGAGCCCTCCGGAGGGCTCCCTGTGCTTCGGGCAACAGGCTGCCGCCCCAAGCCTTGCGTGCTCGGCGGGACCTCCCGCCGGGCGCGCAAGGCTTGCGGACACTCGCTGGGGCTGCAGGCTGCTGCCCGCAAGCCTTGTGAGCCTGCGGGAACTCCCGCCGGGCTTGCAAGGCTTGCAGATAGCTTCCTGAAGCCTGGAGAATAAGAGGGGTCGGTGCGCACCGATGCCTCTCGCTCTCCAGGCTTCAGCGAAAGCCTGCATTCGCCCCATAGGACGCACACACATTTCCCCTTCATTTTTGGAGGGGAAAAAGTGTGTCCTATGGAGCGAAAAATACGGTACTTGCAACAGGCGCTTGAAAAGAAATGAAAAATGGCAGCTTGCTTTCTTAAATATTTCTATGGAGCTTTCCTATTCTATTGCGATAGTGTGTACTGTAGTGTTTCTTTCACTTACCTTCCAGCATACATTTGAATTTCCTCTTGAGATTGTGAACCTAATTATTAGAAGTGCTGAGCAACCTCTATTCCTATAGCAGAACACAGATGCTCCTTCATCCTGATAATGAAGTTTGGGCATTAGGCTGAGTTTACAAGAATTAGTCTTACAGTATTATTATATGTTTCTCTGCGTGAAAAGTATGGTTATTTTACTGTATGTGGGTGGGGGTTGGGGCAGAGAGAGAAGGGTGGGCGATCCTCCATATGTTTTCTTTGCTGAGTAGAAAACCTGGTTGAAAAAGCTGGTAAGACAGAACCGACATAGATAATTTTGGTGCTAAGACATAGTAGCAAAATATCAATCTCCACTCCCAGGTTCTTAGAGAGTATGGCACCACAAGGTGTGACTTTCTTTTTATTAATGCATGATGGGAATATCCATGTTGGGTTTGGTCAATTAACATTCTTTGAATTCAATGATATGCAAATAATCATAGACCACAGTCAGTATACCAATCTGAAATTAAAGGTACAAGTTTATATAAACCCTCCAGATGTGCTGTAGCTATCCACATGAAATCAATGCCTATATGAAATATGTTTGAATGTTGCCAGAGTAGTGAGGATTGTCCATTCTTCCATGCTGAAAGTCTAAGTCTCTTAAGCCACCATAAGGGCTTGCAAAATCCTCTTTTGTCCTTCCAACTTGTGTGTTTACTGTAGACAATCTAGGCAACTGGGGCAGGTCATGAGAGTGGGATCAACCTGCATAAATGTAGCAAAAGGGTTATGAGTTTTTACCAGCATGCGCTAAGCAGCTACATTTTGTCCTCCTTTTTAGATTACATTGGCCCATCAGCATCGCTTATCCTGTGCCTTGGACCTCAACAGAACAATCTTGAAGAAGTCTCTTCAGGCTGCACTGAAGCGAGTGCCTTCAAATAAAGAGGAAAGCTGAGTTCCTTTCCTATGTGGAATAATGCTAGAAGGCGACCTTTCTTTAGTATTGGTAACCATAAGATGGAGAAGACTAAAGACCCATTGAGAGGCTGGGGAATCAAAGAGGACCTGTGTCTTTTCAAATGTTAACTCTTTCTCTTGTCTTTCAATAAGAGCCAGCTGGATTTGCCTGAACAAACGGTTGTGCACATTGTCTGGAGTATATCTGGAGTGTACCTGATTGCCAAGTAATTTTGCATCAGTAGTTGTGAGAAGTGAACATTCTTTCATTGCCATTAACACTGGAAGCTCATGCAAATAGGGAGCTTTATATATCTTTGTCACTTTCCTGTGGCAAGGATGTGCCTCCTGAGAACAACTGCTGGAACTGCTGGGGTTGGAGATAAAGATGCCTCTAGGGTAGCCGTAGTATGAAATAACTACCCCCCCCCCCAATAAAAAATAAACACTCCATAATCTGGCTATTTGTGTGAATTCTGCAGTGACAGATAAAAATCAGTTAACTAATTTGTTATCTTTCAGCATGAAAAGCCCACAAGGTCCATGGTATAGTCAGTGCAGCTGTAGTCGTCTAAGTAGCAACTTGAATTGCCTGGTTAAAAAAACTGAACACACCTGAAAGCTGGTATTTATGAACTACATCACTTTTCCAACAAGTTCTGTTGGATCATGAACCGTTTCACACCACTCAGGGGGGAAAACCATGTCTGGAGGCAAAGGCTGGCTGATGCTCTAACTGCAGCATGGATTTTAGATGTGACCCATGCAACCATTTCCCTCATTCTATGGGGCACCAGCCCACCCAAAAATCAGCTGTGACCAAAAAAGAGGAGTAGAAAAGTATATGAGGAGACCTTAATGCCTTTGTATGTTTTCTCATGTAATTCAATCAACATAAAGCACTAGACTACTATATTTACTACACTTTTAAGTATAAGATAAAAGGTTATTTGGGCATTTGCCCAACAGTTATTGCTTAGGGCCAAAGTAGTTGCAGCAGAGGTAAGTTCTGTATTGTTAAGCACAAAGCTTCCTTTGTCATGTTCAAAGGGCGTGATGGGGATGCAATTTGAGCTTAGCAAAACAATTAACAACAGCAACAACAACAACAATAATAATGGTATTAGGGTACAGGGTACCAAAATTCCCTGCCATGGGTCTCCCCATGGCTCTTCACAAGTGTCGTTAACATCTTCACATACTTCCAGTGTTGGAGATAAAACTGGACCTGTTTACTCTTCTTCCCCCAAGTGAAAAAAGGATGCTTGTGTGTTTAAATATACAGAATGTGCTTCGATTAGGTTTGACCTTAGATGTTCACAACTTAGAAGCTAAGTACAACCATTTAGCTAGAATATCTCCTGTCCCTTCCCAGGTTTGTAAGCTGTTGTCCAGTTGTTGAGAAAAAATGGTCCAATGCTTTCTTATACAAAGAGCACTTATTCATACATGCACTACATGCTATACCTCCTGTTACATTTTAACAACAGGATTTTAAACCATCCATAACATGAATGAGAACTGGACTTGGGAGCCTGGTATGATGGGAAATCAAAAGCACATTACAGTGGTACCTCGGGTTACGAACTTAATTCATTCCGGAGGTCCATTCTTAACCCAAAATCGTTCTTACACTGAAACTGTTCTTAACCTTAGGCGTGCTTTCGCTAATGGCGCCATGCCACCGCTGTGTGATTTCCGTTCTCATCCTGGGGCAAAGTTTGCAACCCGGAGCAACTGCTTCCGGGTTAGCAGAGTTTGTAACCTGAAGTGTTTGTAACCCGAGGTACCACTGTAGCTTGATTTTTGTATCCATGCTATTCACTGCTAGAGATGGTGGCTGCTTTCCTGTGCACAGACTGGTTCAAGCAAATGTGTCTCCATCTCATAGGGTCAAAGCTACTTTCATGGGAGTACCTGCCCATGTGAACTGACATGCATACAAGTTCCGGATAGGCTGATCTAAAAGCTGGTAGCAGGTCCACTATCAGGTCTTACAATAATGAATATTAGTACAACATTCCTAAGAAGATAAAGGGGCATTTGGAAAATAGCTTTTAATTTTAATTCTCAGCCAAATGCAGCTTCCACCTTTGTTTCAGAATTGAATTTCACAATTGGAGATCTAGAATTTATACATCTACTTTGTCTTTAGTCCTTGGTATGTGGAACCTGTGAACCAAAGATGATATTTGCATACTTCACAGATCCTGAAGAGATCACACCAGGAGAGCACTCTCCTGGAGAGGAAAGCTCACTGGGGTTTTTGTTGAAACTTGACCTTAATGGGAACTTCATGTTGACATATGTCACATCCTCTGTCATTGGCTTCTTCAATATGGCGTATACCGCGTTTGTTTCTTTGTCCAAAGGATTGTCGGTAGCAGTGCTTTCATGTATCTGAGCATGGATAAGAAACAAAAAGGCTTGGTTTTTTGGAAATAGACTCTTAAATGCCAGCCTTATTTCACCTCCAAGACCAGATTCCCATTTTTGGTATTGTGTCTGCATCTGTTAAGGGTTTCTATCTTTTTTAAAATGTGTAAATACAAACTGGCTCTGACAGACTTCTTTCAAATAAGACAAACTGAACTACTGCTAGGATAAATAGTAATTTTTGTAGTAATACGTTTATAGCCCAGCAGTATAGGCATTTAAGCAGAAAATGGTTAATAGAATAATCCTATAATCACATTTCCACTAAGTGGGAGGGGGGCATAGTTAAATCTGTAGAATACCCATGGCATCTCTGCCCTGGTCTAGAGTCTGTGAGTGTAACTGAACTGGGAGTGAGGGTGGGTGGGAATAGGAATTGGCTTGGTGTCTGGGTGGTGAACAATGCAATTTAAAAGCAAATAAAACCTTTAAGGAAAGCAAAAACACATAATTGCATTTAAAAATAGTCCCACCAGCAGCAAACCATATATAAAAGTATCAAAAATCACCTAAATGCCTGGAAAAACAAATGCATCTTTACTTGGTGAAAAAAACATAATGTTGGTGCCAAGGGAGCCTGAATTAAATGCATTTCCCATAGACCATATAAAATACCCAGTACTGAGAATGAATTATATTGTATATTACTAAAGTTTTCAACATGGCATTCACAGTCAAGGTTACTGCCTGGTTTGCAACTTAGTGCTGGGTCTAGAGTCATGCTATATTTGGGCAATTGTATATTTTCAGGAAATGGAATGACAACATGGATTCTTTCTTATCCCCCAGAAAGAGGTGGAAGCTGTAGTCCAGATGCCAAATGTGGCCCAGGATCCCCATAGATCTGATTGCAAAATCTGAGTTGAATGATAATCTAGCAAAGCAAAGCATATTTGAAGGTGGCTTTTTTTCTATGGGAAATGATAATGCTCATGATTACTATATTTCCACAGTGGAGAAACTGCCCATGGTCAGATTTTCTCCTAACTTGTGAAATGGTCTCTTACCTGGAATGTTATTATTCTACAGTTTGGGTTATCACCAAAATTCAGGTCATCTGCTGCTATTAAGAAGAGAGTCTCATTTTAGTATATAAATGTGCCTGTCTGTGCGCCACTTCACATGTTAACTTTTTAACTGAACACTAAGACGTAAGTGTACACCTTAAAAATGTGAAGATGGCGAAATGTAGGGATACATTCATCAGACAACCAACTAGTTGCATCTCTTTGTTGAATGTACATTCATTGGCTGCCTCTGCATAATATGTGAGATGGTTCTGTTTATACAGTCATCCCTCGTGTTGTGTTCTGCTCTGGTTATGGACATTCAGCTTACAAATGCAGCAAACCTAGAAGTGTTTACTTCCGGGTTCACCACATGCGCAGAAGCGATCTGCGTGTTTCACGCACATGCAGAAGTGCTCAATCACGCCGTGCACATGCGCAGAAGAGGTGCTCTAGTTGTGGACTTTTCAGGGTGCGAACAGCACCCCGAAATGGATTAAGTCCGCAACTAGAGGTACCACTGTATTTACTGATTGCCAACAGTGTGACATAGATCCAGTGCATTGGCTTTCTCTGAGCTATGAAGAAATGGCATCGTTGAAAGTCGTTTTGTCAAACCTTTTTGCTTAAAAGGTGACTGTGGGTTGAGTCACTTGAAGTAAGGTGTTGTACTGGATGAACATAGCTGTCAACTTTTCCCTTTTCTTGTGAGGAATCCTATTCAGAATAAGAGAATTTCCCTTAAAAGAAGGAAAACGTTGACAGCTATGTGGATGAATGGTTTGAGATGGGTGGTGATGTGCATCCCCCATGCACCCAAAGCCCAGCATGCCATAGGGTGGGATAATGTCAGATGTTTTGCCACTTGGTGCATTTATGCATTGCACAAGCACGTAACGCATAGAGGGAGTGATGAGATGTAGTCAGTTGATGCTTGCGAATTTCTGTTGAGCAGAGCCTCAGATTCGCTTACTGTTTTGTATATCGTAGAGACTTTTCAGCCTTCATTTAGAAAGGCAAATATTGACATGAAAGCACACAGTCTGTTCAGATGAAGCCATTAGGTGTGCAATCCTGACCATCTTCGATGCTACAATACTGCACAATACTGTATTCAAATCCAATCCATCCATTTAGATGCCTGTCAGGTGCTATTACAGTTATGCATGTAATGAAATCTTTAAAATGGCTGGGCTACATGAAAAACAAAAGAAAATCATACCTCTTGTTTTCTTCTTGATGAGCATTGTGACAACTAATATGAGGGCTGCAATAATTGTTATGCCAACCGCAATGGAAACCAGGACTAAGACAATGTGATAAAGTCTGAAACAATCCATAGTGCATTAGTTAAACCTGCTTATTAATTAATTACATTTTAAACCCCACCTTTCCTCAAGATGGTGAAAATTGTCCCCTGCCCCTATTTAATCCTCACAATAGCGTTGTGAGTTACGGTAAGTTAGACTGAGGGATATACTGACTGGCCTAAGGTCATCCTATGGGCTTTGCTAACAGGTACCTAATATATTTGTTAGACTGTCATTTACATGTACTGTACACAATAAAGTTTGTTTAGCTTTCAAAGTCAGAAGTATGCAAAGAGTTCAAGGTTTTGTAGCACAGTTGTGCAGCAGAGAAAAGGCACATGCAGACTGCATGTTAGATGCAGATAATCATACTATGGTTTTTTGTAGAGGATATAAAATTCTGGAAGTGCCATAATATAATTATTTGAATGGAAAAGTCAAATCCTGTAATTGCCTCTGTTGACATAATTTTTTTGGACCCAACTGCAATACAGTATAGAGCGGCGGGAGGAATAGATACTGTAGCAAACACAAATCCCTAATCCAGTTGCCTTTAAATTAAAAATAATATAATGTTGGTACCTTTGTTCATTTTCACTGGTTTCTGTCACAGTCCCGTAATTTTGCTGCCCTGAAAATAAAGGAAGAGAAATAAAACTTTTGTCTTTATTGTAACTCTTCCAAGGTGCATTCAGGTTTTGCTAACTTGCCTTCTTTTGCCCCTTATTCTCTTTAGTAAAATGTGAACGATTTATACGATCTGAAGAGAAGCCAGATTGTCCTTATATTATATTGATCTTTGAAACACTGTCTTTGCAGCTTCCTTTTACAAACACTGATGCTGTTACCATTTGTCTCAACTAAAGAGCCATTGCTTTCTTATTCCAGCTGTGGATGTGTTGCTGTGGTGGTGTATCTCAAACTCTATGCAGCTCTTATTGATGGGGAACCCGCACATGCAGATTCAAACTAGATGGGATAATCACATTTTGGGTGCTTCCACAGATAAAAAAACAATCTACTTGGAGATTTAAAAAAGTGTCAAATAAGGGCAAAGGCTATGCTAGAATGCATTTTTCCTTGACAGGCATTTTTTATTTCTGGAAGAATAATCAAATGTGAACTCAGTTATATGCAAACTAAACTGCTACATTCCAAGGAGGACTATACCATGTGATCTAGATCAGTCCTGAACTACCACAGGAACTAGATCCAGTTACCTCCATGTGCTCACCTTTTTGAACAATGACTTTGATTTTTCTTAAAGGGGTGATGTTCAGGCCATCAAGAACCCCAAACCAGTATATCCCCGAATCTTCTACTTGGAGAGCTGTTGTGAAAAAAGCAGCACAGCCATTTCCCAGATCCTGTAGTGCAAATTTCTGGCTTGGTTCAGAAGTGAGATACTGCCATCCTTGGCCTGAGAGGCTAGAAGGCTCTGTAGGGTTACATTCTTTCAGCAGATCTCCTTTGCACCAGACTCCCTCTTGTTGCAAATATTGCGGTGAGCAGAAGCCCTCTATGCTGAGGGACTCTCCTTGCACCTTCATCACCACTTCTAGTCTCTTTCCTGGCTTACTAGAGCTTTTGAGGAATGGAACATCGGGTGTTGGAGGTGAGAAAGTATTGGTAGGTGCAAGAAGACCTAGGAGAATAACAGTGAAAGTACGTCTTGTAAAACAGTGTTGACTTTCCACGTGCCCATTATCCCAGTACTGAAATGTCCACCCTTGCTGTCAGTGGCTCTCTTGAGGTCATTCTCAGCACTGCAACCTACCTTCTTAAATGGGCAATGCTGGGGATTAAATTTGACACTATGGTACAATACCAGAAAAGCTATATCACGTGATCCCCGCGCCCTCATGTGTCTTGATCATCCCTGATCTACCACAGGAACTAGTTCTAGTTACCTACATGTGCTTACCTTTTCGAACATTGACTTTGATTTTTCTTAATGGGGCAATATTCAAGCCATCAGTGATTCCAAACAAGTATATCCCTGAATCTTCTACTTGGAGAGCTGACATGAGAAAAGAAAAACAGCCATTTTTCAGATCCTGTAGTAAAACCCTCTGGTTTGGCTCAGTAGTCAGATATTTCCACCCTGGGCCTGAGAGGCTAGGAGACTCTGTAGGGTTACATTCCTTCAGCAGATCTCCTTTGCACCAGACTTTCTTTTGTTGTGAACAGAAGCCCTTTATGCTGAGGGACTCTCCTTGCACCTTCATCTCTTCTTCCAGTCTTCCGGGCTTGCTAGACTTTTTGAAGAATGGAATTCCATGTGTTGAAGGTGAGAAAGTATTGGCAGACACCAGAAGACCTAGGAGAATAACAGTAAAAATGCACTTTGTAAAATAATGTTGATCTTTCATTTGTCTATTTAGTTCAATGCTGTGCTGCCTACAATGGCTCTCGGCCCAGTATATCTGAAGGAGCATCTCCACCCCCATCGTTTAGCCTGGACACTGAGATCCAGCTCCGACGGCCTTCTAGTGGTTTCCTCACTGCAAGAAGTGAAGCTACAGAGAACCAGGCAGAGGGCCTTCTAAGTAGTGGTGCCTGCCCTGTGGAACGCTCTCCCATCAGATGTCAAGGAAATAAACAACTATCTGACTTCTAGAAGACATCTGAAGGCAGCCCTGTTTAGGCAAGTTTTTAAGGTTTGATGTTTTATTGTATTTTTAATATTTTGTTGGAAGCCGCCCAGAATGGTTGGGGAAACCCAGCCAGTTGGGTGGGGTATGAATGAATGAATGAATGAATAAATATTATTATTATTATTATTATTATTATTATTATTATTATTATCCCACCACTGCAGCCTAACTTTTTAAAACAGACTGGAAATATTGGGGATTGAACTGGAGACTTATCTGCATGCAAAGTATGCTGTGCTACATAGCTGGTTCTCAGGTGAGTCAATTAAATTCATCTGGAGATGCAGATTCTGCCTACAAATTATGCTCTACCGCAGAGTTAAGGACTTACTCTCTTAGGTAAGTAGACTAGAAAAAACCCTGTAGCTGGTGATCATGTGGAGATACCAGAGCTTGATCCTGAGACTGCATGCAAAGCATGTATTCTAGCACTGAGGTACCAGCAGCCCTTCATCATGTTAATCTGTTGCAGAAAGCAACAATGGAGTCTTGTGGTACCAGAAGACCCTTTGCCTTTGTTTTCCTTGAAGCACCACTACAGCCTTCCTTTCAATCACATTACATGTCCAGACTCTTTCGCTGACATTATACTATGAACTGAAATAGATAATCGGGATTATTTTGGTTCATAAAGGAAGGTGGTGATGACCAGTCTCCCTGCTGTCCGACTCCCACAAGCAGTGCCGGATTTATGTATAAGCTATAGCTTAGGGCCCCACTCTCTTGGGCCCTCAAAAATTTTTTAAAGAAAAAAACACCTAGATGTGCATTTCCAAAATATAAGATAAAAAACAAATAAAATAAAACCTACATACAGTTAGAGCTTAATAATTATTTCACTATTAATATACTTCTTAATTGTATTTCATTTCAACAATTTGTTGTTGTTGTTTAGTCGTTTAGTCGTGTCCGACTCTTCGTGACCCCATGGACCAGAGCATGCCAGGCACTTCTGTCTTCCACATTTCAACAATTACTTTTATAAAATCCCTATTTTGTTATGTGTGACTGGCTTTAGAGACCTATTAGGTCCATAAATTACCATATAGCATATATTCAACACAAAAAACCCTGACAATTTGTTGTTGATAAAGGACAGCTGTTGATAATAATAATAATAATAATAATAATAATAATAATAATAATAATAATTTATTTATACCCCGCCCATCTGGCTGAGTTTCCCCAGCCACTCTGGGCGGCTTCCAATCAAGTGTTAAAAACAATACAGCATTAAATATTAAAAACTTCCCTAAAGGGCCCCATTACCTTCAGTAGCTTAGGGCCTCATCAAACCTAAATCCAGCCCTGCCCACAAGAGAATTATGATCTGGCTAACATTCATAGTCTTTCATTTTGTGAATCACTGGGACTGTATAAATGACAACGAATGTTTTCTCTATTTAAAAAATGGGAACAAAACTTGTTTCTTGCTTTCAAACAGTAACTACAAAAACAAACAACATATTACTTTTAATTCAACACCATACTAGTGTGTTCTGTACTGATGGCCATGAAAGGGTGTCTCCCTCTGTGCCTTACCTGTCAGCATCAGCCTTAGCAGAAGACCTGGAAGTCCCTCCATCTTGTAGCTGAACATAGTTTAGGTTGCTGAGCAGTGAATGAGTCAATTTGCACTTGCAGGAAGGAAGCAAATGCCCTTTGTCATTGCCTGTTCCTTTTCTTGTCCCAGATCAGCAGAGTTGATTTGGCGCTGTGGGA
The DNA here is from genome assembly GCF_964106915.1 of Podarcis gaigeae. Classification (NCBI taxonomy): domain Eukaryota; kingdom Metazoa; phylum Chordata; class Lepidosauria; order Squamata; family Lacertidae; genus Podarcis; species Podarcis gaigeae. The sequence continues at coordinate 44,225,094 of NC_139682.1, read as the reverse complement.
AGATCTTCTAAACATGTTTTAATTTTAGTGCTGAAGAGTTGCCCAACTTGGGTTGTGGGCAGTTGCTGTCCAGATGCATCGCACCAGACAAGACAGTGGACTAAGCAGCGACTGATAAAGCCAGTTCTGCTTTCTGCAGCTTCCCATCTCAATGTGATGTGACCGCATCTCAATTTGCATGCATGTGGAGGCTTAGATGTAGGAGCTGTAGTAACAGAGCTCCTCATTTGGATTCCCTTAAATGGGGCATGAACCACAACATTAAGAAAAGAGTAATTTTGTGGCATGTTATGTTAGAATAAAGCCTTAAGAAAAATTGTTGTGCTGGCTATTTTGTAATGATTTATTAAAGCTGTGTTTTATCCCCACAACCATTCTTTATCTGTATTTATTTATGGATCCAAGAATATTACAGGCCTGTGTAGGTTGCGGTATTTTAAAAGTATGTTGATTGTTGGATGTTCTTTCATCACTTCACCAAGTTCTGAAGTGAGCAAAACAACAGCATCTATGAACATTGTTGGTGCCCAGCATGATTTTTTTAAATTAGCTTTTATTGGGGGGGGGGGGTTGTGTTACAAGAGGACAGATAAACAGGGAACAGTACATCTATCGTCTCCACTTTCAATTCATAGGCTTTTTCACAGTTTGTTTACATTTGGTGAGAGACATTTTTGTCATAGATATCTTGCAGTTGGGGAAAAGGGGAGTGGGGAGAGAGATGGGGATATTGTTATTTTGTTCTTTTGTAGGGGGGTTTGTGTCAGCATCACATGGGTAGGTTCTTTATGTATTTATTTGTGTTTATTGATATTGTGAGAGGTTAGGGGTTCCGGGTGACCCTGTGGGTTAAACCACAGAGCCTAGGGCTTGCCGATCAGAAGGTTGGTGGTTCGAATCCCCGCGACGGGGTGAGCTCCCATTGCTCGGTCCCAGCTCCTGCCAACCTAGCAGTTCGAAAGCATGTCAAAGTGCAAGTAGATAAATAGGTACCGCTCCAGCGGAAAGGTAAATGGCGTTTCTGTGCGCTGCTCTGGTTCGCCAGAAGCGGCTTAGTCATGCTGGCCACATGACCCGGAAGCTGAACGCCAGCTCCCTCGGCCAATAAAGCGAGATGAGCGCTGCAACCCCAGAATCGGTCACGACTGGACCTAATGGTCAGGGGTCCCTTTAACTTTACCTAGGGGTTCCCGAGCTTGGTTGGTTGCATTTAGTTGATTGCAGTGTGGCTTATTTGTGTGAGGGAGGCGGACTAGGGTGTTGGGTCAGGTTAGCCATATTGATTTGTATGCTGTTGTGGTGGGGGAGAGGTCATTGTCTTGTTGTCCTGTGTATATAAAAAAGGGGAATGACACTGGGGTGAAGGCATCCTCCGTAGCTTGTCCCCTTGCTAGTTTGAGTTTTTTGGGTAACTTTTCTAGTACGGCAGTTTCTCATACGTTTTGGTACCAGTTGTCTAGGTTGGTGCCCAGCATGATATTCGTGGATATCTGAGTCAACTTTTGATTTGGTTGAAGTGTTCCTCACCCAGGTATCAAAAAGACCTAAGTTGACCATGAGAAGTGGAAATCTTTAGTGCTGCTGCTGATTTACTCAATTACTGACCTGCCCTTCCAACCTAATAACAGGGTGGTCATATGTTAGGTGTCAAAGGCCAGGATAAAGTTTCTCTCCCCCAGCTTCTTCCTAAGGTGGCTGCCTCACTCTGTCCAATGGTAGGGCTGCCCTGTTCACCACATTCAATGGACCTGACCTTTCAGACTCCTTGCCCTGAAGACTTTGAAAGGGGTTTGAACCTGAGTTCCCAAGGTTGTGACCAAGACCTGTATATTTTATAACATGCATCAATAAGCTTCCAAGATTCTACCAAATCATGACAAAGGACTTCATTCTTCCCAAGTTACCAGGGACATCTCTGTTTGTCTGTCCCTGGCAGCTCACCATCCCTGGTCCTGTCTCTTGGGGATGCCTTGTTAAAGATTTGTGACAGTGCTTTTCTATTCATGTTTGCTCAGGAGCAAGTTTTATTGTGTTCACTGTGACTTACTCTCAGATTACTGTGTCACAGGATTGCACTGTAAACATGATTTGCTAGAGTAAGTGTTCTTCAGAGTTCATCTCCCTCCCCAAAGTCTCTAGAAGTTAAATTTCTAGGTTTGGACTTCTGAGTAAAGATGAACAGGATTCCATTGTGAGTCTGGTGTGGCAGGATACACCTTGTCTCTGGGCATGTGTACGTAAATGGCCCATGAACATGAGGGTCTGATGTAGTGTACAACCTAACCCCAATGCCATCTCTAATGCAGCAGTTACCTTTGAGGTAATTTTTTACATATGCTCATAATTTTCATACTTAAGTTTCAAATTCACTCAAGGAACTATTATGTGTTCATACTACACTTTGTTTTTATTATCTTTGTTTTGAGTTCTTGCAGTTTATATTGTGTGAGCCATTCTTTTCTTTTTCTGCATGTAATTATTGTTATGCTCCCTTTGCAACAGAAAGAACTTAGAGAAAGAGATGTACATTCTTACATTTATTCTTACACTATACAGATTGTTCTCAAGATAATATTAAAAGTGCTTCTGGGTGGAGCATCCATCTGATACTCTTTATTGTCTACAGCAAAGCTGTTTAGTTTGACTTGCTGGCAACATCTGGCTTTATAAATGGAACCCCCACAGTCCTTGCATTGGTCATGGGGCACAGGCCACAGGATAAAGCAAGCATGTCCTTCACATCTTGTCTATTGGAGCAATTTCTATGCACCTATCTTTGAATTCTTACTCATTCGTCTTTCCATCACATCCCATTTATGCCAAGCTTTCCCTTTTAGCCTGGAAACGAGAAAAGACATATGTGCTATGAAATTAAATGAAACAAGCATCCAAATATAACCCAAGGTCACTACTACCACATGAAGTTATCTTCTCTATTTAATATACAGCACACCAAGCTTTCATTTTAAAGAAATGAATTTGCAGTTGGAATATTGGGGTGGCGGAGTAGGAGAATGAAACAGTAATTCATTCTAAAAGCTTGTGAACAAACAGCAGTGCCTCAAATGTGTCACTTAGAGAACTCGTGATCTACAAGCCCATTGCATCATACTAAATTCCTGACTCATTATTTCCATTTTGGGGTTAGCAATGCCATGGGTTTTTCCAGAAGGCACAATAGGGCTTGATTGCTGGATGTCTCTCAACAAATTTATAGCATTTTCACAGAACTTGTCATCAGGATTCATTGTGGAAAGTCATGAATTTGTATTGTGAATGTACCCATCGGCTGTGGGAGGGGGCAACTGAAAAGCACGGCTAGAAAAGGCAGCCACCAGGAGAGCCACGATTCAAGGAAGCAATGCAGAAATCCAAGATTGTGTGCTGTTTGCATTGTGGGTAGCTCTGCACACTATCTGAAAACAGGCCCCAGAATTCTGTGATGTCACAGGTGATTCTGGGCTGCATTAAGTTCAGGCCTAGACTAGACGTATGCAACTCAGCTCAAGGAGGCACTCACCTTCCTGGAAACAACATACACATTTGGGCTCCCATCTTAGCATTTTTGGCTCCTTGTGTAAGCTGGTTGTATGCCCCCGAAATGCTCTGCAAGGTGGTCTAGGGTATAGAACAGTGAGGCACTCACCTTGACATTCCCTATTCTACTAGGTTGGTACAAGATATGGCCAGCCCCATTCATGTTCTGAGGAAGTCATTTAAAAAAGGACCTCTGCAGCAGCCCTGCTCTCAGTAGTCTCTTGCACTCAGAGTACTGACATCACCTGTGATTGAGAAGAGTTGGTGCTCATTTTCTCCATGGCTCTCATCCTTTGTCTGTCTGCTGCACGGGCTCTTGGCAGCGATCAAGATGACTACAGCAACCAGGAGCTTGAAACCCAAGAATCCAGCCACAAGGAAGCAAAGATTGACTTCAGCATCTGACAGGGTGCTTTGGAAAGATACAAATGCGACAGGGCATGAAGCAGGTAATTTATTGTGAAAAGAATTATAATAAAGAAAAGGAGGGGAAACAATTTCTCAATTGAGCCAGTCGAGGTTGCTTGGCATGGCTGTTGCTATTTTACATTGCAGCCATTTCACTTGGGGTAGCTAGTGACTGCCAGTTCTAATTAAGATGTCCAGGTGTCATTTCCTTTATGTATTTTTTCCCCATCAAATTTATATACCGCTTGATCATAAGTCCTTCAGATTTACTCAGGGAACTATTCATTGTACACAGTGGGACTTGCTTCTGAATAGAATTGCACTGCAAATGCAGAAATAGTGAAGTAACGAAACTGCAGTGGTTTTATTGGTCTTTAAGCAGTGAGGACTCAGGTGCAATGTTTCAAAATTATTTTTGAGCTTAACTGGTTAACTTTGTATGCAGTAACACAGGGAGGAGGGGACCCGTGGACCTGCAGATGATGTTGGATGACTACTCCTGCCCGTGGACCATGCTGGGTGGGGCTGCTGGGAGTTGGAGTTCAGCAACATTTGGTGAGCAGAGTTTCCCCATTGATGCACTAACAGAAAAGCTCAGAGTGCCAAACTCTGCAGTGCAAGGCTTACCGTATTTTTCGCTCTATAACACGCACCTGACCATAACACGCACATCGTTTTTAGAGGAGGAAAACAAGGGAAAAAACATTCTGAATGAAACAGTGGATGTATCATTTTTGTGCTTCATGCTGTGGCCACAGACATGTGATCTGATGGTGAATTTGGGCTGACCCAATGCAAAAATCCTGAGAATCCCTGTGCATCCATGGTTTGTAACCACGTTTTTGCACCATTGCAGCCCCAGGCAACAGTGGGTGCGTGATTTTTGGGGGGCAGGCTGTAGCCATGGACATGCTATGTGCTCTGATGGTGAATTTGGGGTGACCCAATGCAAAAATCCTGAGGATCCATGTGGATCCATGGTTTGTAACCACGTTTTTGCACCATTGCAGCCCCAGGCAACAGTGGGTATGTGGGGGGGGCAGGCTGTAGCCATGGACATGCTATGTGATCTGATGGTGAATTTGGGGTGACCCAATGCCAAAATCCTGAGAATTCCTGTGGATCCATGCTTTTTAACCACATTTTTGCACCATTGCAGCCCCAGGCAACAGTGGGTGCGTGATTTTTTTGGGGGGGGCAGGCTGTAGCCATGGACATGCTATGTGATCTGATGGTGAATTTGGGGTGACCCAATGCCAAAATCCTGAGAATTCCTGTGGATCCATGCTTTTTAACCACATTTTTGCACCATTGCAGCCCCAGACAACAGTGGGTGCGTGATTTGGGGGGGGGCAGGCTGTAGCCATGGACATGCTATGTGATCTGATGGTGAATTTGGGGTGACCCAATGCAAAGATCCTGAGAATCCCTATGGATCCATGCTTTGTAACCACATTTTTGCACCATTGCAGCCCCAGGCAACAGTGGGTGCGTGATTTTTTTGGTGCAGGCTGTAGCCATGGACATGCTATGTGATCTGATGGTGAATTTGGGGTGACCCAATGCAAGGATCCTGAGAATCCCTGTGGATCCATGCTTTTTAACCACATTTTTGCACCATTGCAGCCCCAGGCAACAGTGGGTGCGTGATTTTTTTGGTGCAGGCTGTAGCCATGGACATGCTATGTGATCTGATGGTGAATTTGGGGTGACCCAATGCAAAGATCCTGAGGATCCATGCTTTGTAACCACATTTTAAGTGGGGAGGGAAGGAAAAACAAAGAAGGGACATTAGAGGGGTGTGCAGAGAAGCAGCTGGCTAAGAATGCAGGAGAGGGATTTAACGGGAGGGAGGAAAGAAAGGCAAAAGTTTCCCCCCACCCAAGCCAGCCATCTCTCTCTCTCTCTCTCTCTCTCTCTCTCTCTCTCTCTCTCTCTCTCTCCCTCTCTCCCTCCCTCCCTCCCTCCCTCCCTCCTCCTCTCTCTCTCCCTCCCCCCCCTCTCTCTCTCCCTCCCCCTCCCCCCTCTCTCTCTCCCTTCCCCCCTCTCTCTCCCTCTCCCCCTGCAGCAACGGAGCTTGCCTGGAGGGGAGGGGCTTTCCCTGCTCTTTGTTCCGTTTCAGCAAACACAGCAACGAAACAGAGGCGGGTGGGCAGTAAGACCCTGAGGCAGAATGCAGGAAAGCAGCCGCTTCCTCTTTTCAGGTTTCGCTTCTCCGTGCAGGTGCAGCGCCGTGATTTGATTTTTGCATGATTTTCCGGCTCCAGGGACCACACATTCGCTCTATAACACGCACAGACATTTCCCCTTCCTTTTTAGAAGAAAAAATCTGCGTGTTATAGAAGGAAAAATACGGTATTTCCTTTTACTTGATGCCTCAACTCACATTCAAAGTTGCTTAGTTGCAGGGCTCATAGACGTTGCAACAGCCTAATGTAATGTATGGTATCAGAAGCTGCCCTTAGATGGTTTGGCTCTACCTCAAAGATCCCTCCAACCAACTCTTGTCAATATTTACATGCAGCAATAGCAGCTGTGTACGAATAACCAAAGTTCAGTATCTCCTATATATGAAGAAGTCCCCAGCTCTGCTTGTTGTATGCCACTTTAGGAGACCTTGAATAGTTCCCTAGATAATGGATAACAAATGGACAGTGAGCCTGACAATGAATGAATGAATGAATGAATGAATGAATCTTTATTTGCATCAGCCACCAGCCATCAGACAAGATGGAGGTGCTTAGGGGTAGGTCTTGGGGTTTGTCCTGTCCTTGACGGACTCACACTTTCCCTTAAGGAGCAAGTATTCAGTCTTGGGTGCTCCTTGATGCCACTCGATCTCATTGAGCTTCAGGGGAGGGCAGTGGGAGTGCTTTTTACAGATTTTAGCTGCTGAGTTGCCTTCCCCTGTAGCCCAGGACATGGGCTGTGTGCACATTCCCATTCACTCAGCATTCAGTGGGGTACCACTGCTGCGTTGGGAAATGGAGTACACATGGCATTAGCCACAATCCGTATATATTCTGTCCTTTCTTATGAAATACGGTGTATGATGTGTTACTCCATCCCTCCCAACAGGATTTAGTTCTTGCATTAAGAAAAAGAATGACCCGGCTGTGCTTTAAGATGGCAATGTGTACACAGCCACGGTCTGAAGGAATGTGACGCAGCCGTGTTGCTGAAGCAAAACTGATCTGAGCCTGGATGGAACATGGAGCTCCGTGGAAAAAGAAGAAGTGGGATATGGAACTGAGGGTCTTAACATTCACATGGAAGAGGAAAGTTAAGATTTTTTAGCTTGGCTAGATTTATGAGGTGCTTTTGCCTTCCTTCACAGTTCATTGTGTTTTGAAAATGTTCCTCCTGTCGAGTTCCATTTGTTTAACATAGCTTTTGGCAAGTATAAAATTCATTTTGCTGCCAAGAGTTTGCATTCCACATGGAAGCCTAATGAAGGGTGGAAACTCTTCCTACAGAGACTGGAAATATTCTGTTCTATAAGGGCCAAAGTACACATGATGGCATCAATCCCGAGTGTCAAGACGGGGTTCCTGACAAATCCCTATAAAGCAGGGGAGCATGGATTGGGTGTGGGGGACGAACCTTTCCCCTACCAGTACCCCAGACAGTTCTTTTAAAAGCTAACTTTTCTGACTTTAGGGGTGGAGGGTATAATAGGAAAGAATTCCCACCAGTATGGAAATAGTTAAAAAGCACTTAATTTACAGCGTTTTCATACTATCCATTAACAGTAATTTCTTTGGATGGTGTACATTTAAAACACCCATACCTAATAAAATATAAAAATATTATAAAAAGATGAAATCAAACAGCAGTTAAAATAACTTTGAACTAAAACCAATAGGTCCTAAGGTCTAAAAAAGTACCCAAAACATGCTTTCAAAACTGAAAAGCCTGGGGAAATAAAGAGGCCTTATCCAGATACAGTAAAAACCACAATGTAGGTGTCAAGTGAGCCCTGCTGAGGAGGGCTTTCCACAAGTAGGGGGCTACCACTGAAAGGGTCCTGTCTTCAGTAGTCTTCTGCCTGGCCTAATGGGGTTGGGGTGGGCAGGTGGAGAAGGGCCTCTGAATATTATTTTAGCATGCAGGCAGGTATATGAGAGTTGTTCCCTCAGGTACTCTGGCTGCAAGCTATTCAAAAGTCATACCAGACCTTTGAACTGAGCCTTGAAATAGGCTGGAAGTCAGTGCAGATAGCAAAGCACTGGCATAATGTCACCATTTCAGCCTGTTCACAATAATCTTGCTGCCCTATTTTGGACCAGCTGAAGTTTCCAGATCATTTTCATCAATGCTGGGGTAGCCAATATGGTGCTCTGTTGGACTACAATTCCCACCATCCTGGCTGGGGCTGATGGGAGTTGTAGTCCAACAACAAGCCTTAGGAACGGTTGAGGGAATTGGGTATGTTTAGAGGAGACTAATAGGAGATATGATGGCCACCTTCAACTATCTAAAAGGGCAGACACATTGGAAGAGGGAGAAAGCTTGTCTTCTCCTGTTCTTCAGGGTAAGACTCGAACCAATGGATTCAAGTTACAAGAAAGGAGATTCTGACTAAATATTAGGAAGAGCTTTTTGATAGTAAGAGCTGTGGAACACATTTCTCCAGAAGGTGGTGGACTCCCCTTCCTTGGCATTTTTAAGCAGAGGTTGGATGGCTATCTGCCAGGTGTGCATTAATAGAGAATCCTGCATTGCAGGGGGTTGGACTAGATGACCCTCAGGGTCCCTTCCAACTCATGATTCCATGACATATTGGCTACCCCTAGTATGAAGCATTGCATAGGAGAGGGATGGAGTTAGCTTTCTCCTCCTGCCTCCTCATACTGTGCTTTAAATCTCCCCCGCTGCCTTGCTTTATAGGCCTGGCTTGGAATCTGCTACCAGCATGTCTGTTTGTGCCTTACATGGGCAAATAACAGCTGAATCACTCCTGAGATGTCACAGCTGAAGAGACCCAGTGAATTATGTTCAAGGTAATCACATTTAGCAGATTTATTTGAGCCCACCCTTTGTCACTTGCTAGCAACACAAGTGTAGGAGCTGTAATGAGAACGGGTAATTTCTATGTCAGAATCATCTTGCATATCCCTGGTGAGATGTGCCAGTCAAGAAGAGGGGAGGATGCAGAGAATCGGAAATCTCCAAGGAAATACAAGGTTCAATAGGGCCTTGAATACATTTTCCTTTCTGCAACACAGGGGTGAGATGATGATTAGGGTAATTTCTTAAGAGATGGTCAGGCAAATCTAATTCCAAGGATTGGAAACACACCTGAGTCCTTAGAATCCCCTGCAGTTTAGTTGGATGGGGTGCTTTGCTCCATGACACCATATTATTATTATTATTATTATTAATTTTATTTTTTTGCAGCCTACATGTTGAACAGGAACAGGCCTAGGCTCAGTGAGGTGAGGTGAGGTGCGGCATCTACTCTACTAACTTCCTATAGTCCATGTGCTTGTATGCCCTCACCTTTCCTTGGAGACATGTTTGACACTCAAGATTGTGAAGGAAGCTATTGTCTTCCTACAGTGAAATCAACAGGGGAGGAATCTGGTACCTCTCACTCACCAGAACGAGCAGAGAGATCTCCAAAATCCAGCAAGGTTAGACCACCACTAATTGATTTATACACATTGCCACCTAAAAACCTGCTGGACCAAAAAGCGATTAAGCCCCAAGGAAGGATGTAAGTCTATTAAAGCCATTATATCTGTCTCTCATCTCTGCCATCAAGTTTCATCAATGTGCTGTGTGCACATTGCCAACTAAAAATGCAGCAAGGTTGCTTACCACCTTGCCTGAAAAAGTAAAAGGTAAAGGTACCCCTGCCCGTACGGGCCAGTTGTGTCCGACTCTAGGGTTGCGTGCTCATCTCGCTCTAGAGGCCGTGAGCCGGCGCCATCCGAAGACACTTCCGGGTCACGTGGCCAGTGTGACGAAGCTGCAGCTGGCGAGCCAGCACCAGCGCAGCATATGGAAACGCCATTTACATTCCCACTATAAAGGGGTACCTGTTTATCTACTTGCACTTAAGGGTGCTTTCGAACTGCTAGGTGGGCTGGAGCTGGGACCGAACGACGGGAGCTCACCCCGCCGCGTGGATTTGAACCACCGAGCATGCGATCAGCAAGTCCTAGGCACTGAGGTTTTACCCACAGCGCCACCCGCGTCCCAGGCCTGAAAAAGTACCTGCATGTTATTATACACCTCAATATGGCTGGATGTGCTTCCGAGTCACTCACTGTCTACCCACACCAGTGTGTGGGGGTGTCTTAATACGTCTTAACATTTTCAGATCAGATCGAAGCTGGTTTGGAGGGGAAACACACCAAAATGCAGCACTTCTCATTAATCTGCAGGATAGACATGGATTGTGGCTAATGCCATGCACACACGGCTTCACAAACTATCTGTGGGAAAGAACCTAAATTCCCTTAATCAAAAACCATGCTTCAAATTTGACTGTATTTGTATCCTATCTATAGTAAGAACTGCCAAGCTTGCTACTTAAAAACCTGTTGTGCACTCCCCATACCAGAGTAGCTTGGCATGGGATTTATTCATTCCAGCTCCCCACCCCACCCCACCCTCGAGCTGATGAAGTTTAGGTGTGTGCTGAGATGTTTCCTGCGCTGCTGTTATTTTTGTGTTCTAATGGTTATTATTCATTTCAACTTGCTTTTTATTCAGATTTTGCCATGTAAGCCACCTTGACTGAATCCACACAGATATAAAAAAAAACACTGTGAAAATGTTTTTTTTTAAAAAAAATGTTTTAAAATATATATGGAGTTTGCCATTATCTCATCGGTGCCATCTAGCGTCACATTTGTATAATGCACTTAAAATGTTATATTTGCAGCTGTATAGCTGAGTCCATTGGGAGTACTTCTCACAAAAGGACAGGGTAGATATTTGCATATAGGCAAAATACTTGTATATGCATATATTTATTTGCATATATGACAATATGCCTGAGGCTTACCAATAAAACAAATGTACAGATTTACCTGGAGATGCTGTGCACTGCTCTGGGCTCCTCAGGTGCCTCAGTCTCCCATAGACCTGGTGGCAGAAACACAGCAATTTAGCTGGCAAAATAAGAACATCTTAAGGCAGTGGTGGGCAGATTTTTTACCAGAATCATGAGGTCCACCAATCACAGCTGGTGCCGAATAGTGGCCCAGGCAAGTGGACATATGTTAAGAATTAAGGAGCAAGGTACATCTGAGCATATGCTCTGCCCAGGGATTTGGGATTGGTGCTAAATTCTTTCTTTCTTCTTACTTCCGGGTCGGCGCCATCGCCGAATGGCGGGCTCCCTCCAAGCTCCGGAGGGAGCCGGCTTGGCAGGGGCTGGGTCCTACCGCACCGGCGATGCGGGGACCCTTAAAAACCACGGCCAGATTGAGGCCGTGGACATGGAGACTCGGCTGGCACCGTTAGCGCTCTCCCGACTCGTGAAGGAGCCTTTTTAAAGGCTACGGATCGGGTGCCGGGGAGAAGCGTGGTGCTTTGAGTTCTCTGCTATCCCTGCCGAGCGCAGCCGCATGCCATCCGGCGGAGAGCGCTGACTTCTTCTATTGAAAATTCGGCTCTAAAGAAGAACCCGTGAGTAATTGGAATATGGACTAAAAAAAAGGGGATAAATTTTTAAAATTCGGAGCGAACGGGGGAGGTGGAAAAAAGGAAGTCAGCCCACCCCTAAATTGTAGAAGAGCCAAAACAAAGGACTGGACAACTAAGATCGAGTGTAACCTTATCTTGCCGAATCAGCAACTTCGCGAGGGAAAATTATAAGATTGAGCTGGAGGAGAAAAGTGGAATTGTTTTTAAAAAAGCAACCCCCCCGGAATCCCTGGAGCGATTCGTGAAACTGCCTGGAGAAAAGTGATGGAGGTTTTGACAGCTGTCAAAGAGCTGTCAAAAAGGAAGATTAAAATAGAGACTTTGTTATGAGGACTTTGCCGGTTATATTTGGTACAAATTGAATACAAACTGTTTTAAATATCGGTCAACAAGCTACTTGGTCTGGTGGATGTGATTCTGGAAGGGAACTTTGTTACTGCAATCCACCTAGAGGAGCCGAGGGATATTGTATGTGTTTTTCACAGGAAATCTGAACAGTTGAATGGAACTTTTAATCTCCTGGGAAACTGCAGGAATGGAACATTATTTTGTCTACAGAGGTCTACACACTACAGGAAACAATGGAACTATTTGTTGGAAAATGAAAGGAACATGATGCAATGCTTTGCTCCATGAATAACAAACCTCTGCAGAGACACTAGAAACTTTTGGAAAAAGAACATTTCTGTGGGAGAACAGAGAAATAAAAAGGAGGAGAATGATTGATAAGAACAAGGAAATAACAAGAACTGGACAGAACTGGGGGAACATTTGGGATATTCAGGTTTGACAAGCTTATGGATACAAAATTGGAGTTTTTACTCCTGGATATAAAAACCTGGATAGAAGAAATGGGCCCTTATTTGATAGACTCCTTCTACGACTGGACATCCGTAATTAAAGACTGGCAAAGAACCGGAGGGACATAGTGTAATGTGGGAACTCCAGGAAGATATTAGAAGTGGAGGGATAGGTGAAACGCAAAGGGGAAAGAGGGGAGGGAAAATTGGAATCCAAAGGCTGTAAAATTATTATTCATATTTATCTTATTTCCATCTGTACTATGTTTGAAAGGGGGAAACTCGTGGAAGGGTATAGACCGATCTTAGGGGATGAGAATTTGGATAAATTGGGTTATTGATGAAGAGTGTAACTTGGGGATAAGAACTTGTTGAATTTAATTGCTTATTTGGAAGATTTGGAACACAAGAGGGGGTAGGGAGGGGAAGTCCTAGTTATTGGCAAAAAGTTTATAGATTGGATTTAATTTGTTTTGATTTGTTTTAATTTGGAAAACCTTAATAAAAATTATTATTAAAAAAAAAAAAATTCTTTCTTTCTTTTTTTTTTTTAGTCCTTTCACACAATAAATCCACTCTTGGTTTTCTCCCAAGACTTGTTTTCCCAACAACTTTGTACAGAGGAGGAAAGCTTTTTCTAGCTGTTGTTGTTGTTGTTGTTGCTGCTGCTGCTGTTGAGCAAGGATTTCTGACTCCAATTGTCTATCAACTGCAAATCAGTCACAGATTGATCAGAGTAAACCCCTATTTACCTTCCGCTCCTTTACCCAAGGCAATGATTAAGAGCAAGCCACTGTTGCAACCAGGAATAAACACATGACGGGCTCATCCGTACTGTTGCTCATTGTGGATAGCAAGTTTCCCTGTACCTCCATCAATTCACTGTTGGGCACAGGATGTTCTCCAAACCACCTCTCTCTCTCAGTCTGGATTTTTGCATGCCAGGGATACTCCAAAAAGGAGAAGGTATTAGAAAATCCAGATTGAGGAAGAGAGAAAGATGAGAAGACAGTAATTTGGAGAAGAATGGCATTCAGGCAACACAGAATTAATGGAGGCACAGGAAGCCAACTATCCCCATTAAGCAACAGTATAGCTGAGCCCAAAGACCACTTGTAGGTTTTGGACTAGGAGTGGAACCCTATACATCTCTACTTGGAAGTAAGCCTCATTGTTCTCAATGGAACTTACTCCCAGGTAAGTACCCTAAGTGTGTAGACTGCAGCCTTAAGGACATTGCTCTGTAGCTTAAGTCTTCCATCTTTGTTGAAATAGGGAAGTGCTTTTTTTCTTTAAAAAATGTTCAGGGGTACTCTCATTTTCCTACTCATATTGAAATACTGCCCCTCAATGAGACCAAACTTAGATTCACAAAATGTTTAGGGGTATGTGTACCCCTGCGTCCCCCCAGAAAAAAAGAACTGGGGAAGGCTATACAAGAAGAGCAAGAAAAAGGCTCTTCCTCACCCTCCTTTGTGCTGAGCAAGAAGTTTACGCCTGTGCCTGCTTTTCATCATATCTTTGTACAGTGGGTCTAATATCTTATTTGGGGTCATAATTTTGTATCATAGACATGACTATTTAGAAGGCAAGGCTTACAGCTGATTAAAGACCCTGGTGGGACTTACCTGTCAGAACTTCCACCTTCACTTTCTGCAGGATATTCGTAAGCCCCAAGAACTCCGTCTTGCACTGATACAAACCAGCATCCTCTTTCTGGAATGGGTCAATGGTCACTGTGAGAATCCCCTTCTGGATGTTGTCCGCAATGGCGGTGGTGCCATTCTTTCTTTTGAGGAATGGCATCCAAAAACGCCGGGCGCTGACAACATGCTGACATGACATCTCACTGATGAGCTTGCACCAACTCTTCTCTCTCCACTGGTTCTCCTGGGGGTTGTAAGTGCAATTGATGGTGATGGGCTCTCCTTCGACACCATACACCGTTGGAACATCCTCAGTCGCGTATGCTTCTAGGAAGGAGAGAAGGGTTGTATTCCATACTTCCATTTTTGTAATGGGAGGTGACCATATTACAGCACTGGAGCCACATCATCCAGAGCCCCACCCACATTGCTTAGGTATATGTAGCTTACAATATACATGACCTGCATAAATGGGGAGGAGATCCCTAGTGTAAGAAGGCAAATCCACCCACCCACACCCCAGCTGATTTGCTTGCAAATTGCTTTAATCAACAACTTTTCAAAATTCACTTTGTGCCAAACCTTGAGGTCTATGAAGTCTCTGCATCACTGGTGGGAAGGTTACTGGGCTGTTTCAATAGATGCAAGACCTTGGAGCCAGGTCTAAGGCCTATTAAAAACATTGTTATATTTATGCTTTTTTACATTTTTTAAAAAAATCTTGCTTAAGCTGGGCATTTTTGTGTGAAGGAGCAGCAGCTGTGGGGGGCCTTAACCCAGAACATGCTCCTGATCTAGGTCAGGCCCCATGCTGATTTCCGGCTGAAAATTCTCCTTCTCTTGTGGCTGTTTACCCCCCCCTCCCCAAGTGCTGTTAACTTTACTTATGGTGGCACAAAGCAGCTGGTGGGGGGCAATATGCAGCAGGCTGGCAATTTGAACCAGGAATAAATTCAGGATCAGAAGCCCACAAATCTGCTTCTTGTTCAAAATAAAAATGGCTAGCTTAAGCACATTTTAAAAAAGCATGAGTAATGTAAAGTATGATTTGGTCAGATGTGACTCACGCATGCTGCCTCTGCCTTAAGTCCTGCTCCAGGGTGGTGCAATATGGGGATTGCGGAAGAGCAGCCTGAGGCTGCTTTCAGACCGTCACTATTTTGTGGGTATGATTCAGTCATACGGTGGGAAAGTTAGGTTGAGCAATCAAAGTGGATTTGATGGTCTGGGAGAACCAATCCTCTCCCTGAAACCCGCAGATTTGGGGGAGTTAGAAAAATAATGGGGAAATGTAATGCAAAGTGTGGTATAATGGTGATGTTTGGTGATGTCATATAACCTCCATGCAAACAAATCAGGATGCATGCTCAATATAACCTTGTACAACCTCTGTGCAAATTTGTGCAACAAATTGGGATTAATGCTCAACAAACAGGTCTTTTGGAAGAACTCTCTGCCTGCATTGCAAGGGGTTGGATTATCCAACCCTTGCGGTCCCTTTCAGCTCCACAGTTCTATGATTTAGCAACCAATTTCGAGAGAAGGAAATCTATCGATATAGACAGAGGAGCTCTTTCTAGTGCATCTTTTTTTGACATGGGCGATTCTACTGCATAAGGAAATTTCTTAGAGATTTTTGCACTTGAATTCAGAATCGCCTTCAACCCCTTTTCTGAGCTGGGACAGGGGAAAATGGAATCTGCTGCCTGAAGAAACAGTTTCATGTTGCTTCATGGTCCAGAATGCCTCTTGTTGCAGCTTTGAAAGGTTGTGTTCACACCAGTGCGACTCCCTTGCAATCAGTAATAATCTGTACATGTGTTGGTCCTTTTCATTCCCTTGCAGAATGGTGTATATTTTGCACATTGGTATGCGTTATGTTCTCCTTAGAGGTGAAAAATAGTGGAGGGGAGGATTGAGAAGAAGAGAAATGGCTGGATGAGAAAGGGTTTAGCATCCCCTCCACCATCCCTTAAACTCACAGCCTCCAATGACTGTTTTTAACTACTGCTTCTGATCCACACAAATATTTTTGCTAAACACATCCAATCATGATTCAAGTATTTCTTATCTAATTGCTACTCCATTCCTTGCCTATTTTCAGCCCTGCCCCGTGGCAAAGAGGAGGGTACAAACATTTAGATAAGCTGCTGTAAACTGCTCTGCACCCACTGAATATAGTGGGATGTGAAACAAGCATGCAAGCAAGCAGAGCAAATGGATATATAAATAAAAGTAATCATAATATAAATATAAATATAAATAAAAGTAATCATAAATATCATGGAGGATAAGGCTTATCAGTGACTAATAGGCATGATGGCTTTCTTCAGCTTCCACTGTTGTTATGTTAGCATAGGCATCTGGTTTGTTGGACTAGTTTGCCTCTGGTTTGATGTAGCCGGGTTTTCCTTATGTTCTCATCTAGCTCAGAGTGCTTCTGCTTTGCCCTTTGGCTGATCACAGTTTGAGGTTTTCGTAATCTTGTATCTGCTGTACAGAATGATAGAATGTTAGGTCTATACAGCCAGAGGACAGACCCAACAGACTCCTTTAGCTCAGTCTCTTGCACTGTGGACATGACTTTCCATATACACTATCCCTAGCCCTTTATCCCATTCAGTGCAATTTGCAAAGCGTGCCACATGGAGACAGCAGAAGCAAGCAAGATGTACCACTGGTGTTTGGCGAATTAAGAATGACATTTTAGTAAAAAGTTTCTTAGTCCAGATAGCTTGTTTTCAGCAGGATCAATTGTGCCTTGCCTTCAGCATCAGGCATGCATATCAACCCAGTCCTTATCTGACTCATTCATACTATAATCTGCTCCTATAGCCTGCTTATCACCCGCTTATCCAAGCAGCATAGGATTCTAAATCTCATACCTGACAAGGAGACCAAGAAGATCAGATGCACAAAGTTCTCCATCTCACTCCAGCAGATAAAGAGAGAAGATTCGCAAGTAAAGATGAAAACAGCGTCTTGCACAATGGCAATTTTTTAGCCTTACTAGACAGAAAGGACACAGAAGAGGAACATCTGTCACTCTCTGTTGTGGATTAAGCAATATACCAGCAAAATGTACTGAAAATGTAGGGATCAGCAGTGCTATGCCAGGGAGAGGGATCTAGAACCTGACAGCTTTCTTTCTCCAAACCTTTATTAGGCATTACAAATATAGACCATCTTAAAACATCCATATACAAAAATTTAAACAAAGAAGCAGCCTTAGAAGATATATAGTAACAGAATTTTTTATTGAAATGTCTTCCTGCTAAACTGTGTCATTTACTAAGAGATACTATCGACAGTAACTCAATCACCTTTGCAGTTACCTCCAGGTTAATATCAGACAGTTAGAATCTGATATTTTCATTGTGCCACTACTCAAAAAGGGAGATAACATGTGTTTATGTAGCTGGTTGTGCTGTGGACAGTAGAAGAGAATATGTTTTACAGTGTCCAGCATATTCAAATAACATTCTCAATGTCTATCATTTCTAGGGATGTTTAAATATCTGCCCTTAACAAAATCTGAGGGGGAAATGGGCTGAAATTATTAACTTTGAGATATAAGTGATCCTGTCATCAGTTGTATTTAAACCATAGAACTTGGGGGGGGAGAGCAGATTTTATCTACAGCTGACTCAATGTTTTGTTTTTCAATATCCCTTAATCTAATTTGGATATTGCGATAAATATATTGCTCACTAGAATTATGCAATAATAGAATTATGCAATAATTCCAAGTCAATATCAATACAGTAGATCTAATTCTGCTATGTATGAGTTGGAGCCATCTGGATTTATAGGAGTCCTTAAGTAAATCGGAAAGCATACTTGAAGGTTGGGAACGAAAATGGCAATGTGGCCAGTATTTTATAGTGCTAGTCCATGCCCAATATTCCATCATGTGTATACCTAATTCTGCACACATTGTCTCATATTTGATTGAATTTGGGAGCCCGAAGAAACTTGAGTGTATCTTATTTAAATCACTATTATATGCTTGTATCCATATTGGGATCCCAAAAAGTAGCTGGGACGACACTTGAGCTTGAAAAATCTGAATGGCAGCTGGTATAAATTGGTTACCTAGAACCTGAAAGCAGGAGAGGGACAGCTGTCTCAGAAGAGGAAGTCATAGGCATTGACCCCCAGCCACAACCCATGCCTGCTTATCATTGCTGATGCCCACCAAAGTCCCATTGACTTCCCTGGCAATTTGCAAAGATTTGTGCAAGTTCTTGAAATCTGCAACTGATAGCCAGGTTCACAGGTTATATAAGTGAACCTGATTCAGTGTGTGTCATACTTATTGCACTGGGTTCACTTGTTAGGTACACAGTCTGTGCACATATAATTGGACAAACAGAGAATACTACAGATATGAGATCCTGAGAACAATTTCTTACACACATGAGAGTGACAAAAGTGCACCCCATATCTTTAAAAAAGTGAACAGGCTTGAGTACATGTCATCAATAATGATTGGTAAGGTTTTGTGGAAACCTGTAGATCACATTTTTCTGTGTTGGGCATAGTCTCTGTGTTCCTGATATGTAGCAATGCCACACAAAGTTGGCACCATAGCATCATATCCTAAAACCAGACTGGCATTAAGAGGGCCCTCTTTAGTTTTGTCATCATTGAATTTAGCATCTCAGTTCCTCGGGAAAATAAGGGGCTCCTGGAGAGTTTTCTAGCATTTTGTGTTAACCTTTGATGGTGCTTTCTGGGAGCTGGGTATTAACAAACTTGGGAACTGTAGTTCCTGTTCCTCTTTTGTCCCCCATGATCCTTGCCTGATCTTTGCTTTGTTTAGCAGTTCCTCTTGTCTGCTTGCATCTGCAAATACCCTACGCATTCCTACCACTTCTCCTTGGCTGCCTCTTTTCACAGCTGTACTCTGTGGGTGTGCTTGTGTAAGAAGGTTTAATGACTCACAACTCACAACCACTGTGTACAGTGTGTGGTGTTGCTTTTGTGCCTCCATCATCCAGTGCCGCCCTGCTTGGGTTTAGAGCATCACTGCTTGGAGGGTCTCTAGACAGATGAACCAGGCTGGTGCATTTTATTTCTGCAAATTAGCTGCACTTGTTTCCACAGAGCTCCAGGCCAGTTGCACATCTTACATTCTGTCTGGGGGATCACTTCTGGAAGGCCTGTGGCAAAGTTGTCATCAGTGCTGCATTCACCTGTCATATGGCTGCCCTAGCACAAGTAGGAGCAAAAACCCACCTTCCTTGGCTTAGAGTCATGTCTGCACTAGGAATAATGGTTTGTTTCATCCCCAAACAAACCACAATGTGAAGCTAAGGTTTGTTCTTGGCTTGAGTGAAATAAACCACAATCTCTGGTTCAGCCATAATGCTGAGTGTGGTTTGTTGCCCCCACTCGCTCTAGGGGAGGAGCTAAGTGGGAGAAATTCATGTGTTTGCAGTAAATCATTCATTATGGCATGGGTGGGCAAGCTCAGACCTGGAGGACAAATGCAGCCCTCCAGATATCTTGAAATGGCCCTTGGGACAGACCTGGGAAGACCCCTCCCCCTCACTCTCTGACCCACTCTGTGCCCCCACAAAAACTCTCTCTCCTGAGACTTCATGGGACCAGGCCCATGCAAGCCCCTCTCTCTCTCCAACTCCTACCAACCCTGTGTCCATGCAAACTCTTCCACCACAGCAGGCCTGTGCAAACCCTCTTTTTCACTCTCTGCATTTCACCCTCTGCCCACACTAAATCTCTTTCTTTCTCTCTCTCAAGCAACTCCTCCCAGACCCACCACACCCTCTGCCCGTGTCCTGTGATCACTGTTGTTCTGCTTCTCCCATGGACCAACCCTCTCCCTGCACAAACTCCTGCTCAGCCTCTCTTGCTCCCTTCCTCCCACCGGACCCATGTGACCGGACCCATCCCCTGGCTGCAGAGTTTTGAGGAAGATGAAGTCCAAGTTCAAGAACAGAACTATATATAAAACAAAAAAAATCCTTCCAGTAGCACCTTAAAGACCAACTAAGTCAGTTCTTGGTATGAGCTTTCGTGTGCATGCACACTTCTTCAGATACATGCACACGAAAGCTCATACCAAGAACTGACTTAGTTGGTCTTTAAGGTGCTACTGGAAGGATTTTTTTTGTTTTGACTATGGCAGACCAACACGGCTACCTATCTGTAACTAGAACTATATATACATATACACACGCGCGCGCACACACACACACACACACACACACAGACATGGACAGTCCCATTTTTCAAAGGGATGGGTGGCAAGCCCATCAAAGGTAAAAAACTACATTCTTTGCTTCACCTACTTTTGCCTCTTGCTCTGTCCCCAAAAGACCATTGGACGGGTTGCCCAGAAAGGAATGAGCTATGGTTTTGCCTGGGTGTGTGAATTGGGGAATTGTGTTATCCCAGATACAGGATTATATACTCAAGGGTCATATTGATGGAACCAAAGCTAAGCAAAGGAAGGGCAACTGCTTCCTCCTCCTCCTCTTCTGGTTCCTGCTAGTTCTGCCAAGGCAAGCTTCCTCAGGGTAAACATAGGGTGAGGCCACCCAGCTCCTAATAATCTAGTTGTGGGTTGAGGCCTAACCTGGGACAATTGAAAACACCTGCTTCCCTGAAGAGGGGGGTTTCTGTGGGTATCCTTCTACAGTGACCACAGGCCCTCCAGCCACTGTAGGAACAGCCAGAGCTCAAGGAAAGAGACAGAACACGGCCCCCACCACCCCTGTGTTTTTGCTGTTGAAGTTTTTAAGACCTGCGCCAGAACCTAGTGAGAGATCATCTGGTAGACGGCACAAGAAATCTGCTTGCTATTTCCTGCCCTTGGCACTTTTGAGGAACCGGCTGCTGCTGGTTATGGTTTTGTTTTTGTTTTTTTAATGCCTGGCTGCCCTGGAAAGCTTTCACAACAGACTCTGCTTCCTAAATTTGAGCAATTGACAAATAATACTGATAACAGTGGGACACGGGTGGCACTGTGGGTTAAACGACAGAGCCGAGGACTTGCCGATCAGAAAGTCGGCGGTTCGAATCCCCGCGACGGGGTGAGCTCCCATTGCTCGGTCCCAGGTCCTGCCAACCTAGCAGTTCGAAAGCACGTCAAAGTGCAAGTAGATAAATAGGTACCACTCCGGCGGGAAGGTAAACGCCATATCCGTGCGCTGCTCTGGTTCGCCAGAAGTGGCTTAGTCATGCTGGCCACATGACCTGGAAGCTGTACACCGGCTCCCTCGGCCAATAAAGCGAGATGAGCACCGCAACGCCAGTGTCAAGCACGACTGACCTAATGGTCAGGGGTCCCTTTACCTTTACTGATAACAGTGGTTGTTGCTTTTTAATATATAGAATGAATTTAAATTGTTATGATGCTTGTGTTATCAAAATTACTTGGCTTGCTCAATTATGTTACAGAATGACTTGGTATTTAGACTGTTTACTGGAAGGAAGGTCCATAGCTCAGTGGCAGAGATCTGCTCTGCATGAAGAAGGTCCCAGGTCCCTGGCATGCTCATGTAGGGGATGTGAATGCCCCTGTCTGGAATCCTAGAGAGCCCCTGCCCCTCTGTGTAGCCAATCTTGAGCTAGCTGGACCAATGGTCTTGCTCAGTATAATGCAACTTCTTATGTTACTTATGTCTTGACATTTCCCATTGTGTTGTGAGCTTCTTCGCGGGACATTTATTTGGAAAGCAGCACACATCCAATTGCAGTAATAATCATAGAACCGTCTTGCTTTGGCAGGCCAAAGGTCTGTTTCATTCATCATCCTGTCTGTCAAAGTGGCCCGGGATGCACAAAAGGGATTTGGGAAATGTGTGTTTTCAGTGGGGAAGCTGATGATGTCCGTGCTCATTGGAGTGAAGGTTGCCTTCCTGTGACTGATGCTTTTCAGCCATTAGAGGGCAGACAAGGATCAGAAATAAAAACAATTCACACTTAACCCGTAAGCAGTCCCTACTGATGAGAGGCTTGTAATGCAACCAACGACCACTAGATGGGATTCTGCGACCACAATGCTGGCAAAGACCAAGGCTTGATCGTTCATTGAGGACTCAGAAGCGTACCTGGCAGTTTTTTCCACAGCTAGCTGCACCTTGCTGACTTATGAGAAGTAGAAGCAGCTACCAGTGCTCAGCTCCAGCCAGTCATTTTGGGCTTGGTGTGACTGGACAAACTTGGAACAGAGATTATTTCAAACTATGTTGCCAGTGACGTCTTCCCTCTCATAGGTACTATAGTATGGATGGGGAACCTGCATCCCTCCTGGTGTTACTGGACCACAACTTCCATCATCTCTAGCCATTGGCCTTGCTGGCTAGGGTTGGTGGGAGTTGAAGTCCGGCAACATTGTGGGCCACAGGTTCCCCATCCCCAAATGACAGACAGCAAGGTGCTAGATAGAGATGAAAGGTATGCCTAGAGTAAGCACAGGAACCTCCCAACTGAGGAGCGTGCAAGGAAAACACACTTTGGACAGAAGGAAGAAGAGACTATTTTGTTTTATAGCTAATGTCATTATAAGCATTACAGAGAGGTTGCAGACTTTGAGAGAACTGGGAGAATTTGTAGACATTTAAGCGCTGTTTTAGCTAGAGATGGGTAATAGTTGTACAGTGGTACCTCAGGTTACATACACTTCAGGTTACATATGCTTCAGGTTACAGACTCCGCTAACCCAGAAATATTGCCTTGGGTTAAGAACTTTGCTTCAGGATGAGAACAGAAATCGTGCGGCGGCAGCAGCAGGAGGCTCCATTAGCTAAAGTGGTGCTTCAGGTTAAGAAAAGTTTCAGGTTAAGTACGGACCTCTGGAATGAATTAGGTACTTAAACTGAGGTACCACTGTATGTAGGGATGGGTAAGAAATTTGATTCAGTTCACATTAAAGACAAACCTAGTGCAGTCACACTTTTTGAAACAGTATGCAAACAGAAACACAGGCATTCTTTGACTTTGCACTTACCCAGATTTTGCAATGCATCTCTCCAGCCTAGTAACTCATACAAAAATGCATATGCTATGGTCAAATGTGTGTATAAATGCATAGATTGGTGAAAATAACATACCAAAAAGCACTATATTAGGGGAAATGGCTTTGCATATTAGGAGAAATTTGCACTAGAATACTAATGAATTTTCATGAGGACTTCTTTTTTTAAAAAAGCAAACTGATGTGGAAATGGGGAGAACTTGTGATTGGGAAAATGAGATACAGAGAAACTAAATTGACAGATTTGACCATCTTTGGTTGTGAGTGCGGATGGCATCTGAATTCTAACCATAGCTTAGTGGTAGTGTACAAGAAGGTCACAAGTTCAATCCATGAGTGTCGGGGGGGGGAGGCGAGGCTAGGGGTGCAATTGCCCCTTGAAGAACCACAATCCCCAGATTGCCAGTATTCTTTTTCCCCAAAAGAATAAAGTTCTAGCATTTATAAAACCTGATATATGATGCAAAATGTGCAGGCATTATTCTCATTTGTTTTGTGAGAAACTAGCCAGCTCACACTTTTCAGTATTTTTAGTCAATGAATGAAGTAATAACAATGACTGACATTTAGGAAAGCTGATCTAGCCAATTAGACAAAGTAAAGGCTAGAGTTAAACACCCATTATGTGCTAGATTCTTAGTTTGTTTATAAGCCTTTTCTGATGGTCTTCCCTGGTGGATTGCTGCCCCACAGAAAACAATTGAGGTGCCCAGGATTTTAGTGTAAATTTGATTGGGGAGAACAGTATCATTTCCAAAGCGAAAGGCAGCAGCAAAAATAGGCACACATGACCTTTCAAACTCTTATTACCCCCAAAATAAGGCCTTCACCCAGACACGAAAAACATAGAAATGGAACCAGTTGCAACGCCTCTTGGTTCAAACATTTAGAGGGTAGGGATTTTAGCACAAAATTGGTTGCTTAGTCAGTAAGCACAAGGCAAGGGGGAAAATTCGAGGTACAATGTTTTTAAAGAAAAGCACCCCTGCTTTTAGAGTTGTGACTTCAGTAACACACAGAAGCACAGAAGCAGGGAGGCTATAGCTGGGGGGTGGGGGAAGGTTTTGGATGGACCGATCTGAATTGGGGGCTGGAGGACAAGCTGTGTTTGTTCAGGGGTTACAGATGGAGGAGGCCACGGCGCAGGCTGAATGTATGGCTGAGCTCTGGGTATACAGGGCTGTGAGCTTGCAGAGATATGAGAACAGTGGCCTTGGCTGTATTGTAAAGCAGAGAGGCCCCACAGCAGCCAGCAGCAGCTTAGTGAGAGGCCTGGTGTTTGGTCTGTTCCACATCAATGGGGCGTCCAGCTGTGGCTGAGGATGAAAGAGAAAGAGAGGATTAAAGGATCCCAGGGTCGTCTCTAACCGGCCTAAGACTCACCGGCAGGGCAGTGCGCAGCTTCAGGAAGGTTTCTTCATATGGAAAATATTAGGGTCAGGAGAAAGAGAAGCTTCTCCCTAAAGTGCGGGGGGCGGCACATTTATTCTGACGGAGCCCTAGAATCTTAGAACCAATGAGATCCAAGTCAAAAAAGCCAGTTCCCACTGCCAAGGGAGGGAGGGAAAATTCAACGAGTTTACATTCCAGTGGTCATGTTTACTGGGCTAGATTCATGTCTGAGGCCGAAATCAGTGTTTGCTTAGGAAGATCAGTTCATGCAAATGTAAAACACTAACTGAATCTATATACATTTTGTTCCTTCTACCCCAAACGCACCGCGATTGTCACCTGTAGCACAAATCTTGCCAGACAGGTTCAAAGCTGCCCTGTAGTGTCTCTTGCAAGAAAGAAAAGGGAAAAAAGAGGGGGATATTTGCCTGGCTGGTTTTGATGGGACTTCTTTCCAAAGAAGTGTGCTTGGGAAATGCTGCGTGTGAGTGACATGATTTGGGAAAAGATAGCTCAGGCAATGTTTGGGGTGGGAAGGAGAAAGATCCAAATCCCCTTTGATAATGAAAGACGGAGGGGGGGACACGCAGAGAGTAAAATAAGATATAAAAGAAGGAGAGGGGGGCGGAGGTGGTGAAAGGGAGAGAATGAGAAGAGGAATCGGTGGTGAAATCGGACTGGCCGCTCGCTCCATCGTGCTGTTACGGAGATCACCAGGTGGGGGCGCCGTGCCTGCAGGAAACAGGCGCCTCTTTCGGCCGGTCCACTTCGCTGCAGGATGTTTGTTATTGGCAACAAATTGCTAACAGAAGTGAGAATTGTTGTGCTCTAATCAAGTGAGGGTGAAGTTGGCTGCAGCGGGCCGAGCCTAAAGGGTGTGGAGCAGCCTTCCCCAGTTAGGGAGCCAGCGTGTGGCCCATAGGTTAGAGTTTAGGATAAATAATCTAAAAAGCGAGCGTTTCCTGTCTCCTGTTTTGGCTGCAGGAATCTGGCTGGTTTCATTTACAGCTATTTTCTTTCCCTCTTTTTTTTTTTTTTTTTTTTTTGGTCTTCATGTGGCTATTTCCATCTCATCAGCCACCTCCCTCCTCCCCATTCCCATCCCTCTCTGGCTACTGACTGGTGAGATCTCCGGAGGATTCTTCACCCCAGCGCGCTCCTCCCGAGCTTGATGGATATCATTGAACGGAGTGAACTTTCTTGACCTCGCTTTTATGACAGAGAGAACACACGCCCCTACAATGGTGCGGAGGATGCACACGCCTCACACAAACGCGCACACACACACACTCACACGTCGGAATGTGCGAATGTCTCTGGATTGACGCCTCCCGATATTGTCTGCTCAGTCCAGGTAACTCTGGCAAACAGCCCCAAATCCTCTCCTGCAGCACTTCAGACGTGATGTCCTATGTGTGTGTGCTTTTCCTGTAAGGAAAAAAATATCATTTACGAGCCAACCAGCCACTAGGTGTTAGTGCAGATGTAGGAAGTGAAAGCAAACAAGCATTACTTATAAGCTATGTGTACCCTGATACTGGAGAGAAATGACGGGTCGGCATATAGAAACATCTGGGAGAAACTCTGGAAAGAAAGGTGCTTTGGAGAGATGCCATTTGTTGGAAATAAAGAGTGCCATGGTTTAATGGTAGGAAAGGAAACAGCATGTCACAATATGCATAGCTGAGGGGCTAAGAGACTGAGGTCTGAACAAGGATTCCCTGGCTCACAGTGGCCTTAGGTAAGCTTTCATTTCTCAAGCCTCAGTCTCCCAGCTGTAAAATGGGGATAGCAACACTGACCTGCCTTTTCAAGATTGTTGCAAGGGTTCCTGATATAATGGGCAGATTTGTTCAGAAGTAAATGCCATTGGGTTCAGTGTGATTTAGGCTGCACGCTGATACCCATTTACTTTGGAGTAAGCTCCATTGATGTCAATGGGAGTTACTATCTACAGGACTGTGGCATTAATTCCCAAGGTGTGCTTAGGACCGCAGCTTTAAATGAGTAAATACTAAGCATATTGTTATTTGAAGAGGTGGGTGAATATTTGTGTGCGCAGACATCACGTGCATGTTGGCCAATGGAATAAGCCAATAAGGAATTTAAGAGGAGTGCCCAAGGACCAGAGTGACTTCAAAAGCAAAAGAACACTAATGAAGCCAAATGCTGCATGCTGAGTGCTAGCAGTGGGGTTGTATTTGGTTAACCAGTGGAACTCCTTGCTGTGAAGTGTTAAAAGAAAGCTTTCCGGAGGTTTTCCCCAAAACAGATGTCCTAAATGCATTAGCACATGCCTTCTCCCATGATCTTGGGCTGCAAAGCTTCCTTTCACCCACCTTTTCTGCCCCCTCCTCAGATGCAGCCATACAACAATCTCTTTGTGCCCCCGGTTTGGAAAGCTGCACCTCCTCTGATCCCCTCCCTGGGAAGTCCATGTGGATGTGGGGCTGCCAGGCTGCCTGTCTGAGCCGCTTAGTTAAGAACAATAAACAAACTCCTAAATGGAAGGATATTCTTTTAAACCTGACTTCTTCTGCCTGCCAGGGAAATGCAAACAGCCCAGCAGAGCCCACCTCCTGTCCCCCTGCAGCCCCTGGCTCCGCATCTTTCTTGAAACCCGATCTCCTTCACTTTGGAGCAGCCGAGCCGTGTGGCCTCTGAGTGCACCTTAGCCCCTGACCCTGTCTGGGCCCTCCTGTCCTTTTCCTGACACATGCCAGGGCAGCATACTCACCCAAGCGCACTTACCACTTGTACATCCGCCGATCAGCTTGCTTAGTCACACGGCTAACCACCCACACCTACAGACTGGACATACATGCACTCATGAATGTGAATCGCTTATGAAGGCAAAGGGCACCCTGGCTCCTCTCAGTCATACTCTATACCATTTGCACGTGCACACACACACACACACACACACACACACACACACACACTCATCTAGTGACTTCTTACCCCTTCCACAGACAGTGGTACATGAGGCTGTGTAAAAAGGCATCATGACTACTCATGGCCAATCATTCCATGTGCAATATACATGGCATAAATGTTCGTGCAGGGCACACATGTGATCATCACCCTGTTGAGCCGCATGGGTTAGCAGCAACCAGAATGGGAATTGCCTCCTCTCAGGTGCGGACAGCCAATCTATTCACGTGCGCTTATTCAAGTTGACTCATAGTTTAGGTTTTGAGGGACAACGGTTCGATTCTTGTGGCCCAGATGTTTCGCTTTGTTGAAGAAAGTTTAGCTGGAGTGCTAGACCAGAATGAATAATAAATTAGTCGTCAGCCAGAAAGCCAGCCTGGGATGGAGAGCTGATGTACATTTATTTTGATGTATTCAATTTCTATCCCGCCCTTCCTCCCAAAGGAGCCCAGGGCGGCAAACATCAAAACGTTCAAACAATGTTACATTGAAGATGGAGTCCAACATTTCCACCACAGGTTGACAGCTCATAAGATTTGAAGGATATTTGTGGATCTGAAAACACAAGGTACACATGGCACGAGGAACTGTGATCTTCTGGTGCTCCTACAGCCTTGCTTGCCATATGTTTTGAGAAAATGTACATGCATATGTTGCAGAAAAGACATGGCTGGCCTGAATAGGGAACTTTCTTTCCCTGGAATGTGAAAAATAGCCCTTAGGAGGAGCTGTGACTTTCATGATAGCTTCACCCATTGCAAGCAAAAGACAATATATTCTCTCTCTCTCCCTTGTAGGTTATTTGCATGTTTGAAAACCCATGTATGGTAAACGCAGTGCCTCCCCCCCCCCCCAGCTGGAGCACGGTTCTGGCACCTCTCAGGTGGGCACCACAGTAGGCTGGTGACTTACTGTTAAGAACTTCTTGGTGAGTTGCGACACCTATTTTTCCTGAAATAAAGCACTGGGTAAACATATGTCTGGTCATACCAGTCAACCATATCTCCCAGGCACTTCAATGCCTTTCAAAAGCTACAGAAAAATACACCCATTCTGCCTATGATGGAAACATGGAAGGTCATATTTTCTATAATTTGTGAAGTCTTAGACAGTTGACCCGTCTGCTTCTCAGGAATTGTGTCACCCAACTCTACTAGTATAGTGGGATAAAGGCTTCAGGATATATGTGGCAAGCTCTGAATGAAGCAGAAACTGGATTCACCACATACCCAGTTATTTTTGCCATATCCACACCTGTACAGGGGTGGGGGGCAGCTGGGTACATTTGCCCTGAGCATCAGAGGACTAAGCTGGTTGGGGCCCCCTGCCAGGCTTGTACATTGTCCGGCCCAGACAAGACTCCCATCCCGGACGTCACACAAACTCTGCACAGCCCTGGCCATATCCATGATTAGCTCATGTGGCATATGATGTGCTAAATATTGATGTGCAAAACCAGAGGGTTACACAGAGAACCATGAATTATGTATGGCTGTTAAATGAATTCAAATGTATCCATTTACTTTGAATTGTTCCTGATTTCATTGAAAATAATATAGAGATTGTATTTTCTTCTTCATACAGTTGGAGGGGAGGGTCTCATGTCTTTGACTTGTGGCACTGTGTCCTATTTTCAGGAAAACCAAGCCCACATAAACAAGATCAATTCTGGGCTTATAGCTAATGTAGGTCCAATGTAGGTCAAGGGGAAAATAATCATGGCCTACTTTTGCCTTTGAAATCATCTTAAGTGCGCAGCTTGATATATATGTGGACAAGGAAGTTTGTGGAGATGTTTGTGTTTTCAGGATTTGGAGGTGGTGTGAGAAATGTCTTCCAGCACTTTCCCCCAAACTCTGCAAATCCACTGACCCCTTTCTCTTGGCTTTCTGAAGAAAATTACCCTCCACACAGCATGGAAGCCTTACATAAAACTGTTTGCCACATGCCACTGCCAAATATAAGGCAACCATTTCATCTCAGTCCCTGATGGGCAGTAATAGTTTTATGAATGGCTTGATTGGAATAATAAAAGAAAGTCCAACTCTTCACTGAAGACTAAGCAGTGTACGCCTGATAAGTGTATTTACAGCACAAAGCTGTGCAAGATTGACCTATTATTATTATTAATAATAATAGTATGTCATGCTTTATTTTAGGAAGATCAGTTACTCAAAGGTCATAAGGGCCATAAGGGTGTTAAGGCCATTGACCATGGCCAGGTGTGAGCTGTGGGCCTTGGGGAGCTGAGCTGGAGCCCTTATCCCCCGAGATGCTGCATCTTTGTGGGAAACCATCAGCCTCCGGGGGTCCAAGTAGCTTTGCCTCTCTCAGTGAAGCTCTAGATCCTTCTGTTGTCCCTGAGAGACCCTGAATTCACTCGGGAGAAGGATCCCTCCAACACATCACACAGAAGACTAGCAACCAGACTGTGCCTGGAAAGTGAGGAGGAAAGGTAAGTGTGGATAAGCCCATAATTTGGTATATTTTCAGACCTAAACCCAATTTTGTGAATTCTGGACCTGAAAACTGGAAGCTGTCAGCTCCAAAATGTCAATACGTTTTACATGAAGAATCCAGATCTGTCAACAAAATTCACCTGTAAAATTATTCAGAAGGATTCTGGATGAACTTTGCATTTTGAATGTGTGTGTTTTTCAAAGTGTATCTGGTACAACTCTGTTGGAGGCCAGTACGGTCAAGCACACAGCAGTGGGGCGTGGGGAAGTATTAGTGTTAAATTAAGGCATCGCACCTGGCTTGAAAGAGAAAACTCACGCAATTTCAAATTTAGTGCTTCCTCCAATGCAACTAGAAGAAGCATGTATGTCTACTCAATTTGCATTTATTCCAGTATGGCTGAAGATTTTTGCAGCCTGTTTTGCTACTCTGATAAGGTGGGACTAAGGACCAGTTCCCACTATGACAGCCGCCCACTGCACAGAATGAATGCATGTACGATGAATCACAATCATGTTAAGTGACCTGGCCACTATGGACACTGATTGCCACTTTGCATGCCATGAGGTGAGGCAAGCGGGGGTGGGGGTGGGGAGGAGGAATCTACGCAGGCTGTTTGAATTTGTTCTCCTGGTGGCCATTTGCCACACACATGCTGTTGTCCATTGAAGGAGAAAAACCTGTGTCAGCTAAAAGGCGAAAGGCCAGCTGATCCCAAGAAGGAATGAGCTTGTTTGCTTGCTCGAACCCTTCATGTATTGTTCTTCTTTGCTGCCCATTAAAAAGTTCTGGGTACCTCACAATCAAAATTAAACCGACACATTCATAAAATGGTAAAATTGAGGCTTTGTACATGTTACTGGCTTAAAAAGCAGCTAGGTCATGCTTTTTCTCAATTCGGATCGAAGCCAGTTTAGGGATAAATGCATCAAAATGCAGTGTTTCCTAAGAAATGACAGGAATTTGTGGCTAATGTCATGTGTACATTGCTTCCCCAACCACACTAGATGCAGAATAAAATGGGTGGGTGGGTGGGTGTATATACAGCCATAGTCCCTATCATCCTGAATATGTGGGAGAATACATAGCATCCTATTCCAAGCCAAAAACATTCTCTTGGTTAGCAGAGGGGCTGTGAGGATGGAGACAGTGCAGAATTCCCTGACAGCTCGGGATAGATTTAGTGTTGCTCTTATCATCATCGTTCGTTCTTTGCTTTGATTCCTATTGATCAGTTTTCACAGGCCTTCATTCATATACCTCTGCTCTCTCCCAAGCAGTATCATTTGTCCTTATCTGTCTCTCAGATTTATTTTTCTTCCTTTTTTCTTAACAAAAATGGCTTAACCATTTGCAAAAGCTAAAGAAGGGAATCGCATTCTTTCTGAGCAAAGTTGGCAAAGAACATATCATTCTCTCTTCCTTTCTGCTCTTCGAAACGTGTATGTTTTTTTAAAAAAGAAAAACGGAAGAAAACGTTGGGGTGGGGGAAAGAAATAGTGAGTTTGAAACTGCCTCACATGCCGTAGTCGACATGTCAAAGCTCTTGTC
Organism: Podarcis gaigeae; assembly: GCF_964106915.1. NCBI lineage: Eukaryota > Metazoa > Chordata > Lepidosauria > Squamata > Lacertidae > Podarcis > Podarcis gaigeae. The sequence goes on along the minus strand of NC_139682.1, from coordinate 44,193,697 downwards.
TCCATCCCATTCTTTGCCTCTGCACTGCTTGCAAAGATTCTTCTCTCCCCGACACTCAGCTCCACCTTGTTGTAAATTGACAACGAAAACATTATTAAATGTTCTTAAAGTTCTTCTTCCATTGAAAAAGGGATTTTTACTATATATATATATATATATATATATATATATATATATTTAAAAGCTGAATTAATGTGATTCTAATGTGTTTCTTTTTTATCTTTAGGGGATTGTATGTGGATGATCCCTAATTCTGAAATGAATTTTTTTTTAATTGTTTTAAAACACTTTTGTGAAAGGAAGGGGGGGGGGAATTGTCCTACTTCTTTGGCACATCTTTAACCTTTAAGTACCTCCTGAAAAAATATTTAAAATATATTATACATTTTTAAACAGGGTGCTTTTGACAGGTCAGTTTCAATCCTCTCTCTCTCTCTCTCTCTTCCTTTTTCTTATGCTGTGTTGGAATAAGACAATTTTGCAGCTTGGATTTTTTTGACAGTTAAATTGCAATGTAGGCAGAGAGTGGAATAGGGATCCTGTCTCTTTAACTCTGTAACTAGACAAAGACTTTTTCCCCTTTGAGAGCTGAGCCCGGGATCAGAACTGTCAGATGATCTTCCAGCACTTGGGAGAGTTTGCAAAGTCATAATTATATCTTTTAACCTGTCTTGCTCTTTGCAAAAGAAAGGTCCTATTATATTGAAATGAGATTATTAGCCATCAAATACTTTCTTTCTTGGGATTCTTCCCTATTTTTTTAAAATTCAAATACCTTAGCTACTTTGCAATTGAATTTTTATAAGATTTACTTTATACTAAATAAATGTTCTGTTGCAGCTATTTTGTAAAGTTTTTTTTTTTTGTTAAATGGGTGTTTTCAATATGGGGGGGGGGGGGAGGAAGCTGAATGCCTGAAATGTCATCCATATAATTAAAGGTAGGTAAAGTTTTCAGAGCACAAGCCTTTGTAAAGCTTATTGGGTGAGTTTTTGTCCATAAAATCTTGTTACTTTGTGATTTTTGCTGCCAAAAGTCTCTTTTAAAAATCCTCTCTTTTTCCACATTGCACTCGCTCACCCACCCACCCCTTTCTGTTTCTGTTTTAGCCAACATAAGACATTATTAAAGCAAAGCCAAGATAACCTGGGGTGACGGAAAAAAGGAAAATCCACACAATTAAAATAAATACACAGTGCAGATTAAATGTGTGCTTTGTGAGGTTGACACCTGAAAGGGGAATGTACAAGAAGAAATAATAAAAAAAGGATTCAGATTACTGAAAATAACGGCCAACTCGGGCCAGTTTATCTGAACCCTGAACACTTAACCACTTGTTCATCTTGAACACAAACTGAATAGTCCTGAATTGTCTGATGAACTTGGACAAACCCTCAAGCTTCTTAAAGAGCCCAAATTCTATACAACTGCCATCTCCAACCAGATGTCCCTCAAGATGTTTCTGGATGCAACCCCCCATCCTTCTTGACTGTTGGCTATGCTGGCTGGGGCTGATGGGAGTTGGAGTCAAACAACGTTCAGAGGGCACCAATTCAGAAAATGCTCCTGTACAGCACCATAGAAAGTATGCAGCTTTGGTGGGGGGGGGGGGTATGGAGAAATGTTTAAATACCATTCAAGGGGAACAAAGTGCATTCTAACCACCATGGGGAATGGTTTTGTACTGAGGCTAGTTGGGCTGGATCACAGAGTCCTAGGACTATCCATTCTAGAGCTCCAGGGTTCGTGTTTCCTTCAGGAAATGAGGCACAGCAGAGATTGTGGTGTCATTATGATATATGGTTTATTTACACATGTCAGGGGTTCAGAAGGAGAGACACAGGAGGGGGAGCAAATGGAGAGTGAGGAGGAGGAGTACGAGGGGGGCGCAGGCAGTGACAGTGGCCAGAGTTATTCCACAAGCCTCTCTAGCGAATCGGAGGACTCACAGAAGGGAGCGCCGGTGGCCAGAGCAAGGGAGATTCCAAGGGAGAAACCTCAAGAGGGAGGGGCCAGCGGGGAGTCCCTGAACAGCAGCTGGAGATCAGGGCCAGCGTCTCCACCAGAGCGCAGTGGGGAGGGGGAGTCCCAGGAGTCGGGACCAGTGTCCTCACCACCAGAGGGAGGAGAGGAGTCAGGTTTGGCAACACCCACATCAGGAAGCGGGGAAACGGTCAGAAGGAAAGTCACCGGCTGGGCGCGCGCGCCAAGTTCAAATGTACAGGAGCGCGGCACAGCGGGGAGCCCGGGAAGGGAGCCAGGTCCTAAAGCCCGCCGGAGGGAGGGGCAAGACTCAGGAGGCTCCGCGTCAGAGGAGTCCAGGAAGGAGGGAACCCCAGAGGGCAGAAGGACCCAACGCAGGAAAGAGCAGCGCAAGAGGTGGAGCCGGGCTAGAATCTTAAACTGGTGTGGGTGGAGCAGTGAGTCAGAGGGGACTTAGCCGGTGTAGCGTTAAGACGTGGGCCTGCGCGCCCAGAGCTTGGAAATGGAAACTAAACTTCAATAAAGACTTTTGTATATAATATCCACTGGGCGTTGGTCCTCTGTGAGCTGGGACCTAGCGGCAGTCCTGACAACACATATCACAGAATCAAAGAAATGTGGAGTTTGAAAGGGACCACAAGGGTCATTTAGGCAAAACAGCCTGTGATGCATATACAACCTGAGCCTGAGATGGAGGGCTTCACAGCATTAATACTCCAAATCCATAGCCACAGAGATCAAACATTACTCTCAAAGTTTGCTTTGGCCATGTGCAGCTTGCTGCTTTACTTCTAGGTCACATCACTGCAATGAAACTCTAAACTCAGGCTTTTTCCTTCTAACTATGAGTTGAGGGCTATGGTTAAAGCTATAGTTAAAGCTATGGTTTTCCCAGTAGTGGTGTATGGAAGTGAGAGCTCGACCATAAAGAAGGCTGATCGCAGAAGAATTGATGCTTTTGAATTATGGTGCTGGAGGAGACTCTTGAGAGTCCCATGGACTGCAAGAAGATCAAAACTCTCCATTCTTAAGGAAATCAGCCCTGAGTGCTCACTGGAAGGACAGATCGTGAAGCTGAGGCTCCAATACTTTGGCCACATCATGAGAAGAGAAGATTCTCTGGAAAAGACCCTGATGCTGGGAAAGATTGAGGGCATAAGGAGAAGGGGAACACAGAGGATGAGATGGTTGGACAGTGTTCTTGAAGCTACCAGCATGAGTTTGACTAAACTGCGGGAGGCAGTGGAAGACAGAAGTGCCTGGCGTGCTCTGGTCCATGGGGTCACGAAGAATCGGCCACGACTAAACAACAACAACATGAGTTGAGGGAGCGGTCCCATTCCTTTTCCATCTTACCCAGAGCCCCTTTCCTTTGTTTCCCTTAATGGCCCATCACCCAGGCGATCACCTCAACACAGGAAGCTAGCCTGGCTTATATTTTAACACCTGCTAGATCCAGGGGTTAGAAGGATCTCACATACAGCCAGCTTCCTCTCCCCAAAGCTGGATCCTGAGTCCAAAAGGGCTGGAGCTTAATCTAGGTATAGTTTCTCATAAAGTTCTTCTGGTCCTAGGCATTTCGCTTCCCCCTTTTATTCCATCTTGTTTCCCCTCTCCTTTCGTGGTACAGTGGTACCTCAGTACGTTTCAGGTTACATATTCTTCAGGTTACAGACTCCCCTAACCCAGAAATAGTACCTCGGGTTAAGAACGTTGCTTCAGGATGAGAACAGAAATCGTGCTCCGGTGGCGCAGCAGCGGCAGGAGGCCCCATTAGCTAAAGTGGTGCTTCAGGTTAAGAACAGCTTCAGGTTAAGAACGGATCTCCGGAATGAATTAAATAGGTAACCAGAGGTACCACTGTATTCAGTTGCCTACTTTAATGACATAATTTGCATGCTTTGCTTGCTTATCCAGTTAGATATTTGTCCAGTACTAAAAAACCACCACCTCCCATACACACACACACCCATCCATCTTGAAACGTTGCTCCAGGCAAGGTATTGTGGGTAGTGGTGGTGTGTAGGGTGGGTGGATGTTGTGACTGCTACAAGTGCCAACCAATCAGCACTCTGTGCAACTTGTTTCTCATAGAAATAGGCAGTACTGTACTGATTGCTCCTTAATTTTATTCACCAAAGTTGTATATCTTTCAAAATGGGCATGAATATAGATCCATAGTGGATTCCTCGCTCTGGCTATGTATGTCTTTAAGCAGCCTACTTCTCTGTGTGTCAATGCAGCCTTTCTTCTTTTCAGGCTTAGAGGATGTGTGAGTTCGCCACAAAATCTACCATAATGACATTTATCAAAAGGATCATCTCTGTCCCTCTCCTCCCCACAGACACTGGGGCTTCAGAATCTTAGTGTTTCATCAATTAAATTTCAAAGGCGTGAAATACAGTTCAGTACAAGTTACAGTCTGGTTTATCTGAATGGCTTGGAGGAATTTTGGAAAAGCGTAAGTACTATTTTCATAGTTATGTCGACTTGGGAGCACATATACAATAAACCAGAATAACCAACATGTGGTTCAGCCAATGGTTATTTAGACTGTAACAGTATATAGAGGGCAAAGGCGCTCTCTCTCTCTCTCTCTCTCTCTCACACACACACACACACACACAACACACACACAAACTATATTTGCAGAGCCAAGTAATTAATTCTAGGCAGTAAAACAGCCTTCACCAACCTGGTGCCCTCCATATGTTTTGGACTACAACTCCCATCGGCTGCCACTAGCAACATAAGTGAAGCTGCCCATATCAGAATCAGGTCTATGGTCTAAAATCAAAGATGTCTGCACTTAATTGCACTTCTATATTTTCAGCTGGAGATGTATATACCTTTTATTCCAAAGCTTAAGACTTAAAAGCCATTGTTTAACACATATACATCACTGCCTGCCAGGGCTCCCAAAGATGCATTGCAGTCACAACAAACCTCAGGAAATGGATTAAGAAAAGTCATTTTTTGCTAAGTAAAGTCTGGAGTTTGATCCATTACGAAGGACAGAGGAAGAGGGAGAAAGGAGGAATGTACTACTTGTTTTCTCCATGTACATCCTTGCTGACTCCCACATGGTTCTAAAATAGCTTGAAAAACATCCATATTTTTTTTTTAAAAAAAGCACAATACATGATATCAGAACATTCTAGTTACACCGCTGCCCTTACTGTACAGATCTGATCTTGTACTCCCATCGTTAGGGGTAGTTTTTCTAAGCTTTTTCTTTCTTTCCAAAAACCCAACATATGATTTTAGGTTGAGCAGATAATTGGAGTTGGGCTAAGCAGGCAACAGGTCCAGCATCAAAATGTGGGATCCTGGTCAGCTGCCAGGACTCTATTGCCCCAGCAGTGACCAATTCTGAACTGAGGCCTTCCCTCTCCTGGACTTTTAATGCCTCCCACATAGAATCATTCAAGGAGCATTATGGGAATTAAAATGGCTCCAAGTTGCCAAGCAGGGTTGTGTTCTGCTGATACCAGGGCCTGGTTAGTCTGCCAAGGCCCACCAATATATGAGGGGCCACCCTTGATGGAACTTTCCTCAGGGGTCAAACCTTGAGACCACCTTAGGAAGCAGGGAAAGTGGCTGAACAGAGAGAACTATGGATGGGGAGAGTCTGCTTAACACCTCCCCCCCCCCAAACACACATACATACACCATTTGTTTACTCAAATTCACTCTTCCCAGACTGCCTTTTTCCATCCACAGAGGATAAGATACAGTGACTCTGTACTGCAGGGGTCACCAACCATTTTGGACACAGCTGGAATTTTGAGAAAGTGCCATGGGTGCCAGTCACAAAAAGGCAGCCATGGGGTGTGTGGCATAACACAAAATGTCTGCCAGATGTAAAAAGACAGAAAAATAGACACAACCACAAAATGGTGCTGGCATTCTGCACATCAGTCATCTCCATCAACTGGGGTGGGGTGGGGGGCCAAGGCACCTAAATCAGCCACTGCCACACTCACTCACGGAGAGAAACCCTTTGCACCTCTCCTCTGCTCCTAACAATCCAGGCATCCAATGAAATGTGCGCATGTTTCAATGTAGGAGAGGCTTAAGCTAACAGGAACTGTGCAGGAAAAGCAAACAGTCTCTTGGAAGTTGAACATTTTTGAGAGAATATATGCTGAAACCTTTAGAATGCACCATGGGAGGTACTGGTAGGTACACTTGTGCCCATTGGTGCTGCATCCGTGACCCATGTGTATCCCCCCCACACACACACTGGGGGTGGGAGAGCAGCTGGGGGAGGGGCAATTTTGTCTGGGCTAAAGGTGGAAGGTAAAGCAGCCTTTTCCCCTTGTCAATCCTACACTCATCCTAAAACTACTTGTGACTGCCTTGCATTAATAATAAAAACGTCAGGGGAAAACAAGCAGGTAACATGCAGCTTGTGCCTTTGTTGTAGTGGACTGACAGGAAGTGTGGACCAACCTGAGTATTCTTAGCAAGTGATTTGCATGTTCACAGGGGACCTCACTAAGGCTGGCGCTGTGACTTTACCGGCTTAAAATACAGCAAGGTTATTCCCCCCTGCTGCATTTCAAGTCCTTTTTTACATTGCTGTGCATACCAGAGAGAGAGTGGGGATGTCTTCACCCAAAGCACATTTATCTGGCTTGTTTCCCTGCGCTGAACTCCAATTCACTGAAGCTGTCATCCGCACATGCGCAACGGCTGTCTCAAATGTACACACCTCAGCTTAGCCACAGCTTCTGTTTTCAAACTGAATGGAAGCTGGTTTGACCGGGGGGTGGGTGGGGGGGAAGGAATCATACAGAAGTCTTTCTCAAGAGAATACAGGATACATAAGGATTGTGGCAACATGTGTACCCAGCTACAAACATCAGCAGAGGGAACACATTGGAGCTGGAGTAAACGATAATGTGTACACAGCTTCATTTCAAATGCACTTTGAACTACTTGCTTGAAACTTTGAAAGCACTGGGTGTCTTGCCATGTTTATGCCTTATTCGCAAAAGTGCCATTGCAGTATTATTGCTACAGAATCATACTATGTTAAATAACTCAGAAATAAAGACAAACCCTGCATTGCAGGGGGGCTGGACTAGATGACCCTTGGGGTCCCTTCCAACTCTACAATTCTGTGATTCTAATTTAATTGCATGTGGAACATGGTTGAAGTCAGTGTACATCAGCCTAGGTTGCCAACTTTTAAACCAAGAACTGTACAATAGCAGCTCTGTGATCTGCTGATGCCAGCAAGTCAGTGTCAGTCTCCTTGCTGTGAAAAGTGTCACCTGCTAATTTCTGCATATCAAGCTGCTGTTAAAAGAACAAAAACAGACCTGGCCACTTTATTTTTATTCCCCCCACCCTCTTGGTCAATTGGTAACTCTACGCCAGCTACAGATGTGGCGTGTTATTGTTAAGATATTCTTTGGGCAGATGTCAATTGTAATTGTGACCCGAGATGGTTTTCACTAAATTAAGAATCAATTTTGACTTTCTCTTGAATGGTTACTCATCTGAAGACAGTTAAGAGATGCATTGATGCTGACAGCTTGCTTGGTTACTTTGGCAGCAGCATGGAGCAGAGGGACACCTGGAGCTATTCCTTGAAGTCAGAGAGACTTGCAGGTGTTTACACCATCTATTGAAGAAAGGAAAGAGGGAGGGAGGGACTGGGAGGGAGTCCTAAGGAAACAGCCCCTCTCCCATGATTAAAAGGAGCAAACTTCGTCTTGACAGATTCCGGCTATAACCTTGCACGCTTCCCTTTTATAGCTGTAGCCAACTTGAGTCAGATCCTTGGAATATTAAGCATGATAAAGTTTACTCCAACTCTAACTTTCAGGTTGCAAATGGAATGAAATTCTGGCTTGGGGTCGGGGGGACGGGACCGAAATGCTTCTGCTCTTGTATTTATGCCGAGCTAAAAATAACACATGGACCCCACCTATTCTGAAGGCATGCTTTCATATCCGTAGTCAGAGCTGCACTCAAAAACTCATATTGTGCTAGTCTTTCTGACTTGTCATACTGTGGGAATCAGCTTGAGCTGAGGATCTGGCCCAGAAGGTTTGGGAATCCTCCCTTGTTTGATGTGGCATCCCTTTGTTGCCATTGGCTTAGGTCAGCTACAACATTAGATGGAAAAATAAAACATTTTCAGTGTCTTCATTGTTTCATTTTATAATAAAACATGGATACACCATGTAATACAATATTATTTTAAAAGTTAACAAAACCATATATATATTTTTTTAAGGTTGACCAAATCTCCAACCAGCGTAAATAAACTTTAACTACAATCCTCTGCATGTCTGCAGAAGTAAATCTCATTGAGTTCAGTGGGACTGACTCCCAGGATAGAGTTCATCATAGGATTGCAGCCTTAATTTCATGAGGATGAATGGAAGGGATGGCAGCTTCCAGATCTGAAAACTTGGTGATGGCAACCTTACCACAAAGTGAAATTGCAGTTGTAGTACAAACCCCGTCATAATTGTGCTGCCTCCATTTCAGATACTAGCTCTACCCTGAGTTTTTCTTTAATTTAGCTAACAGAAAGAAAGAAAGAAAGAAAGAAAGAAGGAAAAAGTCTCCCCCTCATTTCTTTCAATAGCAGATGGGATATTTCATGTGGGATAAATATTTGGAATGTGCCTATGTGTTTATAACGTTTGCTGATAGTGTAACTAGAGCCCGGCTGGTCTCGACAGCGGCACCTGATGCTGATGAAACAGTTTTCCATCATCTCATATGGGCCAAGCAACCACAGCACAACAATTAGACCAGGCATGTGAGATCAGTAGCAATGTCTGCCTTGCATCTGCTTTAATTTTTTAAAATAATAACGGGGAGGAAAATAGAAGCAACAAAAATTTGGCTTCATTGTCCCTCAGGAACCTGTTATTCCAGCAGAAGATGGAAAAAACTATGGCACTGACTGAGTCAAGCTGAGCCAGGTTGTATGGCTTTTCAATCTGCAAGTTGTGGGGTCACTCTGTGTACATGGAGGGTGGAAGGGGGATGACTGCCAAACAAACCTTTAGTACCATGTCTTTCAGAGAAACTAGGCCTCTGTGGCATATTTCTCCACTGCAGAGGGACCATTCATGGACCCTGCGTTCTCTTAATCACTTTGCTGTTCCCTGCCTCCACTTCAATTTTAATAAATGTGCATCTTTAGGGGGAAGTATATTTCTCTTCTTTCCCTCTTTAGAATCCTTTTGAAGCAAGCCCAGCTAGGACTACCATCTTTAACGTATTTCATGCTAAACTGGGGGCAGTGAGAGATTAGTTTTTCTCTCTTCCCTTGGACACATTCTGCACTTCCTCTCCAATGTTAGGAAAATAGGAAGCTACCCTCTGCTTACTGAGTCAAACCATTGGTCTATCCAACTCAAATATCATCTATACTGACTGATAGCAGCTCTCCAGGCATTCAGACATGGGTGTCTCCCATCGTTACCTGGAAAAATCAGAGATTGGACATGGGACCATCTGCACGCAAAGCAGGTGTTCTTTCACTGAGATGTGGCTTGTCCTGACCTCTGACCTATGTATGATCCCAATAAACAGATTGTGCAACCACAGGAATTTATAGCTTCAAATGTGCCACCCCTGCCACCTTCATTTTTTGCACATTTAACATTTGAAACCATCTTTGATGCTCAGAAGCTAAACGAGTGAACAGTTGCCATCGAAAACGATCTCCTCTAGAAAACAAATACTGTAAAATAATTAGTGGAGTGGCACTAGTAGATACGGAATTGCTTTCCATGATGTTATATATGTGATGGTCCACTTGCAGGTAGGTGTAAGATATATCACAGAGGAAGGGCGACAGAATTGTTGGTAGGAAGGAACTGGCTTTGCCTCTTGCACTTCTGACAAATGACCTGAAAGCAAAAACATCAGCCAGAACCTCTCCAGTTGGTAACTATATAGTCAAATGTTCTTAGAGTTTTACCTTCCAAAAACTGAAGCTAAAAAACTAATAATATGAGGAGGTTAGATACAGATAGCCCTACTTATTCTTATTTAGGGGTGGGATATGAAAAGGAAACACAAACTCAATTGTATGTGGATTATAATGCAACTAAAAAGAGGGAATCATATAAACTGAGACAGTTGGCTTTGTTACCTTATTGATACCCACAGTGCAATATGTGAAATCTATTACTGTCCTGGACACTGGGTCATGCATTCATAACTGTGATTTTAATCTGCTTTATTATTATTATTGTACACTGCCCAGAGAGAGTGTGCGTCATTATTGGACAACTGATAAATAGAACAAACAAACACAGACATGCACACACACTATTGTAGGTCTTTTGTTTTTACTGGCTTCTGTAAAGCATAGTTGTTGTTGGAGGTAAGGAAACATTTCACTTAATTATAAGGGGCATGCTTTAAATAAAAGAATCTCACAACTGAGGGAATTAGCATGTTATATTGTGGTGTACTGCAACACTTGTGACACTTCCAGCCTCCTTGACAAGGCCTTTGGGCTAACAGCAAAATGATACCATGAGTGGAAGGATGTCCATTATGTTGCCCACTATCTGTTCTATGTCATGGAAATGCCAAAGAAAAGGCTAATAGCAGAAAGCAGAGGACACAGAGTCCAGCAAACTTTTGTAACTGCAGTTGCACTGTACCCCCCCCCCGACAGTAGGGACTATTAGTGATCCCTTTGACTTAAGCATATGTTAGGGTTGCCATACGCCCAGAATTTCCCGGACATAGATGATATTAAGCCGTTGAAAACAGTGTCCAGGCAGAAATCACTACGCTAATGTCCGGGAAAATCCGGACATATGGCACCCCATGTCAGAAGTGTAGATTTTGGCATTTCCCCTTAAAAATAGCCCAGAAATTTATTCGTTTTTTAAAGATTTTGCTCAACAACTTTGCTAAAAAAGCTCAAAACTCAACAACTTTTGTGTCCGGATTTTCACCTTTTCACTCTTTCCTGCACAGTGACATCACCCTAAGAATGGACATATTTATTCATGTATAACATATGAAAGACCAGCTACTTCCCTACAAATCTTATCGGGTGTTAAGTACTTACAGTACTGCAGAACAATATGCATGACCACCAGAATCAAAATTCCCAATCCACATCTTTGCTGCCTTAGCAGTATGCTGGAATGTACCCTAGAATAAGATGCTTCAATTAAAACAATGATTTCAGAGATAGAACCATGTTAAAACAAAATGAAAAAATTCCTTCCAGTAGCACCTTAGAGACCAACTAAGTTTGTTATTGGTATGGGCTTTCGTGTGCATGCACACTTCTTCAGATACCTTTCATGCATGCACACGAAAGCACATACCAATAACAAACTCAGTTGGTCTCTAAGGTGCTACCTAGCAGTTTGAAAGCACGTTCCGGCGGGAAAGGTAAACGGTGTTTCCATGAGCTTCTCTGGTTTGCCAGAAGCGGCTTTGTCATGCTGGCCATATTACCTGGAAGCTGTCTGCGGACAAACACTGGCTCCTCAGCCTATAGAGCGAGATGAGCGCGCAACCCCAGAGTCATCCGCAACTGGACCTAATGGTCAGGGGGCCCTTTAACTTGTAAGGTGCTGCTGGAAGGATTTTTTTAAAAATTTTGTTTCGACTACAGCAGACCAACACGGCTACCTACCTGTATCTAGAACCATGTTAATTTGCTCACAAGCACCCTTCCAAAAAGAAACAAGGAGCAGGCTGCTCCAAAACACATGGTCCAGGGTTTTTTTGTGACCTACAATACCTATAAGCAAATATTATTAGTTATCAGTCTCTTTGCTGGAGTCCAATGAAACCAAAACATAATCTTCTGCTAAATCAGCGAAGGGCTACCAAGGCAGATCAATGGGACTTAAACACAGTTTAACATTGCAACTGGCAATACAAATCACACTATCTGGTGCTCTCACAGACTTTTAACTGTGCTTTTAACTGAATGGAAATCAGGTAGATGCTGAGATGTTGCTATAGTGTCAGTAATGGCATGATTTTGTTGCTGATGCTGGTTTGATGATAACATGATTAGAAGATGCATCGTATAGGCCACTTACTGCCTGAATCCTAATTGATTACATATATATCAGAGACCCGGATCTTTCCGTCTAGCTTATCACAGGAGCAGACATTTTTAATGAAGGTGTGATCGCACAGGAAACATATTTTTCTACCTTAAGCAAAAATTATCAGAGCCAACAAATCAGGCAGCTGTTCAGACAAAGGTGACCCCACTTGCTGCTGAAAAATCCCAGCACTCGTGTGCGAAGAGCCATTGTTTCATCTACGCAAATGAGAAAGACACCTAAGTTTTGGTCAGGCCATTTCAGTATGGGAAGGCTGACTGTTCATGGTGGTGGTGGCTCCCTTTGGTTACCTGACAGCTGGCTTGCCTGCATATGCAGGAATGGGAACAGATGGTCATTGGCTGTGCATATAGATACATATGCTTTATTTTTTGTTTCCATTTCTAGAATGGCCATCAACCAAAGTCCTGCCAGCGCCTTGCAAAGAACAATAAAATACCTTTATGGTGGGTTGGCTGGCTGGCTGGCTGACCACTTCAGTTTAGCATACACTATTAGTGTGGATGTTCTTTAGTTATACATGTATGTGTAGCACAAAGGTTGTAGGTTTCAATTTGGGGTTATAAGTGTAAGATGGAATGATGCTTGTTTGTGATGTGAGTATGTATATTATGGGACTTCTGGTTCAGCTATGGAGTTAGGAACAAACCGGACATAATAAGGAAGATGTGGAATTGAATCTGCCCACCCCTTTTATGACTTTAAAGCAGCTGTGGAGGCAGGGCTCCATTTGGCAGGTGGGGTGTTTAACCTTTCCCATCTCCCATTTCCCATCTCCCACTCTATGAAGCCCAGTTTGTGGGTAGAAGAAAGAGAGAGCACACAACACCTATACCTTGCTTCTTCTTCTCCTCTAGCCAGGCTAATAGTTGCTTTGAGGGGTGAGGCTAAACTATTCCCTCCCTGCTGCATTACTGCTCTCACCAGAAGCACATTGTCAGGCTTCAGGGACTTGGCTTCCTCTCCCCCTTTAGCAGTAGATAAGCAGAACAAAGAGAAAAGAGTCTCTTACCAGTTAGAAATTTTTAATTATCACAGTGGGAGAACAAAGAATCCATTCCTAGGAATTAAGGTGCTCCCAATTAAGGGTTCCACCCACTTCCTCCATAGCCATCCACGTCACTACCATGTCTTGCAACCTGATCTTATAACCACTGTGCTTTCTGTGCTGCCACCTTATCTGCTCTTCTTGACCTTGGGCTGAGTGGATGGACACTTTCCAGCAACAGTGAGTCTGCCAACACACTCTCTCTCTCCCCCAGTTCTTCTTCTCCTAGCTGTTCACCACCCAGTACTTCCCAGCTTCTGCCTTCTGAACGATGTCCCTCTGCAAACCACTGTTCCAAATCTATACTGTCCTCCTGCTCCTGGGAAGATTCAGGATCCTGATCCAGGGGAAGGGGAGGCTCCCACCATTCCTCCTTAGTGCAGCCCTCCTCAGCACGGTCCCTGACACACATGCACCATATGCTTGCCTCTTTTTAAATTGCTTATTCCAACTTTGCTTTATTTGCTTATTTTTGATCTGTGGGATAACCAGCCTCATATAACTAACATGCTTAAGTCAAATTAATGTGTGAAGGGGTTAATGCCATAGAGTAAGCTGTCCTACTAGGCTTAGCTAGGTCACCTCCTCTCACCTTGGGAGGAAGGTAGTCAAGCCTATTGTACCTCAGTCTAGGCACAAAGCTCATCGTGTGAGGAGGTTTGAGCAGGTTGCTGCAGCTCAGACTGCATGGCTCTTACAAGCCACTCTTGAGTCCCTATACCAATAGTATTTCACCACTGTAACTAAGCCAAATTTCACTGCCTGTACAACTTTTTCAGAATGCTGTATGAAAAAGTACATAAATCTGACCTTTGGAGAGTTTGTAAGTAAACCATTTTTAACTTGCTAAATGTGTGGTCTTTTTCTCTATGCTAGAGGAAGAGGGAAGTTTTGGAACTCACAAGAGCATATTTTAAAAGTCTAACAGCTTATATTTCCATGCTGCATATTTTGTGATTTTAAATCTCTGCTAGGGTTCTCTCAGCAAAGAGTATTTGCCCCAAACTTGGATCCTGGCACCCAGGGTTTTTATATACCTATTGTTTTCCTTGTATCAACATGATCATGGATTGCCCACATCGTATCTTGTTTAGCCCTTAGAATTTGTGTAGATGGGCAGTTTTTGCGTAGCACATATAGAGTATGGACAGCTGCATGTGTAAATGATTTCTGTGTGGGAAGGCGAGACGGGTCATGGCATACGTTGGCTGCTGTCGTTCAAAGGCCACATAAAGGAGTTGTGGTAGATGAAGACATTTTTCTTTGGTTGTGTGAGTAAGGCTGTGTGTGTGTGTGTGTGTGTGTGTTGTTTCATTAGTGGGGTGGTCTTGGAAGGTGCTGTTGGCACGTGTAATCCTGCATAGACTTCTCTCTATTAGTCTCCAAAGGAGCTAAAATCTGGAGGGATAAGATGCCGGAGTCGCAGCCAAAGGCTGTAAAATCTGAGGTTGAAATGTAAAGGAAAAAGTGACAAGGGGAAAGGGCGGTCTGCTCCACCTTGCAGAGGCTGTACTGGAATGTGTTTGCATGCCAGGGTATGCAGTGCCTGAGTGTGTGTTAGCAGCAGTGTTGAGTTAGTAATATGAACCCTATACAAATACCTCCAGGGCAGACAGGTCCATTTCAGGCTGTGTTTATTTAATAAAGAGCCAGTGAAGTAACTGCAATTTCATTGTCAATTTACTAATGCGTTACAGTTATGTTTCTTAACCTCATTGTTTGGGCTCAGAAGCCAGCGCTACCCAGCCAATTGCCCCCCACCATTCCCCCTTTGAGTGTAAAACACATTTTATTATGACTAGAATGTCTTCTATTTATTAAAAGCGGGGATTAAAGACCCTCACCAACTCCCCTCGACACATATACCCAACTAGGCGATGGGCTGGTTTATTAAGCTAATGAAAGCATCTCACTTATATACATTTACTTAGGCACCTTCATATTTGAAAAGTTTATCTGGGCAGAACGCAACTGAAAGGAAAATGTGGCTGAAAGGAGAATTGTCTGTCTTTGTGGTTTGAGGAAGTTAGTCACACTCTTTTGGATGGGAATTCTGGATTGAAACAATGTCCAGGAATATTTGTACATTAGCGCAACACACAGCGTCTCTCCACAAATCCTACCCCCCCCCCCGCAACAAATTTGTTGCCTGGCAGAGCCATCCCATGGTCGTTGGTATGCTGCCGGAACACCAACATCTTGTACAACTTCCAGAAAGTGATAGCATCTAATAATTTTACAAAACAAACAAAAATTGGCATAATGTCAGCATAACATAACTGGGATCCTCTGTGCTCCCAGAAGCAAAGCTGAAAAGAAAACAGTATCACTTTAAGCAAGAGACAATAAAGCATCAGACACACCTCTAGCATCCATGGGAATGTAACCAAGACCCATACATAAAAGGTGACTATTAAGTAGTGGGTTGACAAAGCAGACGACACAGAGGTTTTTCCAAATGGTTCTTTATAGTAAGCTGGAACTGAACTGAACAGTAAACAGCTCAGCTTTTATAGGCAGTCGGCTGTCAACATTGTAACAACAACAACACAGGGTTTCCCACCTAAAGTAACTGACATGGACCTGAGTGAAAACTATATACATGATACTCCTGGTGGCCAGGGTGAGTACTTCAATACATAACAGTGACATATCACCTTTTCAAAATCTTGTGGTTCATTTATTTCAAGGCCGCTTTTCAGGATTGCCCCTTTCAAGGTAGCCCCAAACATGTTAATAACGAACAATAACACAAACAATCTAAAATGAGGGTTCTTAAGCTTTCTGTCTCCAGGGCCTACTTGAAGTGACTGAAACTTTGTGAGGCCTACCAGTCACAAAATGGTGCAGCTGGAGCCATGTCAAGTTACAAAATGGTGACAGCGTTTAGCATAATCAGCTGACAATTACTGGCATCATTTTCTACTGGAAATCACAAAATTCTTTGCTACAGCATTTTCCTTGTGGTAAAGAGTTCCGTAGTCATCTTTCCTCATGTTAAATACAAACATTAGCTTGGGAAGGATTTTAATACAGCTTCCTATTTTAAGAAGAATTTGCTGACTCAAAAGCTCTAAGTATAGAGGTGTTTCAAATTATTGTTGTTGTTGTTATTAAAATTTGTATACCACCCTCATCTGTAGATCTCAGGGTGGTTCAAACATAAACATATATATTTTCGCCTCCACCTCATGGCTCTCAGTTTTTATTCATTTCTTGAAATTTATTCTCTTCTCCTCTCACACTGCTAGTTTCTTCTAGCCTTTCTTTTGCTTGCACTTCCTTCTGTAACACCTTCACTATCTTAAGCCATTCATTTCTACTCCCGGTTTACTATTTAAAAATAATGAACTTTTATCTGTTTCTGATTTTGCCTTCTCTGGCATTTTCCCCTCAGAGGAGGGAGTCCTCCTCTCCCTCTCCCATTCTTCTTCTCAGCCACCTTTACTCGCCATGCTGGGAGTTGCTGGTGCTGACATCAGTCCAACCAAAAGGCGACCATACAGTCAGAAATCTGGGTGGATTGCGGCAATGAGCGGTCCTTGGCCCACCATTTGAGAGACACTGATCTAAAACACAATACTGTAACACCTCTAAAAAACATCACCACAGCAGATAAAAACAACACCAGCAGACTGAAACAAAACAAACATAAAGAAATTTGGAATACTGACTGGAGTCTAGAGAAGGGGACGCGAAAGGAAGAAAATATTGATGGTTTGAAGAGTTCTTTGGCAGCTGTGGCTGTGGATATATTACTGTTTATACTCTGGCTCCAGTGTGCTCCCACTGCTGGGTTGTTTTTTTGAATCTGTGTATTCACACTGCATTACCTATGATCAAGAGGTAGCCCATAGTTTCTTGCTAAATACTGCCGTTTCATGAGTTCTACCCCAAACCAGCTACAATCTGACTTGAAAACAGTAGCTATATTCCATTCAGGTTCCCTGTGGGCAGGTGGTCCTACATGTCTGACATCAGCATGGGTGGAGGAGCACCTCACTTCCCACCCACTTTTCTCAAAACCAGGGGTGTATGGGGAGATGATCACAGCAATAATGGCAACCTGGTTTCTGCCTCCGCGCTGGGCTCCTGCCGCCCAGACAGGGCAGTGATGCTCTTGGCTTGCAGCCCAGGCTTGGTGAGGGGGAAGAAGGGATCTGGGAATAGCCAGAGCCCTACTGAACTCAATGAGACTTGTTTCTGGGTAGTCATGAACAGGTTTGCTCTGTCAGGCTGAAATCCTATGCTTTTACATTTGTTTAGAAGTAAGATGACAGCTGCACAGAGTTGGGGGTGGGCAGAGAGGTGGGAAAGCACCCAGGGAATTCACATCAGGTGAGGCCATCTCTGCCCCTTTCCCACCCACTGGTGTGGTCAAACAGCATCAAAGAGCAGTGTAACAATGTGCAAAATTGAACTGAAACACAGGAGGGGCAATCTTGCTGCATTTTAAGCTGGTAGTGTTTACACAGCCTTAATCTTAGGGTACGATCACTTCTTTTTTAACGACTTAATTTTTCAGTTAGGGTACAGACATTTCTCATCCCTTAAAAGCAGAGGAAATAGTATGATTTACAGCATAGGGTGGCAGGGAGAGCAAAGACCTATTCTGTTTTATTTCCTCAAAATTTCAAATATGACTCCTATTACCAGGTAGAGGTATGTGGATTTAAATTTGTGTTTAAGTCAGTGGAAGAATGCCATTTGCCCTGTCTCAAAATGGAGGACATTTTCAGCCCTCTCTGGCCATCCCAACGGAAAGGGGAGTTGTCCAGGTCGCCGATTTTCAAGTTCTTCCTCTGGAAAATATGGGAAACAGCATGAAGAAAAAGCAAAATTAAAAAAAAAAAACAATTCTCATTTGAACCAACTGGAAAGAATACCAGGAAAATATCCTTAAGGCTGCAATTCTATATCTGGAGCATTGAATTCAGTGGGACTTACATCTAAGTAGACATACATAGGATTGTACTGTAAGGCTGCAATCCTAAACACGTGTTCCATTCTGCACTTTTTCCTGAGTAAAGACCCATTGGAATACAGTGTTAATTACATAGGCCTTTCCCTCAATTGGCTCAACAAAATTCAGTCCATGTGCCTTTCTTGATTGTGCGATTGTGGTGCTCAGCACCACTTCCCTGAACCCATGCCATGGTGCAACACTATATAGGATCTGATTATGCTGTTGGAAATACTGATTAAAAGGAACAGGGCCGCTGGAAAAGTGATCAAGAAGAGATGAGCCGAAAGACATGCTTAATTTACGAAGACTTGAGGAGCTCCATCTTTTAAGAGTGACTTGATTAGAGCAGGAAAAAGGTTGGTTGAGAAATAAGCCTACCATCTTTGGAACAATGATTGTTTTCTCCCCATTCTCTGTTTTAAAAAAATGGACAAAAAATTAGTTGTGGTTGGCATTCACTATTCCGATGCCTTTAAATCTTTGCACACAAGATTGCTCACCTCACTAACAAAAATAACACCAAGAAAATAAAAAAAAAGTTTTCAATTGTATAATACTTAAAATTTTCAGGCTTGTTTGTTTTTTGGCAACTCTTCCAATATAGATTTTTCTAGTGGTGAAATGAGGAATATAAAAAATGTTTCTACAAAGTTGGAAACTATTTTCTGACAAAAAAGGGGAAAATAAAGTGTTCATCTGTGCATCTTTTGCTTAGGAATTTCTGCCTATAAAACTGCTGCCAAATTCACTTTTGGAAGACTTTACAAAGAGGTACCCTTTTCAGTACTATCCTATGCATGAGTATTCTGAAGCAAGTCCCACTGAATTTAATGAGACTCCCTTCCAGTACATGTAAGGGCATACAAGTTTTCAGTCTGAAGGGGAGGGGATCTCAAATCAGATTCTGAAATCTATACATTGGATTGTCCATTTGTTCTGAGTTCCAGCTAACTGTTTAAACTAATGGCTTACAATTGCGATGTCACACTCAGACAATGTAGCAGGGTCTTTCTGTATTTATATCATACTTGCTTCGTATATTAATTCCTTCATCTTGGTTTTCAATAGCAATGTTCCTTAGGATATGTAGCAGAATAATTCCACCAGAGGAAAAAAAAAAGGCTTTTATCTCTGTTCTCCTCTGTGAATGTACCAGAGGCCATATATAGTGCAGACAGCTGCCCTGCCCTGCCTTGCGCTTGCCCTAACCTCTCCTCTGACCCACTCTCTTTCCTATGAAAAGCTTTAATTCAGGCTTTGAACTGAAGTCAGCAGCCGGGCAACCCTGCGATATCAACTGCCAGCTGGGAAAATTACACGGGGAGTCTGCAGAGGGAGCTGAGAACTGGTGCAGCATCACTCAGCTCCGGGCCTTAAAACTGGACTTGAACCAGAGCCCCTCTGGCAGGACGGAGGCTGTGCTGTCTCTTTGTGCAGTCATCCAAAGGGAGCAAAGCTGGGATCTCGGTGATTGCATGAGCCAGGCTTGTTCTGCAATTAGAGGGGAGATCCTAGCTAATCCCTCTCTAAATGAGGGCTAATTCCTAGTGTAAAAAACCTGTCAGCTGCTTGTTAACAGTTGCTTGGACCCTTGGTCAATTGCAGAAGGGAACTGCAGCTGGACCCTCTTTTTCAAAATGGGAACATAAATGTAAAACTTTACTAAGGCCATGTCTGCTGTGTTAATAACACAAAGCTTAAATAAGATGGTTGGGGGTGGGGGAAATACAGCAGTAGTGCTGGTGGCAGGGGGATATTTAATATTGAATTTGTTGGAGGTTTTTCTTTTTTTAAGCAAACGTGGAAACTTTTAGACACAATCCCGGCTCTGTGTTTAAGTCATTAAAACATCTTTAAACATTTTCTGGTTTTAGTTTTCTTAGCAGCAGTCCTTTTCCTGGAATGTATTTTATTTTTCTTTTAAGTCTGTGATTATATATATATATATATATATATATATAGCAAAGCCCTTTGCATTTCCAACAGTTTTTTTTTTAAAAGAGTGGGGGAAAGTAGCACAGGGTGGGGAAAGCAAGAGAACAGGGCCCTTTCTGTGTTTTATTTCTAATCCACAGGAATCCATTTTAGCCTTTTATGGCCGCTGCACTTGCTGAGAGGATTTACATTCTCCGTACGTTATCGGCAACATCGCAAGCCGTGGCTGAGGAATTGTTTCATACCTGGGCTCAAAAACACACCAGTGCTTCTGGGAAGATTTTTTTTTGGGGGGGGGGGGGAGACAGGGAAACAGAGAAAAAGAAAAAAAGCAAGCCTGTGAAGAAGGGGTGGGGGGAGAGAAGCTAAAGAAAGAGCTAGGCAGGAACTGCGGTGTGTAGAGTTCATGCTCCAGACAAACTGATGTTTAAACGTATCGGAGAGGGTATTAGAGGAACCTTTGATTCCAGCAGTGTAGCGCAGGCCATGGCAATTCCTTGCTTTTGGCTTTTGCTCGCACACAGATGGAACTTGGGTTCCACAGACGTTATGTGCACTTTGTTTTAACGGGAACCACCTCATATGCTACATAGATCTGGTCCATGTTAATTTTGCATGTGCTCATTCATAAATTATATTCCGTCCCATTTCCATGATGTTTTCTCCATCCATATGAAAATGTATATTTACAATTTTTATCACAAAATAACATTTCTTTTGACACCCATATTTTATTCTGAAGTACATAAAAAAAAACCATTTTGGATCATGTATATAATAACACTGTGGTCTGAGAACAATCTTGTAGAATTTGTAAAAGTGCAAAATCTAAGGAATAATTATGTTCTGCTCTGTGTATCAGACTAGGAGGTGCAAATTAGGTCAGTTTGAGAAAACAAATTCTCCTCCAACACAGCTTGATTAGAACGGAATTGATATTCATTACTTTACACTTCCCTAGAACATAATGGGTGTTCCTTATTTTAGGCAACAGACTTCTACAGTGTCCTTGATTTTGGAAACTATTAATCAGACAATCACAAAATAGAGCTCTTAGATGCTGAAGAGGACAAGCTTCACTGTCCTCTAAAATAAATAAACGAACCTAGATTGTTGCTGCTAGGCAAATTTCTTTGCAAACATATTTTGTTTGATGAAAAGTTATCATTATGGGAAAGAAAATTAATGATGATTTATTTAAAACATTTATACTCCACCTTTCCACAAACACAGGTCTCTGAGGCAGTTTACAAACAGAATCAAACAGTCCATTCTAAGAAAAACAAGCCAAGAAACTACACCATTAGAAACAAAAGCAGCAGCCAAACCAACAGCTTGTATATAGAAAACTAATTAAATGCCACCTAAATATTGAGCAGGACGCAGGTGGTCCTGTGGTTTAAACCACTGCGCTTCTTGGACTTGCCGATCGGAAGGTTAGCTTCCGTTGTTCGGTCCCAGCTCTTGCCAACCTAGCACTTCGAAACCACGTCAAAGTGCAAGCAGATAAATAGGTACCGCTCCAGTGGGAAGGTAAACGGCGTTTCTGTATGCTGCTCTGGCTTCGCCAGAAGCGACTTAGTCATGCTGGCCACATGACCCGGAAAAACTGTCTGCGGAAGCGGACAAACGTCGGCTCTCTCGGCCCTTAAAGTGAGATGAGCGCTGCAACCCCAGAGTCGTTTGCGACTGGACTTAACTGTCAGGGGTACCATTACCTTTTTAAATATTGAGCAAATAAAAATGTCCTTCTAGTGGCCAGCAGTGTGGGGCAGTGTTGTTTATGGGGCTTCCCAAAGTGGAGGTTGCTGCTGGTAACCAAAAGGAGATGGAGAGATAATTTTTTTAAAAAAATGCATCTAGATTTTAATTTTGGGAACTATTGAAGATGTTCTCAGACCTATATAATTAAAAATATTTTCATTCATAAATCACCCTAGTGACCAATATATCTGATAATAAATATATCTTTTTAATAGAACATCAAATTCTGGCATCTGCGTGACATCCAAGGATGGAGTGAGTTTGGAGACCCCACCCAGCAGTTTTTGCTGGATCTGGGAGTGGATCCCAGCTGTACTGGACCCCATGGAGGAGTCTGAGGGGAAAACTGCATGTACAGCTTCATCTTGAAATACACACACACAAAATTGGCCAGCCTGTTTTTCTGGCTGACTGGCAATCCCACCAGTCCAAAAAAGGGACGCAGTCCTTGCCAGGAAGATGTACAGTTTATGTTAGACAGATGAAACCTAAATAAAGATAAGAGTTTAGTATAGTATTAAAGTAGAGGAGAATCAACAGCCCATTGTGACAGCAAATCACCCTTCTATTCAAAGGCCCACAAACATTAAAAAACCACCTTGACTGATTATATGTAATGTGCCAAAGGCTGATAAGTGGAGGTGCTAAGTGGCAATGAATCTACAGTAAGAGTATGAGCCCCTGATGTACATTCATGCCCATATCTTTAGCGTGAATGCTATGTCCCCTCTGGGTCCAGTGTGCAGGATTCTGTTATCTGTATTCTTTTTTTGTGTGTACTGGAATTTAAGAGTGTACAAATATGTTCTGTGCATGGTCGTGATGTGAGAATAAACTGTTAGGTGTACCCCGTGAAATTTTTCAGGGCTCCCAGAATTTAGCTTGTGTTTGGCTTCCTTGGAACCAAGGTTATTGGAGATTAGTGGTGTTTTCTGTGATACACGGCCCATCTATGAATGTTCACAGGCTGAGTTTAAGATGGAAGGGGTCACAGCATTGACATTCCAACAAATTCTGCTACTTCACTGAGGTTTTGGGTGGGTGGGTGGGTGGGGTCTTGAGCACGCATACGCACCCAAACCATAGCTCTTGGATTCTTCAGAGAGCAAGACAGACCTTGCTGGTCCATTTGTTCTCTCTCACACAACCCAGGGACATCACTTCCAGGCAGTGGGAAAGCGGAAAAAATAATTGCCCCCTTCTGCACACCTTCCAGAAGGATCTCTGACCAGCAGCTCTGATGGCAACGAAACACCTGTAAACTGCCACCTTGTATGTAGAGGCCCATTCTCCCAGCAAAAAGGGTATGTGCCAACAAAAGAAATGGCCTTGACCATTTTGTTTTTTTTTACAGTCCCCTGTTCTGAAGAAATTGCCCCTTCCAGCTATAAAATCACAGGGCTGGATGGAGGACCTAGCTTCAAGACATTGCAATACTGCACATTCTTTGTGCGCATGGCGATCTTTTGAGGCATCGTGGCTGAAGTGTGAAAACCTGAGCAGTGAGCTATGAATGCTGAGCGCATATACATGTTCCACAAAGCCTCCAGGCCATACATTTCTTTTCCTGCTGCATGCATTTGTCCCATCGATTTAATTTTCTCCCTTTCCTTTCCTTCTCAAGGCTTTTGGCCCCGCCAAAACCTCACTGGAACCTCGTTTCTGCACCTACCTCTGCCTTGCATTTTCTTGACAATGGAGGCAGAGGAGGTAGCGCATTGGATACCACATGCCCCACCGAAGCCTTTGTTTGAAGGCCTCCTAATAAATCAGCTGGGATGCAGGCAGACCCACCACACCCTGTTTGCACAGTGTAAATTCTGGCCGGGTTTCTGCCTCCTGTCATCTCCTCTCGCTGGTGTCAGGTTACTCCCTCCCTCCCTGTGAGTGAAACAACCCACCTGTGCCTGAGGGGCCTGTTTTTGATTCCTGGGAAACTTTAACCTCTATTAATACCACTAAATTATTTGTTCATATGGTAAAGCACTTATGTAAACTGATCTTCCATGCCCTCCCCCTCCCCCCCCCGCCTGCTCGGAGGAGGTAGAGGCCTTGCACAGATGGCTCTACCTGTTCTCAAGAGGCTTTCAAACCCTCTACATTCTTCTGTGCTGCTGCCTTAATTTTTTAGTTAGGCAAGGCTGGTGGGCAGGGAATTTCTATGACTGGAGGGAGTAAGCAGAGCACTAACCCCCTCCTTTGAAGCGCCTGGGGTGGCAGCAGATTGCTTACCCTCCAAGCACCTAAATTACCTGGGACAATCTCGAATATTTGCTGATAATCCCAGATTAATGATCAACTAGCAAAAACCCCACTGTATTTTTTTTTTTTTTTGCCTGGCTGCCGATTGGCTTGTATGCAGTGGAGGCCGCTGACTTGCACCTATTCACATCCTTGAATCCCAGCACCTGCAGCCCCCTCTTCTTAAAACAGGTGATTTTCAGGAGAGCTGGCGCCATTTTCAATGCTCAGTCAACATTGTGGCAGAAACTGTTCAGTTCTGAGTAGCCTGGGAGTAAGTCCCACTGAGTTCAGTGGAGCTTATTTTAGAATAGATATAGAATCATAGAACTGTGGAGTTGGAAGGAACCCTGAGGGTCATCTAGTCTAACCCCTAGAATCTCAACTAAAGCAGCCATGGCTAGGGGTCTCCCTGGGCAAGCACTTCTCTCTGCTGAATTGGGCAAGAGAGTGAAGGTTCTATATTTTTGCATAGAAAAAGGAGAAGGGGGTTGTGACTGCCATGGGTTTGAAATCCTTTGCTCTCTTCTACAAATGTTGGACAGATTTGTTATAAGAAAAAAACTGCTCCTTTTCCCTTTTGGGGTACCCAAGAGTCCGTATGTAGATTCCCTATCGGTAGGAGAAAATAACAGAGGCCAACTAGAGAATATTGAGAAGCAAAGCAGCTAGTAAGCCTGATCTTTATTGAACTGTTGCAACCGGTTCCTCACTCACCACACGCAGGATGGAGGAGTGAACAATGGTGTGCCAGCCCTGATATAGACTTTTGAAATTGCCCACCCTGGAGCCCAAGACCAACCCTCAATACATCATACATGCATCACTGAAGGGGCGGTCTACAGCAGAAGGCGTGGTCTACAGCAAAATCTTGTCTGGCAGGAAACCTGTTGATGGGTTTACCTGGAGAGCCTGGCTATTCTTTTGCGATGATAAATACTTAATTCCTGAGTCCAGGTCACAGGCTCACCCTATACATGTGCCCAAATGTGCTCTTAAGGCAGGATTTGTGAGTACAGAGACAATGGAGAGGCGTTTGAGTTCAATTTGGGAGAGTCAAAATGGTTTCAGGACTTTTTTCCTGCACTGTTTCAGACATGTGGTTTATATGTGTTTGCCTGGTACATTTATGTATGTGGTTGCTTGGTACATTTATGAACATTTATTTTATATCTTATAATTCTCATAACAGATTTCTCCAGCAACTTACTGGGGGGAAGCTGAAAAATGATTAGGGTGGGTGGGGTACTGGCAGGTACATATTTTCTCTCCCTCATCACTGAGGGAGGCGGGGGGACCTTATTTAGGCTGTAATCCTATACACTGTTACCCTGGAGTAAGCAGCAGTGAACTCAATGGGACAGACCTCTTAGTAGATTCACATAAGCTTGCACTGTGGGTCTCTTCCCTGGTTGCATATATATATATATATATATATGCAGGTTTTGGTGTCCTCGGGTGTCTTCCCGTGTAAAAGTTGGGGTGTCTAGGCGACGTTTCGACGAGGTCTCACTCGTCATCTTCAGGCTGGTGCTTTCGGCTTCTTGTTACTGGAACAGAGCGGGATCTCAATGTTTGAGTTCCTATAAATACTGTAGAGGGGGTGTGGTGTCTAGCCTCCAATGTTCTGGGCAGAGAGGAAGTTCCCAGGCTAGTGTGCCTTTTCTTCTTTTGTTCCTTAATTACTTGAGAGATACCTTGAGTGATTTCTTGAGTGATATCCTGAGTACCACTTAGGTGGGTCATTAGGTGTGGATTAGTTGCTAAAGTCTTTGTGTCTTGACCTAAGCATAATCCAGCACATGTTTGCAATTTGGTCTCTGGTTCCTCTGCCTCTTCTAAATCCAGCTTGCACTTCTGGGAGTTCTCGGTCCACATACTGCTTGAGCCTTCCTTGTAGAATTTTAAGCATAACCTTGCTAGTGTGTGAAATGAGTGCACTTGTGCGGTAGTTGGAGCATTCTTTGGCACTGCCCTTCTTTGGGATTGGGATGTAGACTGAAAATATATAAAATGTATATATAATAAATGTAATAAATATAATATATATATTTTTATATTTATATTTATTATATTTATATATAATAAATATTGTGTGTATATATATATATATATATGCTTTCGTAGATTTTCACGGGTACAGGAATGCAGGTTTTGGTGTCCTCGGGTGTCTTCCCGTGTAAAAGTTGGGGTGTCTAGGCGACGTTTCGACGAGGTCTCACTCGTCATCTTCAGGCTGGTGCTTTCGGCTTCTTGTTACTGGAACAGAGCGGGATCTCAATGTTTGAGTTCCTATAAATACTGTAGAGGGGGTGTGGTGTCTAGCCTCCAATGTTCTGGGCAGAGAGGAAGTTCCCAGGCTAGTGTGCCTTTTCTTCTTTTGTTCCTTAATTACTTGAGAGATACCTTGAGTGATTTCTTGAGTGATATCCTGAGTACCACTTAGGTGGGTCATTAGGTGTGGATTAGTTGCTAAAGTCTTTGTGTCTTGACCTCTTGAACTTTGTGAAGAGTTTTCCTGAGAAGATGGCTGTATTGCACTTAGTTGTGCTTTGGCTTGGCTTCGTGTATAGGGGCGAGCTGTGGTTTTGTGGCTTGTGTCAGCCAGATCTGTGTAGGGATTGCAGGGGGGTGCAGCATCCGGAGGTGCCACCATGGATTGGCTACTGGATGGTGTCAGTAATTCATCTGTGGAGAGGGTCTGGGTTTGGGTCTGGTGTGGTTGATTGGTGTTGGCCTTCCTTATATCAAGGGCACTACAGATAAAATTAGCAAAATCCTCCATAAACACAATATCAAAACAGCCTTTTGCACCAACCAAAAAATAGCCAATATCCTCAGAAACCCCAAGGATAAAATCCAGTTGGAAAACCAAGGGATCTATGAAATACCCTGCAAAGTCTGCCCAGCCACGTACATTGGACAAACAAACAGACGAATAAATGCACGTATCGCAGAACACAAGAATGCCGTCAAAAAAGAAGAAAAAACTTCCTCTCTTTTCCAACACATGAAAGAAACAGGACACGAAATTAATTTTGCAGATTCCAAATTGCTCTTTAACACGGAACATCACCACAAGAGAATAATCATGGAAGCCATCGAGATAGAGAAACACCCTCACAACATGAACAAGCGTGACGACACATCCCGCTTGCCAGACATCTGGAAATTAGCCCTCTCCACAAAAACTGACACCAGATCCAGAGGCACACAGAACGCCAACACCAATCAACCACACCAGACCCAAACCCAGACCCTCTCCACAGATGAATTACTGACACCATCCAGTAGCCAATCCATGGTGGCACCTCCGGATGCTGCACCCCCCTGCAATCCCTACACAGATCTGGCTGACACAAGCCACAAAACCACAGCTCGCCCCTATACACGAAGCCAAGCCAAAGCACAACTAAGTGCAATACAGCCATCTTCTCAGGAAAACTCTTCACAAAGTTCAAGAGGTCAAGACACAAAGACTTTAGCAACTAATCCACACCTAATGACCCACCTAAGTGGTACTCAGGATATCACTCAAGAAATCACTCAAGGTATCTCTCAAGTAATTAAGGAACAAAAGAAGAAAAGGCACACTAGCCTGGGAACTTCCTCTCTGCCCAGAACATTGGAGGCTAGACACCACACCCCCTCTACAGTATTTATAGGAACTCAAACATTGAGATCCCGCTCTGTTCCAGTAACAAGAAGCCGAAAGCACCAGCCTGAAGATGACGAGTGAGACCTCGTCGAAACGTCGCCTAGACACCCCAACTTTTACACGGGAAGACACCCGAGGACACCAAAACCTGCATATATATATATATATATATATTTGCTTTCGTAGATTTTCACGGGTACAGGAATGCAGGTTTTGGTGTCCTCGGGTGTCTTCCCGTGTAAAAGTTGGGGTGTCTAGGCGACGTTTCGACGAGGTCTCACTCTTCACAAAGTTCAAGAGGTCAAGACACAAAGACTTTAGCAACTAATCCACACCTAATGACCCACCTAAGTGGTACTCAGGATATCACTCAAGAAATCACTCAAGGTATCTCTCAAGTAATTAAGGAACAAAAGAAGAAAAGGCACACTAGCCTGGGAACTTCCTCTCTGCCCAGAACATTGGAGGCTAGACACCACACCCCCTCTACAGTATTTATAGGAACTCAAACATTGAGATCCCGCTCTGTTCCAGTAACAAGAAGCCGAAAGCACCAGCCTGAAGATGACGAGTGAGACCTCGTCGAAACGTCGCCTAGACACCCCAACTTTTACACGGGAAGACACCCGAGGACACCAAAACCTGCATATATATATATATATATATATTTGCTTTCGTAGATTTTCACGGGTACAGGAATGCAGGTTTTGGTGTCCTCGGGTACAGGAATGCAGGTTTT
The DNA here is from genome assembly GCF_964106915.1 of Podarcis gaigeae. Lineage (NCBI taxonomy): Eukaryota > Metazoa > Chordata > Lepidosauria > Squamata > Lacertidae > Podarcis > Podarcis gaigeae. The sequence continues at coordinate 44,165,269 of NC_139682.1, read as the reverse complement.
GGTGTTCCAAATTGCTCTTTAACACGGAACATCACCACAAGAGAATAATCATGGAAGCCATCGAGATAGAGAAACACCCTCACAACATGAACAAGCGTGACGACACATCCCGCTTGCCAGACATCTGGAAATTAGCCCTCCCCACAAAAACTGACACCAGATCCAGAGGCACACAGAACGCCAACACCAATCAACCACACCAGACCCAAACCCAGACCCTCTCCACAGATGAATTACTGACACCATCCAGTAGCCAGTCCATGGTGGCACCTCCGGATGCTGCACCCCCCTGCAATCCCTACACAGATCTGGCTGACACAAGCCACAAAACCACAGCTCGCCCCTATACACGAAGCCAAGCCAAAGCACAACTAAGTGCAATACAGCCATCTTCTCAGGAAAACTCTTCACAAAGTTCAAGAGGTCAAGACACAAAGACTTTAGCAACTAATCCACACCTAATGACCCACCTAAGTGGTACTCAGGATATCACTCAAGAAATCACTCAAGGTATCTCTCAAGTAATTAAGGAACAAAAGAAGAAAAGGCACACTAGCCTGGGAACTTCCTCTCTGCCCAGAACATTGGAGGCTAGACACCACACCCCCTCTACAGTATTTATAGGAACTCAAACATTGAGATCCCGCTCTGTTCCAGTAACAAGAAGCCGAAAGCACCAGCCTGAAGATGACGAGTGAGACCTCGTCGAAACGTCGCCTAGACACCCCAACTTTTACACGGGAAGACACCCGAGGACACCAAAACCTGCATATATATATATATATATATATATATATATATATATGCTTTCGTAGATTTTCACGGGTACAGGAATGCAGGTTTTGGTGTCCTCGGGTGTCTTCCCGTGTAAAAGTTGGGGTGTCTAGGCGACGTTTCGACGAGGTCTCACTCGTCATCTTCAGGCTGGTGCTTTCGGCTTCTTGTTACTGGATCCCGCTCTGTTCCAGTAACAAGAAGCCGAAAGCACCAGCCTGAAGATGACGAGTGAGACCTCGTCGAAACGTCGCCTAGACACCCCAACTTTTACACGGGAAGACACCCGAGGACACCAAAACCTGCATATATATATATATATATATATATATATATATATATATATAAAAATTATTATCATATTGGTGGGTGCAAATCAGTTTCCTCTAGCGAATGAACTACTCCCAAGACCTGTGCAGCTCAGAAGTAAATCCAACTCAACTTAAGAAAGTTTATTCCTTGATAAATTGCACTGAACAGCAACTGTACACAGCAAGTCCAATTACATCAGGACACGGGTGGCACTGTGGTCTAAACCACAGGGCCTAGGGCTTGCCGATCAGAAGGTCGGTGGGTCGAATCCCTGCGACGGGGTGAGCTCCCGTTGTTCGGTCCCAGCTCCTGCCAACCTAGCAGTTCAAATCATGTCAAGTTCAAGTAGATAAGTAGGTACCGCTCTGGCGGGAAGGTAAACAGCATTTGCGTGCGCTGCTCTGGCTTCGCCAGAAGCGGCTTAGTCTAAGAGAGTCTGTGTACTGGTCCAGTAAACGCTTCTGCTGCGCAACCAGCAACAGTTCTCTTTGCAGAGCATTAATTAAGTCCAGTGCAGAGATTCTTGTTGCAGTACAAGCTTCAGAGTCTCAGCAGCAAAGAAATAACGACACAGGGAAGCCTGTTTTTCCAAAGACAGGTTTATTGCAGAAAGATAACAGAAACACCTCCGGAGCTTTCAGACATTTTTGCTTCACGCCCCACAGGCAGAGAAAACAAACACTCTTTATATACTGAGCAACTTAACAACTTAACGAGTTTGACTACTTAAAGTCATATGACATTGCTAACTTGCCAGCGTCTTAGGTTTCACACCCTAACATAGTCATGCTGGCTACATGACCCGGAAGCTGTACACCAGCTCCCTCGGCCAATAAAACGAGATGAGCGCTGCAACCCCAGTCGGTCATGACTGGACCTAATGGTCAGGGGTCCCTTTACCTTTACCTAAGGCTGCAATCGGATGCTCAGTTGCTAGGAAAGCAAGTCCCTCTGTACTCTGCGAACTGTCTGTCTCCCAGTTGCTTGGGAAAGTAATTTGACTGCATGATACACACCACACATTTAAAGCACACAATGTACCCAGAGAACCCCGGGAACTGTTGTTTGTTAAGGGGGCAGGGAATTGTAGCTCTGTGAGTCAACTACAGTTCCCAGGATTCTTGGGGGTGGGATGTGTTTTAAGCATGCTTTAAATGTACTGTGCGTGTGCAGCCTTGGATTCCAGGAAATGGTAAAAGACTACTTTGTTTTTGCCTTGTGGCTGGCCACAAACCAATCTTTCCTTACTCCCCTTGAAACAGAAAAAGATGTAAAAGTATTTTAGCCTCTTCCCTGGCAAGTAGCATCACTGTCAAAAGGGATGGTTTGTGCCACAAGCAGCCCCTCCAGCTATCATCAAGTAACCTTCCTTCTGCCCCCACCAATTCTATTGTTATGGGTTTCCCAGCCCTTTCAATAGGGCTATCAGTGTTTGTTGCCCTGAGGTAAATACCTGGCCAGCAGGACCTGTTTAAAATTCTGCAAGGTCCAGGGTTTGAAAGGTTATTTCAAACCACAGCCTCTTGCTCACTGCACTGAGGGCCAGTGTTGTTTCCACCACCCGCACCCTCAGCTGAGAGTGGAGGAACTCAATATGCATAGAGTCCGTTCACAATAAAAAAAAATCTAGAGGTAGATTTTCTAAATTAATATTGTACCTTTCCTTCAAGGAGCTACATTTATATTGCACCTTTCATAGAAGTTGAGTTCAGGCATTCACCCAAACCAAAACCTCTTAAATTGAGGATGAGGCCAGGTTGTGCAGATAAGCTCTGCTCCAAATGTTTCCAGGATGCTCTTCAGGTCTTCCTGCAATTAGTGAGAAGTTCTGAAGAGGTTTTAGAGGTATGTTCAGTCAACCCCTCTTGGAAACCTCCTAAGAGCAGGAACCCTGGCTTATCAAGATCTCCAATCATTGGGAGAGTCCTTCATGTGAAGATCTGAAGTAAGAGCAGCCTTCCTGCCAGGGGGCATTGGGGGTGGGTTTGGTTTAACCCTTTGTGTGTTCAGGCATTGGCCAGTAGTAGTTGGTGGGGCAGGGTGGTGTTGCTTCCCTGGCCTTCCACCACCACCGTTGCTGTGTTGGACTTGGAGGGCAAGGAGGAATGTGGCTACAAGGTTGGTGCAGTGCAAATGCATTGGCAGGAGCACCAAATCACAGATGTGTTTGCATTGCACTAACCTCACTGCTGCCTTGACTCTCCCCCTTCTGGTACACCACAGGGATGGCAGTGTTGGAAGCTCAGGCAAGCAGCACCGCTCTGCCCTGCCAACTGCTAGTACTGGATATATTCCATCTGATTTGAATTTGGGAAGGTGCACCACCTAAAGATCAGTGTTAGCCTAAAGCGAAATTTGAGCAGGACAGAAAAGATAGGGACGCTTCCATTGAGATTAAGAGGGTCAAGGTTTTTACTCTGTCATTTTCACTTTGCTGGAAAATAACTATGTTCAGTTCTCCCCGCGAGCAACATCAGAAAGAGAAAATACACCAAGGTACAAGATGCATTTAATGATGTACAAAGAGTAAGGTCTTGAATGTAAATTGACCATATTTAAATATGCTTGTGAAGAATGCTTCAGTTCCCTGAAATGGCTTCTCTCTCTCTCTCTCTCTCTCTCTCTCTGACTGTCTTGAACCTCCAATCAAGGCCTGCCTGGGAGCAATTTGGTGTTGGAAATTGTTGCCACACGAACAGCTGAACGCTGGCAGGGTCACCTGCCCCCTGTGTCACACCCTGTCATTTTAGATTAAGATATGCAAAGGCGACATGGCTGCGAACTTTCCCTTTGCTGCCGTGGCTGTGGCCATCCCCTTGGCTTTAATGAGAGGAAGGCGTAATTGGAGTCAACTGCTTGATTATGATAATTGCTACTGTCTGGGGAAAGACGCATTCAAGGCCTGTAGCGCGATCAATAGTGCACCTTTTAGGGTGGCTGCTGTCTGCACACAGGCAGATGGGTCTGGAGGGAAGCAGCTCTCCCTGGCCCCATACTGGCCTTTGACCTTAGGTTGACCACTTGTTCACTTCAGGATTTTAGCCGGTCAGGGAAAAGGGTCAATAGGTTTCTGGTGGTTCCTTGGTTCTCTTGGATGATTCATCCTGAAGGATTTATCCCCTCAGAGGGAAGGGGTCTTCTTAAAATTTATCCCTTCGCTACAAGCACAGAACAAGATGCCATATATTTTCCAATGGGAAGCTAACTGTTTTCATTGTGCTTCTCAGCAAAAGCCTCGGGAAGACTCTGTGGGAAAGGCAAAAAATATATATTCCTCTTTATGTGTCCAGTTGGGTGGACGACCTGTTGGGTTAGATCAGGGCTGAAGAAATATAGGGTTCAGCTCTCAACATTGTCACTGGCACCCAATGTTTCTTTGTGAAGTACCGTTTAGGCCCTCCTGACTGCACAAACATTATACAACACCTACTGCTGAGAACAGTGTATTTAGGGCAGGGTCCAACTGAGTATGTTTTCAAAGTTATGAACGCCAGATATGGCACCAAATGTATTCACAAGACAGCCAGAGCCAAAACAGACATGACAGGATGCACTGTTGTGCTTTTCTTTCCCTCAGTGTTATTTTAAACCAAAAGCAGCCTTGGGTGGCTGCAAGTTTGAATGAAGGAGTGAATGGTGGGATCTTTTCCCCTCTGTCCATTTCCCCTCTCAAAATTGTCCTCCTCAGCTATTTTTCTCCCCACAAAGGAAAAATATGAAGCATATATTTTCCCCACAGACAGGAGTACATCTGAGTGTTTATGTCTTTGGTTATTACCTTGCTTTGTGTTTTAAATGCTGTTAAAACACCTTGATCACTGTTTGGTGGACAGGCAGGATACTGGTGTAACAGTGTCCTTCTTCCAAGACTGTCGCAAATGGCTTCCACCTGAGAACCCTGGGATCTGTAGTTTGTTAAGGATGCTTGGGTGCTATAGCTCTGTGTGGGATAAACTACAGTTCCCAAGATGAGGGAAGCAATGTACTTTAAATGTACGGTGTGGATGTAGAACACTGTGGGAAAGATATATGGAACTGAGTGTCACTTCCAGTTTGGACTTCTGTATCTCCACTGGCTTATCTGCTTTCAAGACTAGCCTGGTAATATATACAAGAGACTTTGACATCCTTCAAGAAAAGAAACAGTCAAAATGAAAACAGTAATTAACACCATTACCAGAATGGTTATCTGACTTACGTTAAGTGCAAATCCATCCCTTTTATCATAATGGAGCTGCCATCATGGGCTGGGTGGTGATGGTAACAACATCAACAATAGTAATTCTGAACTTTGAGCCATTGAAATTATGCTGGGAATCCAATACAAGAAACATTTACAAAGAAAAGATACAGAAAGGCTGGGTAAGGGCACTGTGTAAGGAAACCAGATGTTGTTTTTTTATAAAATAAATCTTTATAAAGTTGGAATCTAATTTGGTAGAGGATGTTCTGAACTATGGAACCTAATGGTATGATCCTATGCATGTTTATTCAGAACCAAGCCCCACTGCATTCAGTGACGCTTACTCCCAGGTAAATGGGCATGGGCTCTACCTATATTTTGGGGCACATTTGTGATAATGACTAGCTTGATAGGCAGAACAACTACAACCAATGTGTTCTCTGCAATTTACAATGTTACCTTGCTTTGTTCATTTTTCATGAATTATTGAGCTCGTCCTCTTTCACAGCTCTGTCTCTTTTCATAATGGTCTTTCATCCCTGTGCAGGATTTTTGCATGGTAAATGTTTTCAAAAACTTTGATGTGTGTTTCGTAACATGAATTGCATCCATGTAACCGATAACACTTTTTAGTTTATGTCATTTTACTACAGACATAAGAATGGAGATTACTTATGTAAAGTGGAGCTAATATAGCAGGATTTATAATGATGATTCCCCTCCCCCCCCAAATAATAATACAGTCCCGAGCATCATAATCCTGTGACTGCTTATGGAATCTTACTCAATGTGCGCTCACTTTGATGAGGGCACAAAATACTCAATTGCATGATATTTCATAAGCAATTTCAGAAAACATGAAGTTCCTACATGTCCCTGGGAGAGGGGAGGGGAGGTAGGGTGAACTGGCCAAGCAGGAGACTTGGAATTCAGCTAGCTCTTCTCTTGCTCCCAAGGATACTTTCATAAGGCAGTAACAATCTCATACCCCTTGCCCTATGCAGCACATACGGTAAGTGGGTGGCAGCAGCCGAGAAATAAGGGTTGGCACTGGAACCGTAAACCACCCTACTGTTGCAAGGCTGATTCTCAATGTGAATTTGCATTATTGGCTAAGGTTGCTTCCAGACAACCTGGTTACTGAGCATTCATCTTGATCAGTTTGCACAAAGTTTGCAGGGTGGTTCTGTGACGCCGACTTTAGATTAAGCATCCATTCTGAAGTATTTGCGGGGAGGTTATGTGATGTCATTTCAAGCCACTTTCCAGGGCATTTTGCAATCACTTTCCTTATTGCAAAAAGGTCTGTTTTGGGAGGGTGTTGTTGTTGTTTAGTCGTTTAGTAGATTCACATAAGCTTGCACTGTGGGTCTCTTCCCTGGTTGCATATATATATATATATATATATATATATATATATATATTTGCTTTCGTAGATTTTCACGGGTACAGGAATGCAGGTTTTGGTGTCCTCGGGTGTCTTCCCGTGTAAAAGTTGGGGTGTCTAGGCGACGTTTCGACGAGGTCTCACTCGTCATCTTCAGGCTGGTGCTTTCGGCTTCTTGTTACTGGAACAGAGCGGGATCTCAATGTTTGAGTTCCTATAAATAGCCCTCCCCACAAAAACTGACACCAGATCCAGAGGCACACAGAACGCCAACACCAATCAACCACACCAGACCCAAACCCAGACCCTCTCCACAGATGAATTACTGACACCATCCAGTAGCCAATCCATGGTGGCACCTCCGGATGCTGCACCCCCCTGCAATCCCTACACAGATCTGGCTGACACAAGCCACAAAACCACAGCTCGCCCCTATACACGAAGCCAAGCCAAAGCACAACTAAGTGCAATACAGCCATCTTCTCAGGAAAACTCTTCACAAAGTTCAAGAGGTCAAGACACAAAGACTTTAGCAACTAATCCACACCTAATGACCCACCTAAGTGGTACTCAGGATATCACTCAAGAAATCACTCAAGGTATCTCTCAAGTAATTAAGGAACAAAAGAAGAAAAGGCACACTAGCCTGGGAACTTCCTCTCTGCCCAGAACATTGGAGGCTAGACACCACACCCCCTCTACAGTATTTATAGGAACTCAAACATTGAGATCCCGCTCTGTTCCAGTAACAAGAAGCCGAAAGCACCAGCCTGAAGATGACGAGTGAGACCTCGTCGAAACGTCGCCTAGACACCCCAACTTTTACACGGGAAGACACCCGAGGACACCAAAACCTGCATATATATATATATATATATATATGTTGTTGTTGTTGTTGTTGTTTAGTTGTTTAGTCGTGTCCGACTCTTCGTGACCCCGTGGACCAGAGAACGCCAGGCACCTCTGTCCTCCACTGCCTCCCACAGTTTGGTCAAACTCATGCTGGTAACCTCAAAAACACTATCCAACCATCTCGTCGTCCCCTTCTCCTTGTGCCCTCCATCTTTCCTAATATCAGGGTCTTTTCCAGGGAGTCTTCTCTTCTCATGAGGTGGCCAAAGTATTGGAGTCTGAGCTTCACGATCTGTCCTTCCAGTGAGCACTCAGGGCTGATTTCCTTTAACCCTTTGGGGTGGGTGTACGGGTGGTTTATTGCACAAGAGTGCCAAGTCTATGTTAACTTGGGGAAGTGACATGGCTCAGTGGTGAAGCAGAATGTCAGAGTTGCCTCTAGGTCCCAGCTCACAGAGGACCAACGCTAGTCAGTAATAACGTATAAAAGTCTTTATTGAAGATTAGTTTCCATTTCCAAACCGCAGCGTGCTCCATCTGAGTCTCCGCCTCCTAGACACCAGTTTAAGACTCTAGCCTTACTCCACCTCTTCCGTTGTTCTTTCCTCCTCTGGGTCCTTCTGCCCCCTGGGGTTTCCTCCTTTCTGGACTCTTCTGACGCTGACCCCCCTGAGTCTTGCCCCTCCTTCTGGCGGGCTTTAGGACCTGGCTCCCTATCCGGGCTACCTGCTGTGCCGCTCGCCTGTACATTTGAACTTGGCGCGCACGCCCAGCCGGTAACTTTCCTCTTGACCGTTACCCCGCTCTCCGATGGAGGCGTGGTCAATCCTGACTCATCTCCTCTCGCTGGTGGTGAAAACACTGGTCCCGATGCCTGGGACTCCTCCCCCCCACTGCGCTCTGGTGGGGAAGCTGGTCCTGATTTCCAACTGCTGCTCTGGGAGTCCCCGCTGGCCACTTCCTTCTGGGGTTTCCCCCTTGGCACCCCCCTTGCCCTGGCCATCGGCGCTCCCTTCTGTGAATCTTCCGATTCACTGGAGAGGCTCATGGAATCGCTCTGACCACTGTCACTGCCTACGCTCCCCTTGGATTCCTCCCCCTCGCTCTCCATTTCCTCCCTCTCCTGTGCCTCTGCTCCTGAGCCCCTGACACAGAAGGTCCTGCATCTTCAGGTAGGGCTGGAATAAACCCCTGCCTGAAACCCTGCAGAGGCGCCACCAGTCCGTGTTGATGCTGCTGAGTTAGATGGACCAATGGTCTGACTCAGTACAAGGCAACTTCCTATGGTCCTAACGGCACAACATGAATTTTTGCCAGTATTTGGTTGAATCTCACTTGTAAAACAGCAACATTCTAGAAATGTCCTCAGTCTGTCTGTCTGTCTGTCTGTCTGTCTGTCTGTCTGTCTGTCTCTCTCTCTCTCTCTCTCTCTCTCTTTCTGTTTAATTTATTTTTTCTGTGCAATGTGTTTATCAGTGCTTCATGTGGTTAATGGGGGATACACATTACTATAATATTAGCATTCCCAGAATATTAATTAATTAATTGACTGATTATATCCCACTTTTCCTCCCAAAGGAGTCCAGGGCAGCAAATACCAATGTGATAAAATGAGTGCTAAAACAATAACACTAATATATATATATATTAAAAGCATTTAAAATATCTAAGGATATGTAAAATAGATCAAAATGCTCTAAGGTGTTAAACAGAGACAGATCAAAGGATATGAGCAAATTGCGCCACCTCTTTGGTGATTCAGACCAGTTTGGTGGTCTAATCCAGAGACAATGCGACTGAACTCAGTGACGTTATGTGATTACCATGAAATGGACAAGCGGTGCCATACTTAGTTCAAAAACTCAAAAGTTGGGAACTTTGGGTGTTTGTTTGTTTTTAATTTAAAACGGGCATATCCAAATTGCATTAAAAATCCAGGCTCTCATCTTCACCTCAAATGCTCTTTGATGTATTTTCTGGCGGCTTACTCCCAAAAACCAAATAAAATAATTATTAATATTAATAATAACATTCAAATAAAACAATACTCAGTGGAAGTCTGACCTACTGGTATTTCTTCTTTGTATATGTTAGTTTAGTTAAATGGAGGCTGCAGTTTTGAGAAAGGAGTAATGGTGTGGGAGGAGGTGCTTAATGATTTTGTGCCAGTGGCTGTTTCCATACTCAAAATCCATTTTTTAAGCTGCTCCCCCCTGCCCACACTCTGCAGGGGTATGTGCCAGTGTGGTTCATCAGGGCAGGTTGGTTGCCTGAAGGTCACAGTAAAATAACCCGGCCAAGGGCCAAATGAAACGTTACACAAACATGTAACAAACTCCCTATGCATTTTTTGTTTGTTTTAGAAAAAGTGGAAAACAACTGTGGGAGGTTTCCAGTTCGAATGCATGAGCAATGTGGAGGGAGATGCTGCTTTAGTCTTTCTGCTTTTTTCTGATTTTTTTAAAATAAAAAAATAGGCCTGCTCCTCTGCCCGTGAGAGAAAAGATCCAGGTTTGAGAGGGGAAACTGCCAGAGGGGAAAGGGTTAAGCAGTGACCTCCCCCACCAACATTCTGTCACTCAAACTGGCAGCCTCCTGTAGCTTCCATGCAGTTGTAAAAAAAATAAATGTTGGGAGACTGTTACATGATGTGACTGCTGCGTAACATATACTTTAGCCCTGAAATTGCCAAAATGCTCACAAGGACTCATCATCGTGTCTAGTTCTGCAAATCCCATAGTGAGCCCGGAGTTCCAAAAGCACGGTAGAAAGCATGCTCAGATTTATGGCGACACTGAGAAACAAGTTGATGCGGCATTCCTCATTCTCTCTCTCTCTCTCTCTCTCTCTCTCTCTCTCTCTCTCTCTCTCGTGTGTGTGTGTGTGTGTGTCGCCAAAGAACTAACTGGTGTCTATTCTTTGCCAACTTTCACATACGTCTCTATCATACACACATCTTGAAGCAGAGGTGTTCTAAGGTGGAGAGGTCAAATACTTCTCAACGACCAGATTAAAAAGGAAAACAATTTTAAGAGAGGGTGAGAAATACCTGTTTTTTAAAAAAAAATGAAAGAAAAGAGGAAAAGAAACAGCATCAAATAATAATATAAAACCCACCCCCTTTTTTTCCTTTCTATCCTGAATGTATGCTGGTGGAGTGCTTAGGGGATTAATCTCTTAAAAAATAAGTGCCATGTGAGTAGACAGGCAGTGATTAAGGTTTTAACTGATCAGTCTGCATCTGACAGTGAACCAGCTATTATCTTAACGGAATCAAACGAACATTCAGAGCCTCTGCTCAGCCCCAAACATGAAAGGAGATGTCATCCTCTGGCAGTTGGCAAGCCACGAGGGGAGAAAGAAAGGGAGAGAGGGAGGAGGAGGAGGGAAGGCAAAACTAGGATGAGAAGGAACAGATGAGTGGGAAAGGTAGATGGTAAGAGAGAACCTTACGATACTGGGTGTTTGGGGTAGGGGACAGGGGCAGCATCTGTAGGTTGGAATGAGAGAACCAGAATGCCAAAAGGAAGAGAGACAAGATGATGATGCTGGTGGTGATTTCTTACCTACCCTCCCTTCACCATCAGGTCTCAGGGCAGATTGCAACAATTTAAAAATACAATATTAAAAACAATGCATATCACAGTGAAGAAAATAGAGAAATAAATATCTCAGGTGTCAAAGGCCAGGTTAGTGATTTTCTCTCTGCTTCACCTGTCAACAGTTCCCAAATGGCAAAATGTAACATTTTCATTAACGTAGCAAAGTTTAACATATTCTTGGTCCCCCTTTCCCCAGTGGTTTTATATTCTTTGAACTACCGTATTCATATTTTAAAGTGGGGTATGTGGAAAGAAAGAGTTTCCCCTTTTTCTTTTACATTTATGAAAGCAAATCCTGGAGGGGAAAGCAATCTGTATTTGGCTTTTTGGAATAATGACAATATTCAAAAGTAACTATTTTATTCCTTAAAAAACAATCATAGAAAGCAGAAGGAGCATGAAAGTGAAATGACAAAACAAGCAAAACACACTGCGGCACTGCTCTGTAGTTATCTGCCTTTTGAGCAGCCGTTTCATATTCCTAGTGATTTACCATTCCCTGGTGAAGCGCAGTGTGGAAATCCCTGCCTCGGCCTTTCCCACACTCACTGGAACGCCTGCTGCCACAACCCCTTTTAAACCAGGGAGGTCTGGCACTCTTGAACCTGAGGTCGAAGATGAGAAGGAAGGAAAGAATGGCCTTCAGGCCAGGGTAAGAAACCAGGGCAACAGTGCTCTTAAAAGTGATAAAAGGGCTTTATCTAGAAGCACTTAAACAAAACCCACAAGGGCCAAGAGCAGAGACTCTGTCGAGTATCATCCATGGCCATCGGGGAAACCGCAAATCCTTGACACAATATAAAGGCACTTTCTTTATACTGAGCAATTGGGGGAAACAGAACTGGCTGCTGTGGGGTCAGACAGGCTGTGGCAAGCTATCACTGGCCTCCTTACCTTGGCTGTGAGCTTCTAATTCACACTTAGCAACAGTAGTGGAGTCTGGAGGGCAGGAGTCAATGGGCATTGTTAGCAGAGCTGCAGATGTGCAGCAGAATGGCAAGAGTCAACACAACTCCAGTTATTACCTCTTTGTTTCCTTGGCTCCTTGTTCGCTACCCGCATCCGTTTGTTGTCATGTCTTGTCTTTTATCTTAACAGCAAGCTCTTCTGTGCAGCAACTATTTTTGTTCTGTGCCTGGGGCAACCAAGAGCTAAGCCCCTGTTTGGGTTTCTACAGATTGCCGAAAAAGGAGACTATTACTTCTTGGTAATGATGATGAGTAAGTCGCTAGAAGGGCCGTAACTCAGTGACAGAGCATCTGTTCTTGCTTGCAGAAGGCCCCGGGTTCGATCCCTGCCATACCCAGGTAGGGCTGAGAGAGAATCCAGCCTGAAGGAGCTGCTGACAGACAATCTAAATAATACTGAGCTACATGGACCCATGGCCTGACTCTGTTTAAAGCAGCTTCCTAGGTTCTTAATGACACCTTTGCCTGGGTTACCTGTGAATTGTGGATTTCAGTACAGTGGTACCTCAGGTTACATACGCTTCAGGTTACATACGCTTCAGGTTACAGACTCCGCTAACCCAGAAATACTGCTTCAGGTTAAGAACTTTGCTTCAGGATGAGAACAGAAATCGTGCTTCGGCGGCGCGGCAGCAGCGGGAGGCCCCATTAGCTAAAGTGGTGCTTCAGGTTAAGAACAGTTTCAGGTTAAGAACGGACCTCCGGAACGAATTAAATACTTAACCCGAGGTACCACTGTAGATCTATGTGAGTCTATGGCACAGGGGCTTGAAAGTGTTCGCATTCCGAACTTCTTTATATAACTTGTTTGGGGCAAATTTAAAATGTCAGCACTATTTGGCCAGTTATTCCTTTCCCAGAGTTGTGTGGAGATTCCATGGCAAGGCAGTATTCTAAAGCCTTCATGTAAATGACAGGTGTCTCAGTTAAGAACATGTGGGAACCCACTAGCTTAGCCATGGAAGGTTCTGAAGTAACGACAAACCATATTTTGTCTTCCAGACATACTGGTAAACCATAGTTTGTAGGATTTTCTTTCTTTCCCACCTTTCTTAAGGGCCAAGCTACATGTTACACTGAATACTCTGTTTTAAAATATGTGTAAGACCTGCAAGTTTTCTTTTTAAATGAAAAGCAGCTGCCCTGCCCTGAGCCAGTGCAAGACCATGATGCAGGAGAGCAGGTTTAACGCTGTGCATTTTAAAAAATCAGCAAAATCACCCTTCCAGAGCTGCTAAATACCCCCAAGGGACCAACTTACTGCTCATTCAGAGACAACAGACAAAAACAAATTCTGGGGGCAACCACTGAGACTTTATTTCCCCCTTTATGGGGAAAATAGCAATTTCAGGCAGTAGTTTTTGTATGCCATGTTGCGATGTTTATATTAAAAGATGGTATAAAAAGTAGTTTTAATAATAAATGAGTAAATAATAGTTTTGATAGGGAAAAAAACATGGGGGAAAGACCAGTGCTGTTGTTTTAGTTCAGATCAGAGTCTGACTTGACCCTTTTTTTTTTGGTTAAGAAAGAGAAGTGCTTATATTTTAATATAAATGCAACTTAGTCCTGAAACCTCCCAGATGCTTTCCTAAACAATGGCCTCCAAGGGTGGAGCAATGTTCCTAATGATGCTTGATTCAGATGTAACACCAAAACAAAGTTTGCCCAAACACACATACACCAGCTTCAAACTAGTTTCAGATCCTGATTTGGTGGCCACTCAGAAAATGTGGTTTGTTGGATGGTGTTGGTTTGGGCATCACAACAAACCATGTTTTCACATTATGTCTGAATCGTCTCTCTACTGAAGGCTCACAGTATGTAAAAAAGTTGAATGTGATATATCAGAGCTATCTTTGCCTACGATATGCACACTCATTTCTTTAATCCTGCTAACCCCTCTGAGTGAACAGGTTTTGCAGGCTTCCCAAGTACTGTAAAAATGTGCAAAACCTTTTTGATTAATGATGGATGTTCACACAACAAACAACTGATGGCTCTATCATGCCATTTTATCAGAGAGAAAAAAGATGATCTGTCTCTCTTCTAAGGCTGCCTCCGCCACTCCCTGGAAATAATCTCCTGTGTTTGTGCTAAGGAAAATGGTAGTCTTTCTTCCATCACTTTGGTGGGTAACATAATTTTCATTGCAGCTCCTCTGAACTTTGGGCATCCCCATACGCAAGCATTATAAATTGCACCATGCTGAAAATATTTAAGAGCTGGGAGGATATGAATTTTGCTTCTGTGTAGAGTGGGGTGCCAGGCTGTTATTCCTAACTGCTCTCCCTTCTGACTCTGTCTGCCCAGCTCTGCTATGCCAGGAGGGTCCTCAGGACTGCCAGGGTCATGACTGCCCCATTACAGGGCAAGATTTATCATTAGCAGGTGTGCTGCAGGATGGTATATTATCCAGGATTATGAACTGTAACAGGATAATCTCTCTAATGTAATTCAAGCTCTCGACATGGCTTATGGCTCCTTAATGTACCTCAGACTGAAGAATTACAAGAACATTCTTCCCCCTCCCTACCTTGTCAGCTCCTAAATGATTTAGGCAATCGCCTGAAGCCAGATCTTGGCCTCCAGTCATAACTCAGCACCATTCAGTAAATATGATGGGGAAGGAGTTTTCTCTGTTTTGCTCTCTTCCTTGCTCTCTTCTGTCTTTGCTCTTTACCTGCCTTAAGGGGGAGCCAGGATGTATCCTAATATCATGTACCTGCCTTGCTGTGATTTTTGCTCGATTTTTATTTCGTACATCTTGCCTTTGCAGTACTCAAGTGGCTGTCACTCAAACCTTTGAATGAAGGTCAAATTGTCCCCAACATATTGTCCTAGAAGCCTTAGCTCTGATACATCGTCACTAAGCAATTGTCACTGTGCAACAGTTAAGCTAGAGACAAAGAGCCCCTGTCCTTCAGTGTACTTACAGGGCTGGTGTGCCATTTAGTTACTGGGCATCTTAGATAACTGGGCATCCAATGCGTCCATGCCATGTGTTCAGGGATTAATAAGAAAGATTTCTGTCGGTGATCTGGGACATAGCAGGTAAGTCAACAGAAGAGGGAATAAAAAATAGGTATATTGGCATTTGGAATTCACTCCAAGAATCCTTATTAGTGGTAAGTTAGAAAATAATTTCAGGTTTTCTTATTTTGCTGTAAGCATCTTTGGATTTTGAGAATATGCTGAATAAGCATTATTTATCATTATCATTAGAATTCCACTCTTTATCCAGTGAACTCTAGGCAATATAAATGGGGCTATCTATCCTACAATAACCACATAAAGTAAGTTTGTCTGAGGGCCAAATTAGACACGACACCAATGGAAATTCTCTTTCCAATACAAATAGCAGGGGAGGAATCTGGAACACCCCCTTCCTTCAGAGCTGCTACTTGCTACACGAAAAGTAAGAATGCAACTGCCAGTTGCATGATTATTGTCACATCTAATAATGACTCTGAGAAACAGGATGAACGAAATAAAACTTTTAGCATTTACAGGAGAACAAAGCAAGCCTTCAGGTCTGTTGGTTTGATAACACCTGGTATAGTTTTCTCTCGTTATGTTTGGTGAAATGTGCACAAGCTTATGGACCTTGGGCAGCTTAAAATAAGCTTTTCTGGAGGTTGGATGTCAGAATTAAGAGTGTATGTTTGAAAGATTTTGTTAAACATGTGTAGTATTTTATTCTGCAGCTTTGCAAGACAGAATTAAACATGATTTAAGAGCATATACGGTATCTTACGATTATAGAAATCTTATTTCACAGTGTCTCATTGCCACAGAAAGTATAGTAGTACCTCGGGTTACATATGCTTCAGGTTACATACACTTCAGGTTACAGAAATAGGACCTTGGGTTAAGAACTATGCTTCAGAAAGAGGACAGAAATTGTGCTCCGGTGGCATGGCAGCAGCAGGAGGCCCCATTAGCTAAAGTTGTGCTTCAGGTTAAGAACAGTTTCAGGTTAAGAACAGACCTCCAGAACAAATTAAGTACTTAACCTGAGGTACCACTGTATTTGATAAAACAGATCCCTGTCACCCATTGGAGTTGGAGATTCTGCTACTAGTTTCTGGTGAAGTTTGAAGTTCCCGTGTGCTGATTGCCACCAATTCACTTACACAGGTATGGTACCATTGATGGCTAGGTACCCTGCGTGCTGGGTACCCACATAAGCAAACCAGCCCCCAGAGAATGAGAGTCAAATTCAGTGTGAGGAATGTTCCCCCTGGCATCCCGTCCCATTGGGAGATTCTGATGGAGACCACAGTAAAGGCAAAGGATTATTAAAACTAACCCTGGCCGCCACACCATTGTCTCAATTGGGCTTCCCCACCCCAAACTGGCTATCATAGCGTCATAGAATTGTATTGATAGAATAAAAATAAATGGCTGCAAAGGCAAACTATTTGAGAAACCACATAATGCCCAGTTTGCCCTTCAGGCACCCAGTGAAACACAAATAAGCAAAGTGCTAGTGGATCCTGATTCCCTGACTGAGGGAGGTCCTGCTTTTTTGGTTGAAAGAAAAATGGTGGAAATCAGGGAATTGAGAGAGGGAGAAAGAAGGAAGGGAAAGGAAGAGAAGGGGAAAATGTGGAGATGATCTGCAAGAACTAGTTCAAAGAGAACCAAAACATTAGATTGAAAAAAAAGGATAAAACGTTTACCATTGTTTAAAGCGGGGGCAGACAGGCCAAAGGATGAGAGGTGCCTATGAATGTCTGAGCAGGAGTGAGAGGAGCACAGCGAAAAAGCAAAGAGTGTCCTCTTGAATTCTAGACGCTGCGCAAGTCTTGTTGAAGCATGACGCCCCCTCTGATCCCCTGACTGCAGGCCGGCACACCATCCAGTGAAATTTAGGCAGCTGTATTTACTGTTGCTATTTGTTGTTGCCCTGGCAGCTCCTGGGGATGTGAATTTTCTGTGTCACTGACTGAGAGGATTCTGAGCAGGTTTTCTGATGATGTGTTTTTTGTAAAACAAAGAGTTTTACAAGGGGGAGAGTGAAAAGAAAGGAGCCTCTGGCTGATGCCCTTAACTCTTTAGCTGCTGCAGTGCTGTGGCTGGAATGGAAACGCCAGTTAAATTAGCTGAGAAACCTTGTTTCGAGAGTCCTTTATGGGTCCAGGCTCCAGTTGCAAACAATAAAAAAGGTATTAGAAGCAGAATGATAACCCCTAACTTTTCACCTGAAGGGTATTTTAAAGTTCTACTCAAGATTCTTATTTTACCACTGTTTTTTGTTTATGTAGGTTTGCATCCCCAAATCTCAGGGTTGATGACTTTTTTTTTTGGTATAATATTTTTATTAACTTTCACAAAAACATTTCACTATAAAGGCATAAAATAAAACATTTAGAACAACTATATACACAATTAGTATTGAATCCACAGTTAGGGATAACTTGAATGACTTTAAAAATGGAATAATCAAACAGGACAGTTCCAAGAAGGGAGATGGAAACTGACTTTGTGAAAATGCGGTTTACAGAACAGAACAGGGCCAGTCCTACTTTAGCCAGGAAGAGATAATCTCCTTTATTGAAGGGTGACAGCTCAGTGGCGGATCATCTGGCATCTGCCTTGCATGCAGAAGGACCCAGGTTCAACCCTCAGCATCTCTCAAGTAGGGCTGGGAATATTTCCTGTCTGAAATCATGGACAGTCACTGCCCGTCAGTGTAGACAAGACTGACCTAGATGAAGCAATGGTCTGACTCCGTATAAGGCAGCTTTCTGTGCTGCTGTAACTTAGATAGTGGATTTGGGGTATGATTAAAAGGTAGCAATTTGCCAGCTATTTAGTGTTCTGTTATATGTTGTTGCAATGGACACCATTGGTATTGTCTGCCTCAACTACCAAAACATTATTGGCCATTTCTGGAAGGAAATAACAGGACAGCATAGAGAGCTCATATGAGTGATCTTCCTGGATGTATGCTGCTCAAAATTATCAGTAATTTTAATATGTGTGTGTGTATGTAAGCCACCTAGATATTTTGATGACTAAATGGTATATAGATTTTATTTTTTAAAATTAAAAAGGCTGCCATTGATTTCCCTTCTTTTCTTTCTCTATTTAGTTCAAGGAAGCCATTTATTTCCTCCCTAGAAACATTGAAGAACATAATCCAAAACCCTTCATTACAAACCCCTTATGTTTCAGCCAAGGTTGTGTCCATATGAGCTGAATTGGTTCCATGAACTGGTTACCTAAGCCATTCACTTGTGGAATGTGCCATTCATTGACATGCAATTGAGTCAGGATCCCCACTACAGACTATCATAATGACCAGTGCCATCCCTGTGAATATGAGATTAAGTAGTGATGGCATCAAGCAGTATTTTGCTGCAAGGTTCCATAGAAGCAAAGTGCCCTAAGAATCTTTGTTCTATTTTGTCAGCACTTCCACAGCAAAAAGTCCAGATGGGGAAATGGCTACTTTCACCAGTTCAATATCTTCAGTCAAAGGTATAAAACCATGCTAAATCCATTGTATGCTAAAGGATTTTAGTACATATTTCTGATAGCTTTCTTTACCAATGGTTTTTAGTTATTTCTGTTGGACATTGAAGAAAATAACTTAAGATGTTTGGCTAGCTTCTATGTGTCTTGCCCCCAAAGATTATGGAATTATTGTTTACCAGATCCATTTATTGCAATTAAATATTATTTGATGAATATGGGAAGCATCATTGGACACGTTCCTCATGGTTAAGCCGTCTTGCTAGATACTCTGGGCCAAGGTTGGTAAACTTCCATGGTGATTCTACAACATATCTTTCCATTTAAAATGAGGCTGGCCAATTATTTAACCCAAAGTATGATGAAATTAAACCCCTATCAACCTTCCCTGACAGGTAATAATAACCCTATTACCTGTATCTAACTATGAGTTCACTCCATTAACTTCTTTCAACTCATCACTACCCCAGCAATTCCCCTTCATGCACTCATTCCACCTTTTCCTAAAGGATAGCTCTTTTAAAGCTCAATGCATCAAATCCAATAATTGCCAGCTCATATTAATACAACCAAAAAAGTCACGGAAGTTCTTTTTCTTTTAGCATTGTATGGGATTCCAAAACTAGAGCACTAACAACTTTTGTTGGACAATTATTTGATGGTGAGCATAATTTGTTCTAAATGCCTGCTTTTTTTTGAAGTGCACTCAAAATTATGCCCCAGATACAGACTCACAACGTTTCAATTTATTGGGTACCACACCCAGATTGACAGACAATACTTCAAGATGCAATGCAACGGAACTGAATGCCTTGAAAAAGGTGATATATAAATAAATTAATAACAAATAAACCAGTGATTTACACACACTGCAGTATGGAAACAATAACGTCTGTTCCTAAATGTGGACAGGACTAAAATTCAGTTTCACTGGTTCCAGTGGGGAGGTATTTAGCATATACTTAGCTCTCCCATTGGAATAAGTGGGGCTTAAAAGCTCAGGAGTTGCACAACCCTCAGTTTGGGTGCCTGATCCAGCCCCCCAGCAATTTTTTCTGCCCCCCAATGAAGGGTGAAAAATGTGGCGGGGAGGAATAAAAATGGTCTCCTTCCTGGTCATGATGTATGGCAACAACCCATGGTGGCAGCATCATTTTTGCCAATTTTCCTCAACAACTTTTTTGTCCAGATTTTCACTTTTTGGAACATGGCAACCCTAAAATATATACCAGTAGTAATGCTAAATATAAATTAAATAAATGTTAAATGTATTTGCCTATAGGAACTATACACACACACACAAACACCCCCCCACCTCAATCCTTTGGAAAACTAGGATATATATGTTGCACAAGGTTGTGTGTGTTGACAACGTAACTGGAAAGTTAGACTACTGTGTCTAAAAATGGGTTTCGCTTGGCTAAAGCATCTCGCGGTCATTACTGTATTCATACTTCCTAAACTTGATTATTGTAATGCTCATTTGCCTTGACTCCACTTGAACTATAATGGAAGATCAAAGAGGTTTGAGAACATCTTTTAAGCCAACTTCCCGGGTAAGCCAACAGCTGCTGAGGAGCATCTGGTTCAGGACCACTTATCCCTTAGGGATGATGATCTATGTTCTCAGAGTGATGATAGGACAGAAATTGACAAAAGCCATAGAGAGACTTGAGAGTCAGGCTATTATATTTGAAAGTAACATTTCAAGAGGACATATATAGGTTATTATAAGTAAATGCCAGAAGTCTCAAAGCAAACTAGAGTGCATTTTACTACATATACTCAAAGGTAGTAAGAGGAATATAATATTGGTGAATAAGTTACTGTTATTTTTATAATTCAAATCTGTATAAAGGACAGAGTAGATTGAACATAGAAATGTGAAGTGGGCATAGCTTCTAACGAGATCTTAAAAGAAACACACTTGTCCACAGAACCAGCATAGGTTCTGCCTATTCCAGACCAAAAACAACAACACAGAAGCAAGAATAGACTAAGTCCCACATCGTGAACAAAACAATGATGGTAACCTTTAGTTGCAAAGAAAGAAAAGAAGCAGCCTAAGTAGAAAAAGTAATAAAAGTGGATGGCCTCTGATTCAGTGCTGGATTTATGCATAAACTAAACAAGCTATAGCTTAGGGCCCCACTCTCTTGGGGCCCCAAATTTCTTTAACGAAAACAACAACCGGATGTACATTTCCAAAATATAAGATAAAAAACAAATAAAATAAAACCTACATACAGCAACAGTGTTTTATGTTGTGTAGGCTCCTACGATGTAGGTAATGGGCCCCGCCTGCTAGCCTGCTTCCTAAAATATCACTGGTTTGCTCATTTCTATATATAGGGTGCCTACATTCTGCATGGACTGGTTGCATGGCAATGATGTGCAAATGGCTTTAGATACCTATTAGGTCCATAAATTACCATATAGCATATATTCAACACATATTCAACAGCGACAATTTGTTGTTGACAAAGGACAGCAGGACATATAAAGGGCCCCATTACCTTCAGTAACTTAGGGCCTCATCGAACCTAAATCCGGCCCTGCTCAGATTGATTGGATCAATGTACACATGAGTTATGACAAGGAGACAAAATCTCTAGAGAGAATAAGTTCTGCTTTCAAAAAGTTACTTGTGAAAGCACAAAAGTAAACTGTAGTTGGGATTTAGTTCTAACCAATGTCTACTATCTGATGGAAACTGTAAGTATTACATTTATTGGAAATAGTGATAACATATACCGTATGTGGATGAGAAAGTGCCCAGAAAGTAGGGATGGACTGATCGGTCGATTTCTAGTCTCTGTAATTTTCACATGTGCTTATTTGTAAATCCATTCCATTTCCACATTAATTTGTAGTTGTTGATTTTTAAAGCCCATACATACATTCCTTTGTGATTTCAAATATATATATATTATTATATTTATATTCCACTTTTCCTTCAAGGAGCTCAAAGTGGTGTGCTTGTTTCCCCCTTTCCCCCCTTTTCTCCTCATAACAATCCTGGGAAGTAGGCTAGGATGGAAGACAATGATGGGCCCAAGGTCACCTAGTGAGCTTCATGGCTCAGCGGGAATTTGAACTCAGGTTTTTCAGGTCCTATTTCCAAAAGCCTAACCACAACATCACAAAATACTTATTTAAATATATATTCTATCTCAGCGTACACATTTTAAATGTATTTTATCCTAAAATTTGCATTTTTAATTAATCTTGGTGTTGTTATTTTTGAGCCGATAACTATTATCACAAAATTTAGAGAAGTGCAAAATCTTAAGGATAATTACGTTACCATCAGTGTATTAGAGGTGCAAATTAGGTTTGTTCACTTAAAAAAAATGCAGACCAAACATCATTTTCATTAATTCCTTTCAGAAAGTCCATCGCAACAGTTAAAACGTGAATATTTTAATATTTCTTTAACATGGTGGGATTTGTTAAAATGAAGCTGAAAGCTACAATTGGGAGGGGTCAATCCATGAGAAAACGTGGAAGTTATTAAGCTACAATACAGGCTCAAGTAAAATGTGTTCCTCACATTAGAAAAGGTACAAACAAGCGTAGAAGGATGCTAGCATGGCTAAATAGTAGGGAAGGAGGCTATGAAAACCAAGGCGGCTTTCTTTAAGAAATAGAAGTCTGTTCTAAATGAAGAAAATAAAGAAGAGCATACAGACTCTGGCTAAATCTAAATCTAAAATAAGACAAGTTGAGGTACAAGCTGCTAAAGATGTTGCCAAAGTTTACCTGCCTTGGAATATGATTTTTCCCGCATCCCAATGCTCAGCTGCATTATGAATCAAGCATTATCATAGTAACCCTTTCAAGCCTCTGCTACACCTGCCCTGGTCTCCTGCTGCCACAATTTTTGCTCCTCCTCCTCCTTTGTCTTCTTTTGCTTCTCTACAGTAATCACATTTGCTTCCAACTGAAAGGGGCTAAGAGCTTTTTTCAAAACAGACAATGCACATCACAATAATTTAATTTTGAAATGCAAACTGTTAAAGGAAGTAGTGAAGCTAGTAAGGCTGTACCCCATGTCTTCAGGGAGTCCTGAGAATTTCTTGCGGTACAGTATAGGGAATTGGCAATTCAGGAACTATGCAACCCAGGAGCCACAGGCAGACATGGCACCAACAACTCCTCTGCACTAAGCTGGGCAATAAGGTTGGGCTTGGATACAGTACTAACCTCTGATTTGGCACGCTCATCATCCCTGCACATTGGTCTTGATGGCTGGGACTGGTGGTGAATTGTAGTCCTAAAGATCTGGAGGGCACCAGGTTGGGAAGGCTGGTTTTGCCTTACACATGTGAACCTCAGAACTATGATTAGGGCAACAAGCCAGGATCAGAAACCATGGCTTGTTCCCTAAGCCATCATTAAGATGAGTCATGTTTTGTCCAGAATTGGACATAATGGCAAATTTCAGTCAGTTCGAAAGCACATCAAAGTGCAAGCAGATAAATACCAGTAGGTATCCAGAGGGAAGGTAAACAGCGTTTCCGTGCACTGCTCTGGTTCGCCAGAAGCAGCTTAGTCCTGCTGGCCACATGACCCGGAAGCTGTACGCTGGCTCCCTTGGCCAATAAAGCGAGATGAGCACTGCAACCCCAGAGTTGGTCACGACTGGACCTAATGGTCAGGGGTCCCTTTTCCTTACCTGTGTACATGCACCCACCCAGCTGGGAACCCCAAATGTGCAGGGGTCCTGACTACATGAAAGCCCATATGCAAACAACTGCTCAAATGCAGACTTCCTCAGTAAATATCTGCATCAAAACATGAACATCTGGGGGCAGCAGTGTGCCCCCATTTCCTGATAGTCACATGGAACATCCTTCCATGTCTTCACACCAGTCCTCTGCATTTTTGAAATGCTATTCAAGGGCAGCCCCACCTTTACTGTATTACGGTAATCTAGCCAGATGTTTAACTAGAGCATGGATAAGTTTGGCCAGCATCTCTCTCCAGAAAAGGATGCATTGATGCATCCTAGCTAAACCCCAAATCTGCTGCAGAATTATGCTTCTTTCTGGAGTCTTGTGACAATGAGTCCAGTTTGGTTGGCAGGAGGAAGGGTGGGGGAATCTGTTACAGAGTGCCTAGGAATAGGAAGGATTTAATTATTGTTGGCAGCAGAAGGTGGATCAGAGACAGGAGAGCTGGGCCAGGCGGGAACATCCAGGTCAGGAAGCTGAGTGGGAAGAAGGCCCAAGAGACAGAAGGGAAGAAGGAAAGGGAAACGAGTCGGCGGCAGTCTGAGAAGCAGGGAGGCAGAGCGGACGGGCAGAGGAGGCAGAGGCTTAATTGGAAAAGGGAGCAGTGGAAAAACTAGGGCCTAAGGAGAGGTGTGTCCTGTTGGCATGAAGGAAATTGACAGGCAAGCAAGACTGCTTGATGAACTCTGGGCCAGGAAACCAACCGAGCAGGAGGGCAAGAGGCCAGTTTGGCAGGGCTTGGATTTCAAACACTGGTTTGGGTGAAGTGGCCAGATTCCAGGCTGCAGGTCTCTGGTTCAAAGCTCCAGTAAAAGCTGCAGATTAGCCTTTTCCTTATGAAGCCCCGGCATGAACTTCTACCTATTTGAAGGTGGCAAAGAAGCCTCACGCTTACAGCTCTTTCTTCCAGCAGGGCAGGACAGATGATAGAAGCCAGCTGGCTTGGTATATTACTAACAAAGCAAATGGCTGGGTTTCAGCTGGCTTAGGCTGAGAGATCCCACACAGGAGATCTGATTTCCCCTCCCCTCAGGCACTTATGGTGGTTGGTTGCTGTGTTTTGACTCCGCGTCTCCTTTTAGCTCTCTAGCTGATGTTCTGCCTCATTCCCTGGATGCCATTCAGTTTGCTGCTCGCCTACTTCCTATTGGGTTGTTAAGAGAATCTGAGACATTTGTCATCATCACTTGCTTCCTTTCCCCGCTCCAGTTCTGGGATTTCCCCAGGTAAGGAACTCCCTCTGCTAGCTTAGAATGAATTCTAGCCAAGAGGGGAGCAGCCATGGTCTAAAGATGGCCCTCGACGACGCTGCCAATAAGCTGGAGGCCATGCTGCAGACCCAGGGGAAGGACCAGAGGAATTATCAGCCTGTCCACTTGGCTTCTGAAGAAGTCGGGAGCTGTCTGAAAATAGACAGCACATTGGGGGAGATCGGCGGTAGGGCCTGTGGGGAAGGTGGCAGCCCAAGAGCAGGCAAACAGGCTGCGTATAGAGTTCATCTCTCTGGAGATCTGGGTTTCTTCTTTCTCAATGCTTTCACTCATTTCCTTGAGCTGCAGTCAGATATTTATTTAACCTTGCAACTGAACTGCACCGAGAATGCCAAGTGCTGGAGCTGCAAGTGCTCTCACTGATGCTGTGTTTACATATCCAGGCATAAATTTGTTACTCTCTCACATGTGTGCACATATGCGCGCATGCACACACACACACACACACACACACACACACTTAGAAATTCAATTCACACACCCCTGCAGAATATACACCTTGGCGCAACTGCATATGCACACAGGCACAGACCGTTAAAATCAGCAATCATTGCGATTTAAACACAAAATACCTTCACAACGGGACCTGTGTATTATATACATGCATGCAAGAGTTCCAGTGCAATTCATGTACCCACCTGCCTAGCGTTTAAAACTGGCTAACATTTTTAGAATGAAAATATTAATTTACAGCAAATTGATAAGCCTTATATTTTTTTAAATGACAAAATATCCAGTTCCAACAGTTCGCTAGTAGATCTTTTTTTTAAAAAAAAAACAACTTATTTTTATTAAAGATTTCTTGGTTTACAAAAGTATGTGCAATGTCTCTTTTTTTCAAGATACATTTTCTACAGATCAGTTTCATTTGTTGAGACATTAGTGTTACATTAGGAATAAAAGGGGGAAAGAGGTGGGGGGGGGGATGGTGAGTATCAGGAGTACCTGCAGGAGCCAGGCCCCGTGACCAATAGGACTTTGCAGGACTTTGGCCTTCATAAGTTTGTTCTGAAGAGGCAAGGCACAGGTGAGGCTGATTGGTAACTCACAGCACCTGGTGGCAAGAGCTGGGAAGGGATATAAGGTCAGCATTTCCCTTTGGCTCTTTGCCATAGCAACACGTTCCCTGCCTTGCTGTGTTTGGCTCCTTGACTCCTTGCTTCCTGACCCTCGGACCCTTGGTTTCTTGACTCCCGGCTCTCTTGACCCTCGGACTTTGGCTTCCTGACTCCTGGCTTCTGGACTCCCGTTCCTGCTCCCACCCTGTCATCTTGACCCCGGCCTGACATCCCCAGCCGGGACTTCGGTTGCCTGTGAACTGGACCATGACAGTGAGTGGGGTTGGGGTTGGGTGGCAATGCTTCTGTTCTGCTTAATGTATGTGTGGGGTTTTGTGTCAGCGTCGCTTATGCAGGTTCTCTTTACTATTTGCTTGTGTTCCTTTGGTGGTGAGAGAGGTTGGTGTTGGCCTAGGGTGTGGCTGTTTGTTTGCTTGTGATTGACTGTAGTGTACTTTTTTCATATTTGAGTGGGGTGGGTGGATGTTTTTGTATCAGGTTAACCATATTGATTTGTATGCTGTTGGCAGATTCTTGTCATTGTACTGGGCTGTGTATGTGATATAGGGAAGCCATACCGGGGTGAAGGAGTCTTCTATTTGTTCCTGTGTCAGTTTCAGTTTATTGGTTAGCTTTTCTAATAAGGCCGTTTCCCATACTATTTGATACCATTGGTCCATGCTGACTCCTGACAGGTCTCTCCAGTGTCTGGCTATGATGTTTCTGGCTGCTGAGAGTAGGTGGGTTATGAACTCTTTACGATGTGATCGGGCATTATTATCTTGGAAGATGTTTAGTAGGGGCTAGTAGACATGGGAACTTGCACGGGAGAAGACTGTCTCTGAGATACTCAGGTGAATTCAGACCATAGAGTTTCAAAGGTCACAACTAGCATCTTTAAATTAAGGTTGGACTCTTTAAACTTAAGCTAGTATAGGCAACATACACATATTTAAAACACATCCCCCAAAAAAGGAATCTTGGGAATGGTAGTTTACTCCTCACGGAGCTACAATCCCCAGCATCATAGCCAATGGGGTTAATCCAGGGTGTGATTATTGCTAATAGAAAATGGTTCTCAGGATTCTTTGGGGTGGGGAGATGCATTCTTAAGTGTCTGGTGTATAACCTTAGTAACAAATGCAGATGTTTTAGAATGGGCGTGATGTGCTCACCAACAGATAGCATCACTGTGCACTAGCCGTACTTTCCTAGTCACTTTAAAGTGCAGCCCCACACAGACTGCATTACAGTAGACTTTAAGGCACAAATGATGGTAGCCGTGTAACTTTCAGCAGTGGGCATAGTTGGTGAGATTGGTCAAAGGCTTTCCTGACCACAGTCAAAACCTAAGAGTACAGGGACAATGCTGAGTCCAGGTGAGTTGCAATGTTAGGGTTATGAACCTGCTCCCTTAACTAGCCTAAAGGGAGCCCTGTTTTTGACAGGCATTCCCCTAGCATTCTGGTTCTCTACCATCATCCCCAGCTATTACTGACAGATGGGATGATGTGCAGATTATACTAGTTATCTGTGCAGTTGTTCATGTGAAACAACTGGTGTAGATATATCCAGAGTATATGCCTTTTATAAGCAATATGGGGTGGGGGAAGCCACCACTGAATCGCTTGAACTTTGTCCTGCACGTCGCTCTATAAAACCCCATGAAACATTAGGATCAAAATGTGATTTTCCTGGAAGGAGACCCATCTCTTACTAAATCAACCAGACTGTTCTCTGAGGCAATGGAGTCAGCGCTGACTCACGAGGGAAAGTATATTGCACAATCATGACAATACTTCCCTTAGCAGCAAGAACTTGCATTTGACTTCAAACAGCTTTCACCTGCAAGAGCCAAAAACAAACAATTGAGATTTACTGGGTGGAGGCCACCAGAACATTCTCCACCCTGTCTGATGTTCTAAGAAAAAAATCTCCCCTCAAAGAGCTCAGAAGAGCCAGATGTAAACAGCAGCTTCCAATAACTAGGGAGCGTAGAGTGCCAGTCCAGAAGAAGCTGTTCAGGACTTTATTTGACAGCTCCCCAAGACCAAAAAAAGGAAAAAAAAAAAAACAGACTAGAAGATGGCGCCACCTGATGACTTCTACTTTCAGTAGGGATGAAACGATTTGTCATTTTCAATTCTCTTGGTTCCTCATTTTTCCAATCTTAAAATCAGTCCTCCACATTTCTACAGCAATACAGCAATTTCTCTCTCTCTCTCTCACACACACCCTCATGAAAATTATTCAGCACTTTAGTGCAAATTTCTCCTCATACGCATTTTGTGTGCAGTTTGGACTAATGCATACATTTTGCAAGCAGTGTCTCTTAATATGATATTTTTACTAATATATATATTTCCCCCTAAGATACGCATTTTTAAAAATATTTGTTGCAAATTTCAGATATGTGCAATTTTTGAAGGGTGGCTGTATCGGTTCTTGCATTGCATTGCTTTAGAAAATGCCAGTTTGATATATCCGGCTTTAAATGTGAACTGACTAAAATATCTCTGCCACCCCTAATCTTCAGTCCCAGTTTTGGTGTACATTTCACAGCTGTGATATTCATGAAATGCAGGCAACTCCCATTTTAGGCACGACCAATTGGTGCGCAATCGCACACACATGCACAGTGCCGAACCTGGAAGTGACCTGAAAATGTCATAAATGGGGGGGGGGGGTTTACCCATATTTACAAAATGAAATTCAACAGACAACTACCAGACATTACACAGTGAACTGAACCGAGCATGGCATTTTGGACAGATTTAGGGGCCAACTCTGTGGCTATGTGGTTTTTTTTTGTGTTGACCTTTCTCCTTTTCTGTTGCTGCCTTCAAATGCTAGGTGTGGCCATTTACCTGAAACACTCACCCAGCTGGGTCGTCTTCTGCCCCTGTAACAACCATACAACATGAACAAAGGGTGATTGTAGGACTTGGGAACCAATATGACACCCAGCTAATGGCACCCAATGAACCAGCTTTTACACACAAAGAAGCAGTGGGAGCCAGTAAAAGTTGGCAACCCCATTGCCAATGCAGACGCCTTGGAAGGAACCTCAGCACAGGACCCTGGTATGGAGGAAAAGGCTGGCAACCCTTATTTCTGACCTTGTTTCAGCCACAAAACACATGCTACATTGTATCTTAATTCATGCTCTTCTAGGGTATGTGATTTCTTAAGGAGGGTGTCCCTTTCTTTTCCTATTGAGTTTTTCATTATCAGTTCCAAATTTGCCTTTTGAGAAAGTTCTAGGCATAGCCTTCTCAAAATGTAATCAAATTAAATTAACCCCCAAAAGGCTTAATGTATTGCATTATGGGTTGTCCATGTTCATCAAGCTCCAAATATCCTTAATAGATGTATTATTTAGGCAATATTGATATGGTATGGTACCCAACTCTATCCTTTGTTAGTTCCAGCATCACCACTACCTTGGAGCTGGGTGGCTTTCAGTGGCCAAGTGGTGGACATAAGTCCCAGTTTTTTCTCTTCACTAGAATAAGCATATAGAGTCTATGCAATTGAAGCTACCATGCCACATTACAAGTTCACAGCTGGCAATAAATACCAATGACCCTGACCGACAGGGTTGGAAGAGACCTTGAAGGACAGCTAGTCCCCTGTTCAGTGCAGGACAGCCACAGGTGAAGCATTCCTCAGTACTCTCCCTGTATATCTCCCCCCGCAGGGTTTTGGTTTGTAAATATGAACCAAACATCCCGTATGGTAAGTTAATATTTCCTCACAGTGTAGAATCGGCGAAAGAGCTGAGAAAGAGAGGGAAAGAGTCCTCCACTTTTAAGCACTTTTAGGAATTTATGGCACAGGAAGGTTTCAAGCTCTGGACTGTATAAGCTATTGAATTGTGTAGTAACTATATGCAAACTTAGTCAAATGTAAGCCATATGTAAGGACTTGGGTTAGGGCAGAGAGGAGTTCTCTGCTAAATTCCAATGTTAGCTGCAAAACCATTTTACTCACCAGTTGCCATTTCAGCACTGCAAGTAAATAATTATTATTCCGTTTAAAGCCACATTGTGACTCAGTTGCATTCCCTGATTCCCCCAAGTAACTGTGTACTGTTTCGGGATGAAGGAGAAATTAGATTCAGTTTGCATTTAAATAAGAACTGCAAAATCCGCCCCTCAACAAATTTTGTAGTTCAGTTCTCCAGCCAAGTAATCTGCACAGAAATGCGTATGTTGGTGTAAAGCAGGGGTAGGTATATCTACACCAGTTGTTTCCCATGATTTCTATCTAGCTGCACAAATAACTAGTATAATCTGCACATCATCCCATCTGTCAGTAATAGCTGGGAATGATGGTAGAGGACCAGACTGCTAGGGGAATGCCTGACAGAAACAGGGCTCCCCCTATAAAGCATGCATATAATTGCATATATCTACAAAAATAACAATCACAAATGCATTTTAATAGGAAAAATTGCATGCAAAAAAATGGTAGGTTAGGCAAAAGCACATATAAATATCTGTGTATTAGGAGAAATTGGTGCTAAGATACTGACTAATTTATATGAGGACTTAAAAATAATAATCACAAACTGATGTGGAAATGTTGTGAACCAAATTCAAGATTGGGAAAATGAGGAATGAAAATTGACATATTTGCCCATCTCTAGTACTGATACAGTGAAAAAACCTCTGTGACATGCAGCAAATTCTGGATCAGCAATCCTGAATATCCCATCTCTGCAGTTATATGGGTGGGTTCATACATGTTTGTGCAACTTGTGAATTGAGACACGTGTAGGCTTGGTCACAGGCTCCCGTAGGCTTAAGCCAGACTCCGCACTTCAAGAAAGGAGGGAAACTACTTTGATACATGCAACTGAAGTAAGCAAAATTCTATCCAGGTGTTAAAAATTTCTTAAATAGGGAAGGAATGTTATTTCCCTTGGGTCCCGGAGCAACAATAGTGCTTTTATTTTAACTGCTTTCTGTACCAAGCGGCTGGATTTTTTCTTTTTTTTTAAAAAAAGAAAAGCGATTATTATTAAGGAGACTTTTAACAATCCATTTGAAGTCAGAGGTGGTCACTTTACAAAGTGTCTGTAGAGAGCAACATCTGGGGCGAATGCCTGGTGTGTGATTAACCCATGATTTGCCATAGGGCAAGACTGTACAGAACTGGGTTGTTTAAATGCTGAGTCCAGCAGAATAGATAAGTGGAGCAGAGAAATGTGAACATTCTAATTCGAGGATCGCCAGCCAAAAAGTAGACAACCAGATTCATGGCTCCAAGGTGTCCTGAACTTGCCCAGAAGTACTTATCTCAAGGGGTGAGAGTTTTTAGAGACCAAAGTTGGCACCTCTACCAATTCCTGAAGGGCAGAGGATCTGGGAACAGATGTACAGATGTGGTGTGAAGTTCCTCAGAGTGGGGGGAAATGGGATAAAATATAACAATGAAATATATGATATATAAATATGTATTTGCACACTGGAAAATGTTGGGTCACATAGCACCATAATCAATGCCTGCGATTCCCTGCTTGATTTGCCTGTCTCCCATTATGAGAGTTATTCCTAACCATAAAGTTGGCCAGACCTGTTGTCAGCAGACCTCCCCAAGTGACCTCTAAAAGGCAAGCGTGGAATGCGGTCTCCATCGCCCATTGAAAAGATTTCTTTTTCTTTTAAGGGGGAAAGGAAGGCTGAGTGGGGCTGAGGGTTGGTGGTATTTTTCCTGGTGTGGTCCTTGAGGGAAAGGAGTGAGGTCACCAGACTGCTTTCTTGGCTCTTGCACCACACCCACAGCCATGGGAGCTCCTCTTGGCGCAAGGAGCTGGGATTAAGACACTCTTGTACCCAGCACCACGCCTCTAGGCAAGCTGGCTCTGCTGAGTTTATGGTTCTTTACCTCCAGAATGGCCTTCCAGGAAACCTGCTTTCCAGATTCGGTATTTCTGGGAACGCAGTCACATGATAACAGACAGTGGAGACTTGTTAATAGGTCCTTGCTCCAATTTGCTAACCTGTTCGCTGCCAAAGCTGTTTGACTCCTGTAGAAGGTGAGCTATGAATATGCAGCTCAGTAGCCTGTAGAGAGGGGAGGGTGCCATTTCCCTGAGATGGTGGGGGAAAGGGACCAAACTGGCAGTGCGCAGAAAGCCACGTCTGAGGTTTTTCTCTATATGGGTTAAGCTGCGAGCCAAGGGAGCTGTGTTCTAAGGTCAACAAAAGCTGCACCTGCCCACAGGCTCCTGTGTGCAGCAGCACAATCAATGGCTTGTTCCTTTCATAAGTGCCGTTGGAGCGCGATGCCCAGGCCCTGAGCCAACCTGCTGATCACATAAAATATTATTTGTGTTAAAAAAATTCCAGTAATTGACTATGCACCGTTTTTTCCCCGAGCCCTCTGCCAACAGCAGTAAAATCAAAATCCGTCCCAGGTTATTTTCATCATGCAAATTCCCATTTCTGTAAACAGGGCTAATAAGTGGCAAAGCCTGCTGCTCCCAGCAGCTGGGAGGCTCTCTGCCAGGCTAGCGACCAGCACACGGCAGAAAACTCATTGAATCACACACGAGAGTGGCATGAATGGAGCCGGCAGAGAGGAGATGGGATGTAGAGGAAGAGGAGGAGGAGCCAGGATGTGTCACCCAAAGCATCACACTGCTGTGTTTTACAGGCTACAAAGGTTCTGTTAGGGCTGCATAGAGAACACAATACATACAGCAGGGATTCTAGACCTCATGACTGAAGAGAAAAGACTGAATATAGACTTGAGCTTAGGTCAAATGAAAATGTGCTGCTGAGAGATCCATGTTCAGTGTTGCAACATGCATTTGTGTGAAATGCAGAGTCGGGGTTGCAAATGCTGTTGGCTCGGTATGGGGCTTCTGACTGTGGGCTGGAGTCCTGCTGTGGGGTTGTGATACCACAGGGTCTGTTGTTTGCTGATAAAGTTATGCCACCTTTTTTTAAAAATGTACATTTCATATGTGGAACTCATTGCACCCATATCCCTAAATTTAAGAGAAAATATTAGTCAGATTGAAGAAAGATTTAAACAGTTCTTAATGGACAATTATGATTCATCACTTGGGATATATATGAGCAAGACATTATTTGAGCCCACTCATGGTATTTTGTTCAAACTATTCATTTCATCCCCTCCAGGGCTGAACTTGGGAAAAACCAGTTATGAGACTTTGCACCAAAAGCCGGGAAGGCACAGCCCTGGTTGGCTTGCACCTGTGATGTCACTAACACACCTCCCCACTGCATCTCAGCTAAATTTTACAACTCTTTAAAATCTTATAGTCTTCCTCCCCTGTTCCCCTCAAAAAAGTACGTAAGATTAAAAAAATTAACATTTAAATTAATAAACACATATTGTATGTGTGTTTTTTTGTTTTTTGTTTTAAAAAGTCAGCGCCTGCCTGAAGCACGGTGGGAGAGATAAAACTGATAAATGATCCAGCGTTTGATTTGCTGGTATGTACATCTGTCATTTACATTATGAAAGCTGTAGGAAACTGGCCTGACCTCAGGGTAGAAAAATCCGCCATGACTTCTGTTTTAATGTTAACATCTGTATACACCCTCAGGTTCAAAAGATATTAAGGAATAGCAGTATAGAGTTTGTATCACCACAGTGGTATTAAGATTAAGGCAGCCAGACACATTAAAAAAAAAATTATTACAGTAGTATTCCAAATTTCTCCCAACATGCTCAGGATGATGTTCATGGTGGTTCTTGACACCTATTTTATTATCGCAACAGCCGTGTGAGGTAGGTTAGGCAGAAATATAGTGAATGGCCCATGGTTTTGAAGGAGGGAAAGCGGGAGAGTAAAGAGGACATAGGTTTATAAAATTATGCAAGGTGTGGAGAAAAAGAGGCTTTTCTTGCTCTAGCGTAACACTGGAACCCAGGACTGTTCAGTGGAGCTGAATTATAGGAGATTCAAGACAAACAAGAGGATGTACTTTTTCATATGCAGATACATAGACTATGCAATTCATTAACCATGAGGTATAGGGTTGGTCACCAACTTAGACAGCTTTAAAAGAGGTTTAGACAAACGTGTGGAAACAATGAGTTTCCACCGAGCTTCAAAACAAAATACTTGACTTTAGCTCAGGATTGAGTTTCCTGCCTGTGGTCTCCCAGGCAAGTGCTCTGAAATGGATCGCTCCAAAAACATTTTCAGTATAAATTAATCTTGTTATGTTAGCAAGCAACACTAACAATAGTAGCTTCACTATGTTCCTTCATTGCTCCTTCATGTGTAGGAATAAAGCAGGTGAAATGTAGATGAACAATTATCTCCAGTACCAATGGAAAAAAAGCACTGAGCTAAGAGGCAACAACTAGCTGAAGCAGAAACAACCAGCTGAATTTTTAACTCAATTAAATGAGGCATTAAACACTAGAGTAAATACTTTTGGTATCACAATCTGTTTTCTTTCAATATGACACCCTTCTGAAGTGGCCACGTGATCTAATTTACAGAGGATAGTCTTCTCTTTGAAGAGCTGTCACAGTGCAGTCCTATATTTGAAGGCTTTTGTTTCAGGGTTGGGGAATCTCTGATGCAGTGCTACTCCAAGGCATCATCGGCAATCAAAATGGCGGCTCTTAGAGCTTTTCAAAGCGGGGCAAAGGGCAAGTGGCCCAAGGATGCCATGCGTGGATGCTGACTTGCTTGAGATCACTATGCAGCCTCCAAAGATAGCTTATATTATTGGTCATTTGCTTGGCAAGCCAAGGGTGGCAGGGCTCTTGGTGGTACCTACGGCTGGCTGCTACTGATATGGCAATTCCTATGTGGCTTTTAGTTTTACGCACATTAGCAGACATGTTATTTTATCCCCTTAATCTGAGGCAAGGAGCAGGGGGTCTTACTCAGAAGTCACGTCTGTATCAGAAACAAGTCAAGAGAAAGCTGCACATATGGCAAAGTAATATGGTTTTGATTGTGACATATTGTATAAAATGTTCAGCACACACGTATTTTAAATATATTAGACCGTATGATCATAGCTTGCGTTCAGGCTCCCTTTCATCTCTATGTGATTTACAAGCTTCACATATGTGCACAGATCTCTTTGCTTACCACGAAACGGCAGCTACTTCTGGGTTGGTGCTCGCCCACTTTTAGCATTGCCCCACAACATGGCAAAGTGCCGTATCTGGAAAACTGGAAACTTTGCCCGTATGGGAGATGGATCTCTGCCAGCACCTGAAGCCTGGCAGATCAATCAAGATACGGAATGACTTAACACAAAGAAAGGGGCGGCGGGAGATGAATTTGAAGTGAAGCCCAAGTAGTAGCAAAATAACTCAGTGCTTATTCTTTCGAGTTGTATTGTTTTTATGCTTTTATACTTCCCTTGTCAATTTTAGTTTTTAGTTTTGTAAACCACTGTGTGTATTGGATTGCGGAAAGGTGTAAGTTTTAGAAATAAAACAAATACATAAGTTGTCATTTAAGGAGGCAAAAAAGCCTTGGGAAACCTTAGGTTGCATTCATCTTAGTTGTACTAAAGGATGAGGAAAATGCTGTCCTAGCCAACACAGTATATTTTCAATAATGTTTTTGACAAGGACTATTACTAAAGGGTGATAAGGAACATAGCGATAAAAGCTGAATACCTTTCCACGGAGTCACCTTGCAACAGGTTCAACATGTAGAAGACCGAGGTGTGGCTCAAGGTGTCAGTAGTCACGATGGATAAACAACAGGATCCCCAGGGATCTGTGCAAGGGCTTGTGGTTAGCATATTAATTACCTGTGGAAGGTTGTTGAACTTTGATGTGGCAACATTTTCAGATGATAACACAATTATTCAAGATAGATAAATCTAATACAGATGTGAAGGGTTAAAAGAAAGACCTCCCAATTGTGGAGAGATTTGGAAGTGAAACGGGAGTTCAAAATCCGGGTTGAAAAGTGAGGCACAATAGAAAATAATAGCCACTCAGGAAAGATCTCTTGGTGTCAGTGTAGTTTGCTCCCTGAAAAGGTCAGTTCAGTGTTCTGTTGTCATCTAAAGGCAAATCTATTTATAACTCTGAACTCGGAAGTTCTGGGTGGGTGCTAGATCAAGGTGCTGAGAGTTTCTTTCGCCAGCATATCAAAAGAAAATATGCTCCACGTAGTTGTGCCAAATTTGTAGGAAGCATATTTCAAACAATTAACATTAAATAATTCTTTAATCAGCCAACCTGAGTTAGCCAAGAATGATTAGAGAAAGACTGAGGGGAGTGTGTACATGGAGAGGTGGATGCATTGGGTCAGTTGAGTGAGGTGGAAGAGCAAAGTGTCTAAAGGGGAAATGGTAACAGAGAAGAGGGTGAGATACAACATCATAGCAGCCGATGCAATGGAAGTTCCCTAGGAATGGGCAAATCTGCCAATTTGTTTTCTCATTTTTTCAGCCCTAGGTTCAGTTCTCTGCATTTCCACACCAGTCTGCCAAAAAGAGGGGGCAGTCTCATGTCAATTCATCAGCAACTTTGTGTGACTTTCTTTTAAAATACACATGTTATTTTCACTGATATCTGCATTCATGTGTACCCTATACACTAGTGTGTACATTTTATGCACAGTACCTGGCTGAAGAACTACACTGCAAAATTCAAAGAAATGTGAATTTAGAAGCACGGCTGTGTCCAGTTCAGGTTTCAGAATTATATAAGTGGATATTGCCCGCAGAATTTTAAATAATTTTTTTTTGCATTTTCGCTGGTTTTTGTAATGAAAGCAGGCAGGGCTGTCTTTACCAGGGAGTGCAAGGGGTGTGGGGCACCTGGGTACCGAATTCTGGAGGGGACTCAATGTATACCTACTGTATACTGGTCCCTCTAGATCGGTGGCAGTGAAAAGCAATGGAACAAAAGTCCCCGCCCCCTCCTCCGTCGCTCTGTTACTCTGTAGCATCAAATATTCCTGCCAAGTCAGGGAACAAAAGCAGTTTATTCTGCATCATTGTTACAGGTGAGCAATTCCCCGCCCCCAAAAAGCTCAACAGCATTGAGTTTGCCCCCCCCTGAAAAAGGTCAACAACTTTGGCTTCCTCCCTCCTCAAAAAAGCTCAAGAAAAGTTGATTTGGGGACGGCTAATCTAAATTTGGGGGTGCTGGGTGGATCTTTGCACCCTGGTGGTGCATATGCTAAAGACAGCCCTGAAAGCAGGAACAAATGTTTGACGGCAGAGTCCATGGAGAGAAGCATTAAACTGAAATCAAGGACAGCAGTGTGTTGTTGTAGTAGGAGTTACACAGTTTTTACTAAAGTCCCACACGTCAGTCCCCTGTGACATCATTAAGAGTATACAAAACTGCAAGAAGTGAATTTACAGGAGACCAGGCAGAGAGACTTCTTGGTAGTCGTGCCCGCCCTGTGGAATGCCCTCTCATCAGATGTCAAACAGATAAACAACTATATGGCTTTTAGAAGACATCTGAAGGCAGAGGTTTTTAATGTTTGAGGTTTCATTGTTTTTAATACTTTGTTGGGAGCCACCCTGAGTGGCTGGGGCAACCCGGTCAGATGGTAGCATATAAATAATAAAGTTGTTGTTTCATTGTTAATAGAAATAAATTCATTTCAAGCCTTATGTTTTCATAATTTGCATCCCAGTAATTAGCAAAGCAGGTCCACCTCTCTGTAAACTTGTTTCTTCTGTAAACCACATCTGTCAATTTGTCTATTTCTGCTAACTCCATCCCCATATAGATGAAATCTGTGAATTTTTCTACCTGAACACACATGCACATTTTTGCTGCTGTTAACAAAACCAGTATTAAGGATTTCACATTTTTCGGGATATCCTCCCCGAGCAGCTTAAATAAAATCAACATGCAGTAAGACACAATACATACCCTATATTAATCCTTTGTGACAGAGGCAGCCTGACAGATAAAAATACAAACTCTCTTCCAGTTTACAGGGGTTTTTTTCTTCTTGTCTGGCCACTTAGAGATTATTCTTATAAGGTGCAGGTGATTAGCCTAGTATCTCTTTGCAAGCTGATTGTGTCAAGTTCCATCCATTTCCCATTAGCAAGGAATGGATGGGTTTGATACTTTATAAATATGTCATTGGCATATACTTTTAAAACTGGAGATCAGGAAATACAGATCTGCAACTTGGCTGTGGCGCGAGGAAGCAACTTGTGTTTGTGTGCACTCTCAGCAAGTGTGAGGGAGAGCTGAGCTTTCACAATGAATTATTAAAGTGCTGCTCACATACTGTCAAAGGGAACTGTGCTAATCTAATCATAATCCATCTAGTAGTGCCACATCTGTCCGACACCTCCACCTCTTCATTTACAATCAGCCTTAAATAGTACGCAATTATTAATGTCTACCAGCCTGTCAGATGGAGCAGCAGATTCAGTTATCTTTCCATATCAAAGAAATTGTGTTCTGGATTCCACCAATGTTGTCGGAATCAGACTTTGGTAACTGCAATGTGATGTAAGTTGGCAGTGTAAGCTTGTCACCGCAGTCAGTCAGTAGTGACTGAGGATAGATGGGTACAGTCAGATCGATGGTGCTTTGATAACTGGAAGCAGGCATGGAAACACATGCATAGAGAACATGAGTCAAGCTTGCAAGTTGGCATCAGTTGTAAGCCAGGTCTCTATGGAGGCTTGGGAAGCTTACAGAGCCAATTTGCTGTCCTGCCACTGATCTCCTCTTTGACCCTAAGAAAGCAGCTTTTGCTTAGGTTAGAAGAGATGCAGTGTAGCTAAGTAGTAGCAGTACGCCTAAGGACTACCAGACAGCCAGCAGTAGTGTTTAAAGTGGTCTCCACATTTACTATGCAAGCTGCTCCCCACCATACAGAGAACATCTGCTTTGCCTGCAGAAGGTTCCATGGTAGTTCCAAGCAGGGCTGGGAAGGACCCATCTGAAACCCTGGAGAGCTGGTATCAGTCAATGAAAACAGTACTGACCTAGGCAGACCCATATGGTCTGACCCAGTATAAAGCAGCTTCCTATGTTCTCAAGCCACTTTTGCACATATATTTTTGTTTTTTCAATAGTGTGGCATAGGAACGTGGGAATGTAGTTAGGGCTCATCCATAATGTCAGGAGCTGGAGTCAGGGGCAGGTGTCATTGAAGTTAACTTTATTCAAACAAACCAAAACAGCACAGGTCTAGTGATCACAGCAACTCTTCCCAGCTGATCTTGCCCCGACGGGACATTTGTGAAGATTGAAGGTCCCCTACCTTCCCATCATTTCTTAAGTCTCCTCCTCTCGCAGTTTCTTCCCAAGCAATCTGAGGCTCTTTCATCTTACCTGCCTTTGCTCTGCCCTCTTCATACCTCTGCATGTTCTGGGAGACCAAGGGGAGAAGAGCTGGTCACCCCAGGAGAGGGAGACTCCCTGGCTTCTTCAGCAGCCTGCCTCCACTCTGCCTCTTGAACCCTTCTCTGCTTCTGCCTCTGATTCTGGACTGCTCTCTGCCACAGCCTCTTCCTGCTCACTAAAGCCTGTTACTTCATCAGCTTCCAACACCACCTCCTCCCAGTCTGCTCCCTCTTTGCTCTCTGACCACCACCAATCCCCTGGCTCTGAGCCTTCTTCATCTGGGGGTTCCCTTGGGGGGCTTCCCACCCCTCCTATGCATCTAGCCAGTCCATGACACATACCTACCTTTTGCCCCACTCTTTCCAGGCAAAGGTCTGCACTTTAAAGCTCCATGTTTTTGCTCCAGAGCTTTCCCCATGAAAAACCTGCTCTTTAAAGCTGAAGCACAACGATAGTGAATTCAGGTGTTTTGCGGGTTGCTGTTTGCTCCGATTCAGCTTTGGAGAACAGGTTGTCATGGATCTAAAGCTCCGGAACAAGAAAAAGAAGGTTGCTTGGACACAGAGCTTTAAAGGGCAAACTGTGCCTCAAAAGCATGGAGAGGAGGGAAGTGTGAATAACCTTAGACTGAGACAGACCACGTAGCTCGGCACTCCAGGATTTCAGACAGGGCTATCTCCCAGCCCTACCTGGAGATGCTGGGGACTGGACAAGGAACCTTCTGCATGCGAAGCAGATGTTCTATGTAGGGCAGGGAGCAGCTTGCACAGAGGATATGAGGGCCAGTTTAACATTACTGCTGGCCTTGGGAATATCTGTCCAAACAGAAGTTCAAAAGTAGCCACTAGAACAAAACCTCCAATGTGGCTCACAGAATGAAAACAAAACATTGGAACCTTTTGAACCAAACCTTGAATAATGCCTCCATCCTCGCCAGCCCCCACAGCCACCCAAACTAAGCCTCTGAATTCTTGACCCATCTGAACCCTTCAGCTCAAGTGTGTCTGGCACAGGGAAGAAAGTGCTAATGGGTCTCAATGGTAAGAAGGAAACTCTAAAAAAGAAATGGAGCACTGATCAGACAGGAAATGCCTCATGAAAGTTGAGTGGATTGCCTCTGGATGTTTACAGAATCAGCTACCAAATAACTGGTGCCTTGGGGATATTTTGTGAGCTCTTGAAACAAATGTTCACTTTTTTATTATTATCCTTGCTATCAATCCTTTGCGGGTGACCAGTGCTTAGATGGATTTGGGACTGAAAGATGGTCTGTTGCATTTCACAGTTTGTTCACAGACAAATCCTGCTGTTTTGGTTTCTCTGGCAGCCTTTCTTCTTTTAAAAATATGCTCAGCACGCCCAGGTAAGGGAGGTTCGCACCATCTTGGGCATTTAAAACAGGTAAAACTGAAAGAGAGTGTGATGGAAGGGAACATCAGGCAAAAAGATCTGCTCCTTTCCATTTTTCTTCTCCCTGACTCCTCACTTGTGTCAGAAGACCCAAGTGCCAGAGACAAATGTCAGTTTTAGCAGCTGACAGGAATGTCTGGTCCCATTGCACACACTGCAGATACTGTGACCCCAATTTAAATAACCATGGTTTCCCCCAAAGAATTTGTTAAGGGGGCTGAGAATTGTTAGGAGAGCTGTATTCCCCTCACTTACAGTTCTCAGAGTGGTTTAACAGTCAGCCTCTCTTCCTAGTGAACACTGGGAATTGTAGCTCTGTGAAGGGAATAGGGATCTCCTAACAACTTTGTGCACCCTTAACAAGTTACGGTTCCAGGATTCTTTGGGGAAACAGCAACTATTTAAAGAAGTACATGCCTTCCAATATGAAGTGGTCGAAAACTGGGACACCATCTTCCAGGGCCTTGTTCCTGATCTAGGTGAGATTGTGCCCCCCAATGCTTTTTCAGGCACAGCACCCCAAAACACGTGCTTTGAGGCACCGTGCAAGATCGCAAAAGTGCTGTATCGGGGCAGCAATTTTACACGGCACCCCAAAATGCACATTTTGGGGCACTGTGCCCAAAGAAAGTGCAGCCTGAAATTGCGCAAGATTACAGCAGCCATTTTGTCCGCTTTCCCCACGTGAGAAAAGATGTCCCATTTTTTTCCAGGGTGGTTGACGGGTATGGTAGTATGATACTGCCTTAGATGAATAGTGCAGATGAGGCCTGGGTCTACTGCGGCTCCAGCCCAAAGATGATAGGGGAACAAAATTAATTTGTATAAGACTATTTGTATAAATGGTCTAGAAAGGTTAATTTTTTCATAATAGTATTATCAGGGCATTAATCTAAGAATGCTATAGCCATAGGCCCTCGTGTGTGTGTGTGTCCTTCTGTGTGTGCCTTGAATTTCCCAGATCAGTGATGATGATGATGATAATACTGCAATAATAATAATAATTTATTTATACCCCATCCATCTGGCTAGGTTTCCCCAGCCACTCTGGGCAGTCTTCGACCAATAAAAAACACATAGCAATGCTCACATAAACAAACCACTCTCTCTTAGTCTAATCTTCCTTACAGGATTGGTATTATAAGAATAGAGTAGATGGAACCTCAATGTCTGCAGGCCATCTTGACCCTGTTTAAGAAATTTGTTACTTTACCACAGCCAAATCCAATTTCTGCCCCCATTTCAATTTCCAATGGAAATACAAACGGAATTGTCCAGCATCCCTGCAAATGGCAATCAATAATTGTGGATCAAGGGTGAAGAAATATACAGTGTAATGACCGCAGGACCTGAGGTAGATTAAGAGTTGGGGAGACGAAGTGGGTATGGTTCTACCATTTTTGATACGGTGTTGCTTATGGCTAATACATAAGCTCATATGGTTTGATACTTGGGGTGGTGCGTGGAACCCCTCTGCTCCTCTCAGAGGCCCCCCTGGGTTGCCAACATTTATTTTCCGGCCCCAGGCTGCATCATTTAAGAAGACCTAAAGCAGGGTTTTCTTCCTCCTTTCCCCTCACAATTTATTTCTGGCCCTCTTTCAGAAAGAAATCAAGATGCATGACAAAGCCTAGTCATCAACCCTGACATCCTTGTGAATTTTGTCTTGACACCAAGAGGCTTTCTATGTTTCCTTCCACTTTCTATGTGATTTACTTTCATGAGAAATGAATCAGTGGCATACTGACGAGCTGATGTTCACACAAAAATCAGACAGAATTAATTACTTTTAGCCACTCTTCCTCCAGGCTTCTGATGACAGGCGATGGTACTGTGAACCCCATTGATACACACCCTCTTCCCCTCCAATGACTGTCGCCACCACTTTGGTGCAAATCCATCTCCCATTTACCTCGGTTCCTTTGTCAGCCAAGAAACTCTGTTCTTGGTGCCAGTTTTCTCTTCTGCACTGGCACAACCAGGGCTGGCTCTGCTGTTGGGCAAAGTAAGGCATCTGCCTCAAGCAGCAGGCACTGTAGATAGCAGCAGTGACAGGCCCTATCCTGTCTGTTCCTCCTGAACCGTCCCAACTTGCGGGAGGATCAAGCTGCGCATGCAATTCCTCACTGGTAAATGCAGCATCAACAATGAAAGGAAGAGCAAACTCTTAGGCTATTCTATGCTGTGCCTTATAGCAAATATTTATCTCAAGCTCACCACCACCATACATTTGCTGTATAAAGACAATGGGAGGA
The DNA here is from genome assembly GCF_964106915.1 of Podarcis gaigeae. Taxonomy (NCBI): domain Eukaryota; kingdom Metazoa; phylum Chordata; class Lepidosauria; order Squamata; family Lacertidae; genus Podarcis; species Podarcis gaigeae. The sequence goes on along the minus strand of NC_139682.1, from coordinate 44,122,670 downwards.
ATTCAGTGTCACACTATTATGATCACTATTGTGGGTGCAAGCATTTCTGCTTTCCAGACACAATGATCTCCCCTTTCTTCCTCCATATGCTATTCTGGAGATTCTCCAGACCACCAATTTCCTCCCCACAATATGCTGGAATGCTGCTAAGTCCAGAGCATTGTGGAAGATGCAAAATGGTGGCCAGACTGCCAGCACAGTTGCTGTTGTCACTTGCAACAGCAGCAGCGGCAAGAAAACCCCACAAAACCCAAAGAAAAGTGCTATTTCCACTGTTAATGGTAAACCCTAAATCCAAGAAACTGTTGAAGATTTATTCCCTACTCACAGGGTAGGAAATTGTCCCCAGTTTCTCTTCCCACAAATAGGTGGAGAATTTTGAGGTGTCATTTGTGCATAGTTCTATGCTGCTTGGGCAGGCTGTGTTGGAAAATGTTCTGTTCTGTCCAGCTTGGCTCACTCTGTTGCCATTGTTCTCATTTGGTAAAATCCACTGGCAAAAACATGAGCCTCTTCTCTAATTGGTTACCATAATGCAGTGGCAGCCAAGTAGCACTCTGAGATTAGTGAGGGTAAGGGCTGCTTTTCAACATGGGTGGTGGTGGTTTTGCCAAATGTAAGCTACTGAGCATGCTCAGTCCACACCGTGCTGTTTTGGGAAGATTCCCCTCCCCTTAGCAATTGTTAAAGAGATTTATATACATCTGCAAACTTGTGGTTTTCTCCAAGCCTGCTGACACATCCTTCTTGTGCATGGATGGTGCTGTTATTGGCACTCATGCCACAGCGCAGAAAATAGAAGGAAGGATATATTTCCCATAAAATGCACATTTGACAAACTCCAGTAGCCAAGCTGAGAATGTAAGTCACATCTTCTCCACGTTACATTTGCAGGCTCCCTGAATCCCGAATCTACTCACTCGTATCTTCAAAAAAACCAATGCTTTCAACTTTTATCTCTCTCGTCTCTCCTAAAATAACTAGCCAGATGGGTTATCACTATTGCCACTAGGGGGCATATTACAGCTTGCATAGCATATGACAGCCTAGCCGTAAGTTAACAAGCCTAACACAATCTTTCAATTTTTGTTATTTTTCTTCTTCCTTTTTTTATTGTATGGGATCATCTCTGGACACTGTTTGTACTTTGATCTCTCCAAAGTTTGGCATCCCTCCTACAAAAAAAATGAAAGTGTGCAAGAGAGAAAAGAGCCCTTTGTTCTCCACAGCTGTCGTCATTCTGTAGAAAAATCTCAGCACAGGTATTAAACACTCGTTATTGATCGGTCAGCCGGTGGTCCAGTTTTATCTTCTCATACCTGTCGGAGTGAGGTTATTTGCACTACAAATAATTTGGTTCCTGAGGTCTCACTGAAGTTAAAAGCGCAGGGTAGGCTGGAACACTGATGAAAACATGTCGAGGCAACTGCAACAGGAGGCTCCCATCCAATAAAGCATCACCACACTCCCAGTGACAGACTCTTAATGCAATACCACAGGCTGCATCCATAGCACCATGCTCCTGAATAGTCATATTCTAATGTAAAGCAAAGCCTGAACGAGATTACCAACCTCCCAGGGCAAGTGTCTAAAAAAAAGAGGAAAAGTTCCTGTCCACTTAATCTCTGTGCCTTTTAAATAAAAATGCTACAATTCTTCACGTGTGCATGAACAGACATATTTTTTTTATGGTGCCAATTTAGTTATAATCTTGTGCTACAATACCCTAACTGACCTACACAAATGCTCATCTGACAAGTTGCTGATACTGTGTGGCCCCCAATTTACTTACACTGTTGAGTAACAGTCTTGTGCTTTGTTCTTTACAATATTTCTTTCTATGCCATGCCAATGCTATATCTCACTGACAAGCAGCTATTATTATATCCCTCACCTTTCTGGCTTAGCCTCTACATTCACTAGTGACAGACATTTATGACAATGCTGAAATTCACCATGGTATCCCTCCATACTCAAAACACACCAGCCAAGCTATTTACACTACTATGAAGACCTCTCCATCACCTTCCCATCCCCAGCTGAACAAACTGCACTAGACTTCAAAGGTTCTAACAGGTAGAACATTTGTTCATGACAGCTTGGGCTGCCATATGCCCGGATTTTCCTGGACATACTGGGATTTCACAGGCGGAATTGACATATGGGGGGAATTTCTGAAAGGCAGTGCTTTGTCCTAGACCTAGATCTTAGGCAAGTCAATTGAAAAACAACAACAGTGTTTGGTGTTTTCGTAACCAACAATTTTTTGGTCTCCGTAAAAAAATTACTGTTGGGGTATCCTGGTTTTTACTTTTTGAAATATGGCAACCCTACCACAGCAGCACTCAAATTGAGAGTGCACTAGTCACCTAAAATGCAGCTCCTTCAGTGAAGGAGGAAGTCCACGTATAGCAAGACTGCTTGATAACCTTAAAGTGTTTCCTATCAACATTATTACCTTTGCTCTACAGATCCTCTTCTATGACCCTCTTGTGGTTTCTTACAGCATCTCGGAGTAACTTCACATGTTCCTTTTTCTAACAAACAGCTGAATCATCTAGTTGGGAAATGTGAGTAAAAACGTATTGTGAGAATGGCTGCCCAAATTCCTCTTTTATGTGGGATTTTAACAGATTCCCATGTGCATCTAACAGAAGGAATAGCGCCCGTGTTTTAAAAAAGTATATAAAATACATTATACAAATGACTGAATGTCCGTCTATCTTTTTAGCTTACTTGTGTTTCCTATACTTTTTGAATCGTGTAGTAATCCTTATGTTAGAAACAGTAAACCTACAATGTCTCTTAGTATCATACAGAAACCACCGAACATGTGGGCATGTAACCCTGGTTGCATCTGTGAACAGTGGGGCTGAAAAACAAAAACAAAATTCAAGCTGGGCCATATGTCCTCAACAGCAATCGGGTGCTCAACGATATGCTTAGTGACAAACTATGATGCAATTTCCCTTCCCTGGGCAGGAAGCAAATTAGATAAAGATAAAGTAGCTTGCTTGGAATGAGATCTCTCTGAGCTTGCACCTTTGGAGAGGTTTAACCCTGCAAGATAGGTCAGCATGAATCTCCCCATATTGCACATGGGGGACTGAGAGATAACAGCTTGCCTCAGGCCACCTGGTGAGATCATGGCTGAGGAGAGGGATGAAGTTCACCATGCAGAAACCAGAGGCTTCAGAAGAAGAGCTGAGCGTGCCTCCTGCCGCAAGGTGTGCACACCTATCGCCAGAGCGGAGCAACATCCTCCCAAGGGAAGGCAAAGAGGTGTCACTTTTTTGGGGGGTGTGTGGAAATGTGTGCCTCATTATCAGATAGCTGAACATGAAGTCCCTAGTTACAGCAAGTAAATAAAGCGTGGAGGATACAGAAGCAGCAGCAGTGGAGGAGGTTTTCGCATGGTCTGGCTCCCACATGTGCCGAGATCGTTAGAATGATTTATAGGGAAGAATGCTAGTCTTTTTTCTTTTTTGCTTTATAATAATACATTAGGCTTTTAACCTCTGACCAAAAGAGGTGGAAGGGAGGATTCAGAAAACACCATGTTGCTTGCAGCCCGGCCTGACCTGGGGGAACTACCTCTCTTTGCCCCCCCCTGCCTTCCTGGGTTCTTTCAAACCACAAAGCTCAGGGTGCTTCCGCAGCGCATGAGGGGTTAAGCCAGGCTGTGGAATGCAAGAGTTTACAGAGAGGCGTCGGCTGCCTTGAGGTCACCTGTGAGGGATTAGCTGGGCCTTGCAGACAGTTGTTGTTTGAGGACTGTCTGAGGCCTCAGAAAGGGGGTAGTGGGGGTGGTGGAAAGGGGGGGGTGAAGAATGGCCCGGCGGGTGGGATCTTCCTGTCCTGCTGGGATTATACAACTATCAGATGCATTTGTGAAAGCCGAACTGTAAACTCTCTGTCTTTTTTGTTAAGGAAATAAATCCATCACCGGCTTCAGGGGGAAAGAAGGGGAAAAAATGAACCTCTCTTCTCAGTATGTTTCAAGGCAAAGGTGGAAGCGACCCGGCAGGGATGGCGTGGTGCACATGCCGGCCAGCTCTTTAGACACTGAGGACGCCTTTGTGGCTATAGGCAGTGGGGATCCCTTGTCTTCTCCGGTTGGAACTGGCCAAGCGGGATTGCCAGGCCCCTCCTCCTCCTCCTCCGGATAAGCTTTCTGTGCGAGAGAGACAAGAATTACCAAAAAGTTCCGAGGAAGAGGGAGACCAGAGGGCCAACTTCTCAAGCGAAGGGGGAAACACGGTTTGCCCGCACTTCTGACCTACTCACATGCTGGTTGGGGGTTTCCAAAATGGCCCCAAAGGAGCTGGCGTTCCTGTTCTGAAACATTAACAGCCAGATGTTGGGTTTGCACGCTGAGAAGGAAGCCCCGTTGAGTTCAGTGTGGCTTGTTCCTAAGTAAGCGCACCTAAAATGCTTTGGTTTGTGAAGAAGAAAACCACGGCATGTTGGGTAACGGTATGTGAAAGAAGAGATTGTGCCATTCGTTTGTTTATTTTTGCCTTTGGTAGAACAAAACAAAAGCCTAAGAAAGCCATAAAAAGGGATTCAATTGTATCAATGAAATATTAACAAAAACTTTGCAAATACCATAATATGAGGAAGTTGAGATCATTAAACAAGAAGTGCCTCTCTAAACATTTTTCTTTCTTGCCTTCTGAGTGACGGCAGGCCTGCCACAGAAAAGGGCCTTTTTTCTGCCCTCACAGATCTACCTCGTGGGGGGGGGGGGGCAGAACCAGAGCACATGCTGCCCTGATCATCTTAAAAAGGGGTGTATGTTTGTATCTCTCTTCTGTCTTTGGATGTGAAACTTGAAATTGCTGTCTGTACCACAGATCTTTAAAAATTACCCTCTCTCACAGCCTCCACCCTTGTGTGCTTAGTGCAGTTCTCTGAGCAATTGTGTCAGAGAAGTCCTGTTGGCTTCATTGTGACTACACTGGCATTAGTAGTTTTCCAGGGAGCAACTGTAAGGCATTTTAGACCTCAAAGGGCCATTAACTTTCACTGGTATTTAAGCACTTTTTAATCAGCGGTCGTAGCAGTTTATCTGAATCTGTTCACAATCATTTAGCTGCATTTTCTGGATATGCAGCAGACATAAGAGGCAATGAAAGTTAATGGTATTTACTTGACTAAGGGTGAGTTCATGCATGTTCATTATTTACTGAGCTTCTCCTGCAGTGTTTAAAAAATATTAACAGAACCTGCAGAATGCCTTGATTTGGATCGGGACCATAGCATTGGAGGAACAAATCCCCCCCCCCCCGGTTTCTTGGTCCAAATTGCCCTCCAGGAGCTGCTATTTGCTCTATTGAAGAAAATGTACACATACCAGAAAGATATAAGTGGGTTGCCCATTCCTGCCCCACAAGCATGAGACAAATACCAACTTCAGGGCAGGGAAAGCATGGAACAGGAAAATAGTATGGGGAGAAAGCATTAATCTCCTTCCACTAGTGCCTTATTCCTGATCCAAATTATCGTGGATGTCCCAGGTCATAATATTTTGCATGTGTGTAACAGCTGTCATAGGTGAAACACAGAGCTTTTGTATATCGCATGGTTGATTAATGGCATCATTATGGCATCATTTCCCCAGAGACCTCCGACATGTACATATGTGTGTGAATCACCAGCAATGTATACCGGTGGGAGGGGGCAGAACAGCAGTGGTACTAATCACACTGGGATGGGAATGGGGCAAGGTCAGGGAAGCCCCACAGGGGTGTGTGGACCTTGCGGGGCTGCTGCCAACACCAACCCAGAGTTCCCTTGACCTCACAGCTGCCTTGCTCTGGTTGCCCCAAGAATGCTGCCCCCACCATGCCGTGCTGGTGGTAGTGTGAATAATCACTACAGAATCTAACCCTTCCTCTGTGTGTATGGTTACTGGCCGTGACCTGTTCCTGTATGAAGGGTATGAAGGTTTGATGCGCAGAAATCAGCAAGCAGAGTTTTTTTAATGACATTATCAACTCCAAACCGGACCCATTCAAAAGGTGGAATTCCGCCCTGTTCTCGGTGACTTGAAATATTTTATGGCTCTCTTTAGGACCATAAAGCATCTTATTGTCTACCCCCTGCAATACTTAAGCATTCGCTGTGTTAAAAACTAAAGTTAAATCTTAACCAGTTGAGCCAGATGTTTCTCTGATGTCATCCTAAGAGTTTTCAAGGCCATTGTTTGATTGCTTAATTTTTCATACAAAACCGGATAAACTTGTCTCTATTCTTTAGCAACTGGTTTTTCTGCTAATGATTGCTTCCAATGAAGCAATAGTTTACTGACAAATATTTGTTTAAGCATAGTCCCCACAAGGAACTGGAACCATGTGACAAGTTGTTCTGAGTCTTCTACAGTCAGAGGCAGTGTAGCTGTGATTATTAGGTTCTGAGGACAAACAACAGATGGGGACTTATTTCCATTGTGTCCTGCTGGTGAATTTCCAGGACACCCAGCTCACCACTCTTGAGGTCTATGGTCTTTATTAGATTAACTTCTGGCTTGATCCACCAAGTCACATCTTGCACACTTAAGAAAGGCAAGCTGATACACCGGTACTTTGCTTCACGGGCACCATCAATCAGTACAGGCACCAGAGGTGCACTGCCTGTTGCTTGTGTTTCATTGACTGGAAAATTGTGGAAAACAGGTGTTCTTAGTAGTACCTCAAAGCATTTTCACCAGGGCAGAACAGTAAATAAATAATGCTCTAATGCTCGCTTGTCCTCCCCTTATTTCACGCAGCAGGTCCTTACAACATAGTTATGTTATGAAGATAATTTCTCAAGGATAAATTTCTTAGTGATTCCAAGCAAAATCAAAAAGCCAAAACAAAATGATTTTGCTTAGGAGGAAAAGCACAACACCATGACATGTCGAATATATGGGATATTCAGCCTCATATAACCAACCTGCTTAACTAATTAATGCATGAAGGGGCTAAGACCATAGAGTAAGCTGTCCTGCTAGGTCACTCCCCCTCACCTTGGGAGGAAGGGCTACCAAACAATTTGTTCTCCTATTCTACTACGTGGAGCCTACCAGGAAGCAGGTCTAAGCTGGGTGCTCCATGCTTAGACCACATGGTTTAAACAAGCCATATTTGTGTTTCGACACAAATAATTTAGAAACATTTACCACTTTGTAATCAAAGTTATACTGCCTGTCTTTTCTTGCTGCTGTATGGAAAAGCACATGAACCTGGCCTTTGAAGGGGATTTGCAAGTAAACCATGTTTATGTGTGATCTCTTTCTATGCTAAGATGGACTTTGGAAGTAACTTAGAAGTGCTGCATGTTTTGCTATTTTAAATCTCTGCTGGGGTCCTCTCACCCAAGAGACCTTGCCCTAAACCTGGATCTATGTATCCAGGGAATTGTGCAAGAGTTCGAACAGGGGCTCAGTGCTTAGGAGTAATCCCACTATGATTGAGCCCAACATTTTACATGAATGGTTAAATTTGTTTGCAAAAACACACATCCGGTTAAGGAAGAGTTCTGTGTAACAAAAGCTTTCACACTGTTTTGTGAATTTTCATCCTATAAAAATGTTATTTATGGTTCCAGTATTTTTCTTTTTGTTTAAGCAGTTTAGCAATATGGCTATAGTACTTGGGTGTCTCAGTCAAATAAGACGCAGTATTGGGTGGGGAATTGAAGCAACTCTTGTGCAATTTCAACAAGTCTGCTCAATGGTTAGGCACCAGGTTGCCAACACAGACTTGAAAGGGGAACTAGCCTAATGGCATCAGAATTTAGCCCAGAATTTCTATGCTCAGAATCTCTTCTCTTATAGCTACAGAAGAAAGGATGGTATTGTGATTACTGTTCCACCATTTTAGCTAATGGATAGCTCTAATGGCATGCTCATGTCTCAGTGCTAGGTACTTTTCAAGAGATGGGTGGCAAATAGCAGTTCAGTTCTTAATAAAAATGATGTCCTCCAATGGTGGCAATACCATTGCTTTATGGCTGTACTAAAGAAGTACAGCCAACTCTTCCCACATTCAGTCCTCCTGACTATTTGTTGTCTTTAACCAAAGGCTCCCTTGAAGGAGGAGGACAAACTCATTCTCCATTTTAAAGGTGGACAGCTTGTTCAGTCCTTGAGAGCACCATCCTAAATGTGTCGTGCTTCATTGCTTCCTGGCTAATTGACATCTTTTTTTATTTACACATAATTAATATAATTTGCAAAAGGAAGTGCATGAACATGGCGAATGCCAAGCAACAACAGCTGGTGGACAACATTGCACTTCTTGGGTGATGGGTGATGCTATGATTTATGCAGTTTCTGATGTGAGACTCGAAGTGGCAGTTCTCAGCTGAGAGCTTAATTTACACTTATTAAAATTTAACGACAAAAACATTCACTCACAAATGCAAAGGACTGCCAGGGGAAGAGCTGGGATACATGCATGTTCTACTAAGTGTGCATATCTCATGCTCAGTCCTAATGCCTCTTGCCTGAACACAGTAGTTCTTAGGCCCGGCCACTAAGGCCACATAGCTCATTGAGGACATGACACTGGGACAGTTTAAGCCAGGAACTGTTCCCTACCCTTGCTTTTTCCACATCTGAGTGGACTTACACCACTCCAGCAAGTGTTGGGCTCTCTCTGCCTCTTTTGTACAACACCCATCAGACTCTGCCACACAGCTAATGAAAGCTCACCTTGTGAAAAGGAAATAATGCATATTTGCCCCATTTATCCGTGGCTAAAAGTGGGTGGCTCTGTGGGTTAAACCACTGTGTCGCTTGGGCTTGCCGATCAAAACGTTGGCGGTTCAAATCCACATGACGGGGTGAGCTCCTGCTGTTTGGTCCCAGCTCCTGCCAACCTAGCAGTTCAAAAGCACACAGTGCAAGTAGATAAATAAGTATCGCTCCAGTGGGAAGGTAAATGGCGTTTCCGTGTGCTGCTCTGGTTTTGCCAGAAGCGGTTTAGTCATGCTGGCCACATGAAAAACTGTCTGCAGAAGTGGACATACGCTGGCTCTCTTGGCCTGTAAAGCGAGATGGGCGCCGCAACCCCAGAGTCGTTTGGGACTGGACTTAACTGTCAGGGGTCCCTTTACCTTTAATCGTCTCCTATGTTATCTCCCCTGTGCAAAATTAAAGACTTCACCTCCTCAGGGACCTGTCCTTTTGTACTATACAAGGTGCTGTGCACATTGATGGAGCTATATTAACAATAGTCATATTGGAGAATAACGTCATAAGCTGGTGTACAGAACAAGGAGTGAAGGGCTATGCCAGCACAACCCTGCTTGAGAGGCATTGTATAATACTTTTGTTGTGTAGTACAAGTCATAATGTGACAGTGAGGCTAGTTAGTATTGACCTGGCAGGCTGCACACAGCTATACTTTTCTCTAGAGGCAGGTGTGGACTTCTCCCCAACTTCACTCCTCTGCTGGCACACATACCTGGTGTGGAGTCCAGTGTGGATTTTGCTCTGCCCAGCAATGTTTAGGGCAGGTTTCTCACTTCTATTCCTCCCCCCCCCCCAAGCATCTGTAAGGATTATAAATTTAAATCACATATTTGGCACTTAAAGCCAGTCTGTTAGTTGTGTTTTTCAAAAAAAGATTTTTTAAAATTACAAATCAGGGTAGTGATCTTGATCGCTACACAGGGTAGCCAAGCATCATTCTTCATAGACAGTCAAAGAGGGGGGAAAGTGGCTTCATTATTGTCACAGGGTCCCTGCTGATCAACACTCTGCGCTGATAGTGTCTATGGAAAACAGGACGTGAACCACTTGCTCCCATGATAGATTCAATTTGGAATTTTGTTTGTCCAAATAGGGGTGGTTGTAGATCAATAGCAGGCTCACATTCAAGCTCGCTCTGTCTGTCCTATCTAAACCAACAAAAGGGAACCAGTGGTGTTACAACCAGGTGGTGTTACAACTCCTACCATCCCTACCATTGACCTTGCTGTCTGGGTGTGATGGGACTTAGCATCCAATAATGTATTTGGGGCTACAGCTTCTCCATCCTGAATTCACCTCAACCAGTGAATCATTTTTTGTGTGCCAAGTGAGCTAAGAAGAGACCAGGGATAACTACTCCAAAATACTTAAAATTATGGATTGAGTTTATGAGTAATTATCTGAAACACACACAAATGTGAGGGTCTCTTTTGATTTCTGAATCTTTAGAACATACAGCCATCTAGTTTCTCAGATTTTCTTCTGAACTAGAATTTTTCATTTTTTAAGTAGAAGAAGAAGAAGAAGAGTTTGGATTTGATATCCCGCCTTTCACTCCCTTTAAGGAGTCTCAAAGCGGCTAACATTCTCCTTTCCCTTCCTCCCCCACAACAAACACTCTGTGAGGTGAGTGGGGCTGAGAGACTTCAAGGAAGTGTGACTGGCCCAAGGTCACCCAGCAGCTGCATGTGGAGGAGCGGAGACGCGAACCCAGTTACCCAGGATTACGAGACTACCGCTCTTAACTACTACACCACACTGGCTCATTTTTAGATGATACTTTCTTTTGCACCTCGCCAATGCCAGAAGTGTGTTTGGCAGGAGCATAACAGAAGGTCTTTTCAGTAGCCATACACAGATTTTGGAATTAACTTCCTTGGGAGATACTTCATGCCCACTCTTTGATGGCATTCTGCCCAAAGGGCAAGACTCTTCATTTTTTCTGATGGCTTTTAGTCTCCTACTTGGCTGAATTTAATTGGCTGATTTTGATCTCTGCTATTTATAGACATCTTGGGCTGTCTTCATTTGGTGAGGGTGGGGAGCTGTTTAGTATTTTTACACATACCCCTCCCTTTAGGAATGATGCTAGAGACTTTGGCATGTGGCTGGAGGTTATGAGTTATTCTCCAGCTTGCAAAATACACTTTTCAACTCCAACCATGTCTTTCCTGACTTGAATTTGACACGAGGAGATAAATTACTCAGGAGAGATGCAGGCTTTCAGGCTGCCATGTTTGAGTGGAGACCAAATAAACAAGGAGCGGTAGAGCTGGGGGCTAAATGGAAGGGCAGTTTACAGAGTGGCTTTTATGAGGAGGCCAGAAGCCCTGAAGGTGAGGCTCCCATCCTGGTGAAGCTATCCCCAAGGTTAAACAGTGGAAAGTTCTCGCCTTTCCCTTTGCAGTTTTACAGAGTGTTTGCTGATTTTCTCATGTTCACCATTCTTCCTTCACTAGGTGGGTCGAGCTAGATGATAGACTGCAGCTGTGTGTTAAAAAGATACCAAGTAATAAGTTTCAGCGGCGTGAAGGCCTTGCATCAGTACTATGAGATGGTGCAGGTTTGACACTGATCTTGAATAAGGGAGCAATCCAACATCCACCGGTATTTTGGGGCAGGGAATGGGTTGGAATAAGCAGATCTCCAGCTAGGCTCAGCGGCAGCTCCGCTGGCTGAAGACCTTCATGTTGCTCAGCCACAGATACACCAGTGAAAGTCCTCCATCTTGGCTCAAATAAAGACATCTCAACCAAGGGTCATGTCAACCAAGGGGTCATGAGAACCAAGGGTCATGTTGAAGCACGTGAATGTAAGCAGGTACTCGCTTGGTGTTAAATAAGGATCAGGCAGACTCAGCAATGGAGAATAAGAAGGTGAAGTTTATTGCCAGGCAATAAGGACCCAGTTTGGAATCTCTTCCAAAAGGAACTGGGACCCCGATTGACAGAAATCCAGAGGTCTTTATACCTGAGCAGATCACAGCAAATCATAGATCATGAGACAACCATGAGGCAGTCACGATATTGCCAGCGAGATCAAAATCAGCCAATTAAATTCAGCCAAGTAGGGACAGGCAGGACTCCAAGGGGTGTGTAGAGGAGGCAAGGGGTATGGACAAGGATACAGGAGAAGGGGTCAGGGATTTGTGGGCTTCTATGCCACCACGGGACACGGGTGGTGCTGTGGGTTAAACCACAGAGCCTAGGACTTGCTGATCAGAAGGTCAGCTGTTCAAATCCCCGCGATGGGGTAAGCTCCCATTGCTCCGTCCCAGCTTCTGCTAACCTAGCAGTTCGAAAGCTCGTCAAAGTGCAAGTAGATAAATAGGTACCGTTCTGGCGGGAAGGTAAACGGCGTTTCCGTGTGCTGCTCTGGTTCGCCAGAAGCGGTTTAGTCATGCTGGCCACATGACCCGGACGTTGTCTGCAGACAAACGCCGGCTCCCTCGGCCAGTAAGGCGAGATGAGCACCACAACCCCAGAGTTGGTCACGACTGGACCTAATGGTCAGGGGTCCCTTTACCTTTACCTATGCCACCACGAAGCAGGTGTCGGAGCTGGGGGAAGTTATGTAGAAGGTGGAATTTCAGTAGGTGCTGGGGGTGAAAACTACATCTGAAATTCCCACTTCCAAACAACTATTAAAGGCCCGGGAGCCCTGTCCTCCTTTGCATTCATCCATGTACTTCAAACAGCAGACTGGGGAGGGGGTTATTTGAGAGCAAACACAATGTTCCTTGCAACATCTGCTCAGACATTGTGAGGAATTTTGTGGGGAGTTGATTAACAAGGAATCCTCTTTCCTACAGTTGAATCACAAAGTGGAGTACTAACTACGGACTCTCTCTGGGTTTTGGTGCAAACTGCTGGCACAAGCATGCCCTTTTAGTTTTAAACACTCTTTGTACAAAGTGCTATTGTGAGAGAAGGAAATGGAAGCTTTCAAAATGGTCAGATTTTAATGGGCACTTGTCACTCATTTGCTGTGGGCAGTTTTCCCTTATGTTGTGGGGGCAATCACATTTTTTGTAGCCCTCAAGTCACAAAGTTGGCAGTTAGGGGTGGGTAAATCTGTCAATTTTGGTTTCTCATTTTTCTAAATTTAAGTTCAGCTTGCAATTTATTATTTTTTTAAAATTCACCAGCATTTTAGTGAGAATTTATTTTAATGATTCTGCCGAATATACAGTTTTGCAAAGCCACTTTCCCATAAATAGTGCATTTTATATGCATTTCCCACAAATATATGGATTTTTATGCACACTTTACCTTAGTATGTGCATTTTGTATGCATTACTTGACAAGAGACCTGCATTCCAAAATTCAGAGATGAACAAATTTCAAAGAATGGGAGGTTTCCATATTGTTTCAGAAACTGCAAATTAAGTAGGTTTGCCTTCCAGTGTAAACGGAATCAAATTTTGCACCTATCTGTATGCTGAGGAAGGTTGGCCCTAGATGATCAAGTCTCCTCAAAACGAAAGCAGCAAGTAACAACTGTCTGAAAGCAGGAAATGTATTCCTTCCACACAGTGTTCCAAAACCTGCCAAACTTCTATTAAGCTGCTTGGACTGTAAGGTTCTCTCTCAGTGTGAGAAGATTCCAGGGGTGGGGCAGTGGATCATGAGATGGTATTTGGCTACATTTTACTCAGAGTAGACCCATTGAAATAAAAGAACATGACTAAAGTTAGGTCCCTTGGTTTCAAAGGATAGAGTCTGAATAAAACCTAGTTGAATGCAACCAGGATCACAATGGTCTGTTAGCTGCTTAAGATAGTAAAACTACATATCCCATCATCCCAGACCACTGTCCATGCTGCCTGAGACTGATGGGAGCTGAAGTTCAACATATGGAGGATCACAGGTTCACTAACCTTGTCTTACAGGAGCTTTTTTGGCAGAGCTTGGACAAGCAGCGAACTTTACCAGGTGCCTGACTGATGTGTCCATCCCAGCCTTTCTCCTTTATTTAAAGGAGCACTTTGGTCTGTTCAAAGGAGCTTACTAAATTTCCCACAGGACGTCCAAATGAAGTATGTGTGCAAGAAAACTACCAAACATAGTTCCAAGCTCTACAGAATGCGGCAAGGTAGACATAAAATAGACATTCCCCCCTCCCCCTCTTCACTCACTGGATGCCCCCTCGGGTCTTCGGAGCGGGTTAGATCCTGGACTGCCGACTCATGTTACAAGAACTTGAAGACAGGAAGATTTAAAGCAGGAGATGCCACACAGAACAGTGTGTTGTTTGTCTGTCTTTGAAATAAGAGGCAGCAAGACATTGGAAGTGGGAGTGAAAGCACAAGCATATTTTTTTATGAATTATAGCTGCTTTTTGGCTCTGATTTTAGATTCATCAGTTCTCCTTGCTTCTGTTTCTCCAGGTGCAGCTCTGTTTTCTTACATGTTAATTTTTTCCTGTTTTATTATCCTGTCCATCACCAGCTAGCAGGACCCTGGCACCAACTGAAGGGACACTTCCCCTAGTCGGTAAATCCCTTTTTATTAGTTATAATCTGCATAACCTTTTCACTGCTGGATGGAGGAGGAATCTTCCATGAATCGGCAGAGCCTGATGGAAGCCAGTAGTAAATCAGTGGATAGGAGCTAAAAGAGGTGTAGCCATTAGTAGAAATATTCATGTTAAAAATTTCTTTATCCTACCCTAAGGGTGTGTTTCGACATTGGATGAAGCCCTAATATAGACCAATCATGGACTGATCTGGCAATGGAGTCTCAAATTTCAGCAGCACCCTGTGCAACACCAAAATTTGGCACCCCTCCCTGCCTTTTGAGGGCTTCCCCCAAACAGATCGAAGCAAATATGGCTGCTCTTGGGCCCTACCTTAGAAATTCAGAGGACACGGACAGAGACACACTGACTGTTAAAAATAGTTTTTAAAAAAACAACCCACAAGGTTCTCTATAAAAATAAAGCTTCAGGCCAAGGGCTATGGTTTTGAAACTGACAGCTCTACCTTCCAACCAGGCAATAACTTTCCCAAGTTTCTCCTTTTTATATCCAATCACTGTGCTTTTCCTTGGGAGTGGGTGGAGATGGAGGGGTGTGGGTAAGGAACATGTTGACGTCAATTGAACAGAAAACAAACAAAATGCCTCAAATGGTTTTATTCATCATAACTTCCAAACCCCTCCACCTATCCTTCTGAACTACATATGGGCACAATGTACAACACATTCCATTTTAATGCAAATTGCCCAAAAACGGGGGTGGTGGTGAGTGAATCATTTTCCCTAGGACAATAAAAAATGAACTAGAACAAAACACCCTGCTCCCAACTCTCTGGAATTTAATAGGCTTCAGAAGGGGTAACAATGCCTAGAAAATGTATGCAATACTGCCATGAAATAAAAAATTATACGTGCCCCTCTATTTAAATTGTAAAGGCACCAAGCACCTCTTTGTCTGAAATTTGGTGTGCTTCAGCCACTCAGAAGGAGCAACTATGCCTTTATTCAATTCTGTCACAAAGTGTGTGTGTGAGATAAAGCAAGTTGTGTTTGAAGCGATCCCTGGTGAAGTGGCCCACTTTGTCAAGTGTCAAAGTTGGATCTGAACCACATCTTATCTTCAGTGCACACACCTAGAAGGTATCATTTTGCTATTTGACCAGTTCAGAAGAATATATCAGAGTGAATTCAATACAATTTAAGAGAT
Source organism: Podarcis gaigeae (assembly GCF_964106915.1). NCBI lineage: Eukaryota > Metazoa > Chordata > Lepidosauria > Squamata > Lacertidae > Podarcis > Podarcis gaigeae. The sequence continues at coordinate 44,107,243 of NC_139682.1, read as the reverse complement.
TCACAATAAGAACAACAATAATTGTTCTGGAGTGATGCAGCTTTTTACATTGCACAAAATGAGTTTTTCTTCATCCTTTCACCTTTGCTCTTCTTCTTCCATTTACGTTTTCATTATATCCTTGAAACAAGCGGATTGGGAACCAAAGGAAGAAAGAGGTGTGGGAAACTAAAATTAACAGCTTAAAATATTTTTTTGCATTGGAAAAAAGTTTAGAAATTTCAGCATCATCTTCTTGAAAGATCTAGAGACTTGAACACCAGGCATTTGTATCTGTGCATTTGTTTCAAAGACCCACAAAGAAATTCTTATTATCCCCATTGTTCCTTATTTAGAGACACTGGGGCACTTGGGATGATTATGATATTGTGTATGATGTTGGGGGGTGGGGATTGCCTTCTGATTAAGGCATTGAACTTCGAATGCTCCTTGTCATGTAAAGAATACACCCACCATGATATTATATGTACATGGGGCAGACATTTGTGGCCAACTGTCCTGTCACATCTAGTCTGGGCTTTGGTCATCTGGTTTGTCTCATGAACAGGTGTTTAACTTGAAGGTGTCTCTAATAACCTGTAAGACGAGGCTTCCCACAGTTTTTCCAAGTCCACAAAGAGACAGGTAGAGAAGTGTTGACATAGAAATCGGGCTTAAATATGTATCAGAAACTAAGGGGTTTAGATCTGGGTTCTCAGACCCCAGTTGAGACAGCCAAAAATTACAGAGGCCCACGAGTCACAAAATGGGGCCGCTGGAGCAGAGCCAGTCACAAAATGGCACAGGTGGGGACAGGGTTTGGTGTTATCAAGTGGCAATTACTGACATCACTGTTTGTTGGTGTTTAATCCATCTTTCCAGCCTGCTAAATTCTTTGCCGCAGCATTTCTCTTGTGGCAAGGAGTTCCACAGCTTGGTTTTCTTCATGCTTATACAGAAATTTGCTCAGGAGCTATTGTGACTCTGCCTCCCCATTTAGGAAGACTTTGATGATCCTAGAGGCTCTAAGTGGAGAAGGCTCTTTTTTTCATATTTTCCCCACCCCACCTCCACATGCATCTCAAAGTATTACTACCAGTCTCTTGTATTTTCTTCACATTTCACATTCAACGTGTATCTTATTCCCTCCTGCCCGCGCCTGTCCCCACTTGCCACAAACTGCATATTGTCCTGATGGACAGGACGACATTGCATGGGCCAAAGAGCCATGCAGGCAAAATGGAGAGACTTAGCACCACAGGTCTGAGCTTCCCACCACTGTCCTGTAGCAAAGATTCTTATTTTCTATAACGGGTTCTGTCATTTCTTCTTTGGCATGTACTGAGATTCCGGTAACACAGTAGAGCAGGCACATGAGTGGAAAATAATGTAAAAGTGGCATTCCTTTGGTCCATTTAGCAATATATTCCCCCCCCCCCATCTTTACTAGAGGGTTAAACACCAACCCCTTGCTGATCATCTTTCTTTTCTTCTTTCCGCTCCCCTATCTCCCAAGGGGGGGGGGGCAGTACTCTCTTCCCTGCACCCTCTTGCTCTGTCTGAGAGCTGATGCAGTTAATTGGAGCTTCTTGAAAGTCTGCATTAACACAGAAAGAGCCAATGAGACATCTTGGCAGCAAAATATCATTATCAGTTTTGAGTTCCAGCCCCAAATCCTCTTGCGGTCAAAACACAATTCTTTTAACTAAACAATTAAGGATTTGTGCAAGTGTTTCTGCCATGAGTTATCAAGGATGGGGAGGAGCCTCGCCTTGGCAGTGTCAGGAGATGTTAACAATCAACATTGCGGCATGGCAACAGTTAGGAGTGTGAAAATTGCAGGGCAGGGAAAAGTTACCAGGAAGTTCTCCTGCACAATCGCCTTTTGAAATGGAAGGGAGCTGCACATCCACTCTTTGCATGGGGACTTGCATGAAAAAAAATCCTGGTGGATTGCATCCAGACAGGAAAAAGTCGTTGCAAGAGGTCACGGGAACATTTTGGAGGATGACCTAATACCAGATGTTTCACCAAGGGGTAGCAGGAATGACCCTCAAATATTTTCTGCCCCTTCAATAATGGAATTAGACTGATTGCAAAGTATTAGACAATTGAAGCAGTGTCACACAGGAAACTAAAGGGCACCTTAGAACCTCACTCACTTGCTATTTGTGCCATGTATGATTCTTCAAGCAGGATGGAAGGCAGGAGAGGAACTGAACGGTCATTACTGCAAATGTAGGTTTTACATTCCAGTTACAAACTTTTCGCTATTTAAGCAAAAGCCAATTTAAGCCTCACATCTGAAAATGCCCTTAGTATGAATTTAAATTTTGGTCTACAGGAGAAAATCTCAATTGTCCTCGTGACCCTCCCTAAACCTAAATCACCGAAGACAAAAATTATGTGATGTAGTAAAGACCAAGCGAAACTGATGAATCTACTGGCAGTACTGGCTTATCCCAAACTGAGATAGAGGCAAATCACTGGGAAAGGAAGGGTCACGCTACCTTCCGTTTTGCTTCTGATCCCCAAGGATTAAACAAAAATGTGCAAAAAGAAATGCAACCATACTTGGCTGCATAGCATAGAAACACCATACTATTTTAAACAGATGTCTCCCAAATACTCCTAAGAAGGGTAGCTTGTTAAGGGCTGAGCCACCTGCTCACCTGCACAGGGGGGGAGCCTGTCTGGTGGGCAAGGCCCTTGGAGGGCAGAGAAGAGCAGTGGGCTGGGCCATACTAGGGTCACCTGCATGGGGGTACCTGGTTTGCACCCCTTAAAAATTGATCATGTGGGGCCACAGGCCCTCTGACACTGCCCCCCATGCTATGCCCCTGACTACACCTCTTGAAGAAAATGCACTGCTGGATTGCTGATCCATACATTCTGTAAAAGTGTATTTTCTGTTCAACTGCTGCCCACTATAATTTCCCAAAATTCAAAAGGCACCTCAGAACAGAGGTTTCAAGGAAAAGCAAAATGGCAGCCGCTCTGATGGTCTTCTCAAAAGAATTTCCCCTCACCCTGCTTTGTCAATTCATTTGATCCCCAGCCTCATATTTGAAATTGATGGGCCTCAGAGATAGTAGCTTTGTCCAAAACCTCCACTGAATCTGTGGCTGACCTGAGATGTGACCTGCTGGTTGGACTGTATAATGCAGATTTTACTGACCCTGGCCCCTAAAAGGGCACATGAATTTGTTTGCAGGTTCCCTGGTCCTGGAGCCATCATCCTTAGCTTCACTTCAGAGGCTTGAGCATTTAGCGTTCAATTACCCTAGCTCAATCCCCAAGATGAGGGCAGACCCACATCTATCCTTCTGACAGCTGCAAAGAAGCTTGTCATAAGTTTATAGATTAAAATATAGCCGGAACACACATATATTTCTGGTTTTCAACGAATACGCCGCCGCACCCTCTGAAATATTGTCTGTAACCTAATGACAGCCAGGTAGAGCATTACAGTCTGTGTAAGCCTTGTGAAAATGGAACAAGGGCAGGTAGTTTGCAGCAGGGAAGATCTGAAGAGTTATCTGGAGGAAAAGAGAAAGAGAGAGAGATATGGTGCTTTTAATTGTCATGGGGCAGGAGAAGGGGGGGGAGAGATTTTAAAGAGATGCAGAAATATTCCATGGTAATAAAATATCCCCTTTTCAGTGTCAAAGTTAATGTTCCAGGCCTCAGGTGAAATCGGCTTCTTATCAGAGAGTGGTTTCCCCTTGAGAGGCAGGCAGCGCCATTGCTGAGTGCTGCCACCTCCCCATCACACTGTGAGGAGAGGCGGCTCCACACTCCATTTCTGAGAGGCCGATTATTCAGAAAGGCAAAGTGGTAGGGTATGAAGTGAGGGGGAGAGCCAGTTCGTGTAAATAATACGAATGAGAACAATGTCATTGGCACAGCCTGAGCTGAGCTAGCTGCTCTTCTTTCTCCCTATCAGGGGTCTCTATGTTTGAGGGGGTCCTGGGCAAAGCATCCTCTAGTAAGTGTCATCCTCTGTCCATGGGCCCTGCTCTTTCTAGCCAACATTCTAATTTCCCACAATGCCCCAGTGTTGGTATTTGGTGGTAAGGGAAGAGCAGCAGTTTTTGTCTTTTTCCTTCACCAGTCATATATTCTTTACATATTTGTTTCCTGCCTTCCTGTCAAGGTAACTCGGTGTGGCTGATATAGGGGTTTCTCTCAACTTCCTGGATATATAGGTTTTAGCCCTGAAATAGAAGCCTTCTTCAGGTGCTACAAAGGTAAGGTTAGATTACCACTTGAGGGAACCAGTGGGGACAAGCACATTAACTCCTCCTTCATGTTGCCATTCTTGCATCTCTCCAGCTCATGGTTGGTGACTATGCAGGGGGAAGCCGCCTGTACCTGTGGAAGGAAAAATCACAAGGTTTGCCTTTACAATTTGGAATGGACAAGAATGATTATGAGGCAGGGTGAGCTACTTTGCTCAGCTCTGCTCCTCCCCACAATGCATGGTAACTTAACCTTTACGAGCCACACCTGAAGAAGTCTATAGTGACTTGCCGAAGACCACACAGTAGGTTTCGGCCATGAGCAGGAACTTCAACATGGATTTCTTACAAACCCTACAAGTTCTGCAGTTGTGCCACACTGGCTCTGTACTTACATCTAATATCATCCAATGTTTCCCATCCAATCCAGTGGAGAAGTAAGTGGGTTACACTTCTTTTCCAGCATGAGCATGCCTGTGCGCTGATGCAAAGACAACTTCAACTTCCCCTCTTGCTCCTTCACATCCCAAGCAGCCCGGAGTCCAACTTAGGGAAAGTTGGACAGGCTGAGCTACTTCTAGATGCATGAATGGTGCTAGCAATGTGAAAGGAAGCGTGTGAACCTAGATTTTTGAGCATGTGAACTCTTTGTGCTTGGGCATTGCTTCTTCTAACTGCTGACCACTCCTTCCATGTGTAAAGTGAGAGCTATGCCACAGCATCCCTTTCCAAACTACAGTGGGTGTTGTAGCGTGAGTCTGGAGCTTACACACTGCTTTGCTGATGTGACATAGCTTAAGGTTACCAGACGTCCCCGGATTTACAAATCAGTCCCCATTCAAAATCCATTGAAGTTGAAAAGTGTCCCTGGATTCATTGAAAAAAATCTGGTAACCTTAACATAGCTGCCTCAGAAATAGAGTTACCAAATATGAATTTACCTAGTAGAGGTAGCACATCTTTGGTACCACTGAAGAAAACCAGGAGAACTACTACTACTACTACGACAATGACGACTATTCTTATTATTATTTCTATACTGTCCTTCATCTGAGGATCATAGGGTGGTTTACAATATAAAACACAAAAATACACACCATAGTAACAATAGTTAGTACTTTAATGATGTTATAGTTACTATAACTATGTGGTGTTCTCCTATTGGAGGTACAGATATGACCAAGCAATATAATAATTGATAGCAGTTGTACATTGACAGGTGTTATACCACTGGTAGTAAAGAAACAGCTACATTTATAAATACCCCTGGTGTCATGTTCCCTTTCCCACAAAGGAGTAGGCCCACAATCAATGATTTTCATTATCTTAAGTGCTGCTTTTATCAGGTGGAGTTGTAGCTCTTATGATTTACTCTTCTGGAATTGAAACAGAAGAAGAAGAAGAAGAAGAAGAAGAAGAAGAAGAAGAAGAAGAAGAAGAAGAATCTGTGATATCATATATCATATTTGGGGCCTTACCTATTGTGATATCATATATCATATTTGGGGCCTTACCTATTGTGATATTTTTACTGGTAGTAAAAATTTAAAAAGGATAAAGGACCCCTGGATGGTTAAGTGCAGTCAAAGGCAACTATAGGGTTGCGGTGCTCATCTCACTTTCAGGCCGAGGGAGCCAGCGTTTGTCCACAGACAGCTTTCTGGGTTACATAGCCAGCATGACTAAACCGCTTCTGGTGCAATGGGACACCGTGATGGAAACCAGAGTGCACAGAAACACCATTTACCTTCCCGCCACAGCAATACCTATATATCTACTTGCACTGGTGTGCTTTTGAACTGCTAGGTGGACAGGAACTGGAACAGAGCAATGGGATCTCACCCCATTGCAGGGATTTGAACCACCAATCTTCTGATCGGCAAGCCCAAGAGGCTCAGTGGTTTAGACCACAGTGCCACCTGCATCCTAGTAGTAGCACACCACTGGCTCTCATAATTAAACTGGTTACAGTGCTTCTTTCTGTATTCTGAAATTAATGCTAGAGAAATTGTAACATTTTATATTTCTCTAATTCTAGAGAAAATGTTTGGTTGTAGAGACTAGATCCCATACAACTAGTGCCTCTGAACATAGGCCAAGTGCCTTTCCTTCACCACTTAATAGGCACTACCAGTGCCCTTGCAGTTAGAATCAGGGCCTCAAGGGAAATGATGTTCAAATAAACATCAACCTAACACCTCTCACTTACTCCATGAAACTATTTTATATGTAGTTGCAACTTGTTTGTTGTTAAAGTGATCATTTATTATTATTTGTTTATACAAGCACTCGCAATATATACGTTGTGCATGATGTATAATATGAGAACATGATTAGCTGACTGTCAAGATCAGGGGTCAGCAAATTTTTTTAGCTGCGGGCTGGTCCACTGTACCTCAGACCTTGTGGCAGGCCAGAGAAGTGGCACCATGGGGAGGGGAGCTGGAAGAAGAGGCGAGGGGGGCAAGTAGTCCTCCTCCCCACCCCCCAGCCGCTGCGCTTACCTTCCCTTCTTCTCATGGATAGGCAGTGAGCTGGTCTGCTCCACTCTCTCAGGGTAGTGGCAGTGGGAAGATGAGTTGCACGAAAGGGCTGGCTCCGGAGAGGGGCTGCTTAAAATGGTTCTCAGCCAGCTCAGCCCAGCCCTCTTCCTCCTCTAGGCAGGGCGGGGAGATGCCAGGAGGAGGGAGGGAGGAGGCACTGCCGCAATGTGTGTATGGGAGGGGAGGAAGGAATGGCGCAGGAAAAAATGGTGCAGCCCAAACGAACAAAATCCCCACGCTGATCCACGCACAGTCCGCGGGCCAGATCCTGAAGACAATTGGGCCTGATCTGGCCCGTGGACCTTAGTTTGCCAACCCCTGGTCAAAATCATAAAAAGCAGCAGGCTATCTCCAGTATACATGTCTCAGGCCAAAAGGAATACTCTTAGGTGGCAAGCCTAGAGGGGGTGTTATTTACATTTTACGTACTGGTGTAGAGCCTAATGATTTCAGGTATAACAACAGTTTTAATATGTTTATATCTGAAGGAACAAAACTGGCTAGCCAATCTGACTTGGAAAACTATTGACCACCAAACTGTCTCTTTCAGCAAACTTATCTCCAAGGCACCTCCCTTATTTAATCCCACAGTTCTCTAAAATGTATTACTTCAAAAGAATTGACTTCTACCAATAGGTTGTCTCCTTTTCTGGCAATCTGTCAAAGGTCTTTTAAAGAGCCTCTCACCATTTCCATTCTAACTATGTGACCTGCCCAGTGAATTTGCCAAGATGTTAGAATGCTGAAGGTAATTGACCAGTAAGATGTCAAAGCAAAGTTTGGATAAATTTTGATAAATTTCATACAAGAATCCAAACTGTCAAGGGCTCTTTTGAAGTGAACCTCTGAACTTGTTGAGGCTTTTCACATGATGAACATGAAAAGCTAGTACTCCCCACCCCCCACCCCCACCGCCAGGGCCTGCAGAGCAGCTGGCTGTATTGCAAATGGATGCAAGAGTTCAGCTTAAATATACCAAAGGTCAGCTTTCAGTTCATAATGCAAATTCAGGATTTTAAGGAGACAGGTTATGGCTTGTAGCAGACTATAAGTGGCTATAAGTCACAGAGGGCAGTTCCTTGCTACTCCATGGAAAGATCACTCCATTTAAAAAACAAAACTGTCCTAATAGAAGCCCTAATTGTCTGTCCTAATAGAAGTCCTTTCTGCCCCACCTGCCACTAATGCCAGAAAAACAAGGATAAGCTACTATGGAACCCAGAAGCCACAGTTTCATGATCCCATTATGTAAAGCTTTGTTGGGGGGCACCTTCTTTTTTTGCCTCAGGTGGAGAAATGCTGCCCCCAGGTTCAGGGCCGGATTTAGATGAAAAGAGGCCCTAGGCTACTCCACTTGTGAGGCCCCTCCCCATCCCCCACCCTTACAATTAGAAGAAAATGAAAGAGTTACTAACAACAGCTGTATCTGCGATGACTGTTTTAGCAAACTCTTCAGCATACCTTTTGGGTGGTTTACCTTTTGTGGCCCTTTCAGATCTGCGTACTATACACAACTATGGGCTTGGGCAGATGCCTTATCAATCCCAGCAGGTATATAAGAGGACGACCTGGCCTGGGCAGGTCGGGTCATCCTCTTATATACCTGGTAGGATTGACAAGTCATCTGACCCTCACCTGAATCTCATAGCTCTCCTGTAGCTGCCTCTGATTTAACCATTTAACTCTTGGGGAAAATAATTAGCATCACACATCATGTGCATGGAAGTTGCCGAACCAATTAACTAACTAGAAGGATCACTGTTAATAGCACCTATAACTTGATATTGCTGGATAGTTCTGATGAACTGCAAAAGCATTTTAAGTTTGCTTTCTGTTGCCACCCTGTAACTTTTCTTTATTAGTGCCACTTTGTTTTGTATGATTCCTTGCAAATGAAGGGAAATTTTCCCCCTTGTATATATTGATAATATGTTTTTGGTTACTGAGAACAAACAAGAGTGTACAGAAACAAGATTGGGTGCAGGCCTGGCCAGGACATAGGCATGACACATCTGTGACAAAGGAGACCTGTGTGCTTGCTTGCTTGATTAACAGCTGTTGGGAACTTCAAGGTCCCTGCTCTCCCTTCTTATGGTCTTTGTACTGGACCTGGAGACTGCAATAGAGAGCATTCCATGTCAAGAAGGAGGGCAAGTGGGCACTCTATCAAATGACAGGGCAGGAGTTACACGGAGCAGGGTCTTTTCACTGGTGGTGCCCATTGTATGCCTCGCTCTCTTTTGGCCTGTACTTTTGAGCTTTATAATTTAGGAAGACTTTGGAAGAACTGGTTGACAAGTCTTATCAGTGGCTGACATGTGAGCGGATTTTATTTGCTGCTATTCTGTGCTTCTGGTGCACCAGGGTTTACACCAGCGTAATAGAGTTGGCCAGGATGCCAGAAGGGATACAATTTATGAACTTTCTCCATTATCTGCACAGCAGGGGGTGTTCAGTCAACAGGGCAAAGGTTGAGCTGAAGCATTCCCTCCTGGTTACCTGCTTCCAGCAATAGGGGTCGCTGTTTGGTAGTACCCAATTGGTTAGCTGTCAGATTCTAGAGATCCCTATTGGTGGCTCTTAGGTAATTCACAAAATACAGAGTCCATTCATAAAACAAAGGGTTCATTCATAAAGCAGTAACATAAATCTCCATTGCTATATATTGGGTATATATTTCAGCGGTTGAACGTACAAATTTATGGCCATGCTGTAGTGTACTGCTTATGCGACTGTAAATAAAAGGTGTCTGGGCTCATTGTCTCGGGGTTGGGGGGGGAAGAGGTGACAAAACTGATTTCCAGTAAGTGCCCCCCCTTATTTCCAAAACAAGTCCTTGAGTCTGTACTCTGAATGGTGACGCCAGGGACCTAGAAGGTGCAGGGCTTGTCAGTCCAACCCCTGCACATCTTCATCAGGGCTGACCTTAAGGCAATTGGGCCAAATTGGGCCCCACAGGCCGCTCCTAAGGCCGCTGCACAAGGGCAATCTAGATGGATTTTATTTATATCTTTAAGATTTTGCAGACCTTGACTGTGAACCCTACAAAAAAAAAAAAAAAATTCAAGCTGCGCCCCACTGCTTCAAATTGGGTCCCACTGGCTAGCCCTGGGTCTAATAGTTGCTGGGCCTAAGTTGCCCTGCCCTCGCATGAAGTCTTGGGTTTGCAATTTTGGGAGAGGGGAGACTGCCTGCTGGGGAGCGGGAGGGCTGGTGGGGCCCCCTAGATTTAGAGGTCCTAGGCTTCAGCCTTCTTAGCCTATACATAAATCCGGCACTGCCCGGGTTGCTTGCTCAAAGCAAGCTCCTTGTTTCCTCATTTCTGTTTTAAATTTCCTTTGTCCACAAAATTCCACATGAACATGACATGAAAATGCTAAGGTTTGATTACTGCAGCGCCAGCACTTCTTGCCACAGAGCTCTTCAACTTTAGATAAGATATCACCTAAATTAAAATGTAGCGTTTTTGCCCCATTAATGAAAATTTGTTTTTATTTTTTAACTATACCAGTGAGGCTGACCAGCAAGCTATGCCTGCTGTGATTCCCTGTACTACACAACTGTTAAAGGTGCAGGAGCCCTGCCCTCTTTTGTGTTAGGCCATCCTAATGCCAATGTAAGACATATTCAGGTCCCTCCCAGCTCTACAATTCTATCATCCTATAGATAGGGCTTAGGAGTTCTATCCCCCCACTCAGTTAACTAGAACCAGTTGCTGTAAAAGCCTGGAGGCTGTAAGACTTCATACAAAGTAGATTTGTACTCTGATATTCAAGTGGTACCGTGTCCCACCCTACTTTCTCCCCTTTTAGGGAGGGCATAATCTGAGTCCTTTTTGTTAGGATGATCAGGTGAATAGAGGGAGACAGGGCCAGCTCCAGATTTGAGCAGACAGTGGGCAGAGTGACCTCTGGTGGGTCCCCTCCTCTGTTACACCCCCTCTGTTACAGCTTTCTTGCAGGCAACAGGACCTTACAACCTGCATTGTTCTTGAGCAGCACTGGGTTCCTGAGCTGAGTCTAGCTGCCAGTTCAGTTCATCACAATGGCCCAAGGTGACGCTACATCACTGACATTTTGGGAAATATGGCAGTTAGACCCAGGTATTTCACGTCGCTCAGAAGAGCCGGTTGGAATTTTTAACAAGGGTGTCCAAGGCTGGCACCTGCAGTGTGTGTTGCCCTGGCAGCAGGTAAGAGATGTCAGGTGCCCGTCTTTGCCCTGGAGTGAGTGAAGGGGCCTTTAAAACAATAGGGCAATCGTATAGTCTCTCTCCATTTGTGAGCTCATCAGCTCATCGGGTGTTGAGAACTAGCAACCTAAAGGTGTGTCAACTCCAAAATAGCACATGGAAAGCGGGTCTGACCCATAATCAGAAACATTATGCTAAAACTATGGGGGTCTAGCATAAATCAATGTGAAATTGCAAATTTACTCAGCCTGAAATCCTATACACACTAACCACAGAACTCAGTGGTGCTTCTTTCTCCGTAGACACTCATATAAGATTGCCTGAATTTAATTCAAGGGAGGGGCAGGTGTATCTGTTCAGAGCTACACACTTCCTTACCCAACTTTGTGGGTTGTTAGTAAATCGGAATACAGCTCCCAAATCATGCAGATCATTCATTTAAGCCAGCTTTACTCAATGCAGATCAATGTTGTTTACACAATAGGGGTACCTAAAGGTTGCTGGTCTCTGTCTTCCAACAAAGCTTGATGGGTGTGACTTCTTTTCTCCCTGCATCTCAGCCACTCTGTTCTTGTGAAACTTCTCTGCACCACAGAGCTTTTCAAGGCTCAGAAGCCCATTTTGGCTCAGGGGCAGGAGGAGCAGGGTCAAGGCAGCCCTCACGTAAGGTCGTGGTTCTAAGTCCTGCATGCAGGACTGACTCAAAGGAGGGAGATGGTGTGACCCTTTTCGTGCAGAACAGGGCTCACGGTAGGGCAGCAGGATCAAGGAATAAGTCTGGGATCAGTAGCTAAGTAATCACCAAGGTTGTTCGGAATTATTCCAAATATTAACATAACAAAGAATATTAACATACAGAGTAACTTCTTTTTAATACCACAAAAGCTCATTTTTTGCTGCTTCCTTGTTTGGGGGAGGGGGAGAAACTCTATTGGCCTTGATCCTCTTCTAACCCTCATGCAAATTGCAACTAATTTATCTGAATGTGATTCTCCTGAGGAAAATCAGAAGCAGCTCTGGGGCACCCCAGTAGGTCCCTCTGCGGCTTCACTTCTGTGGAAACTAGTGACTTGATGAGAGACGTGTGGTATCAGATCCTTCCATCTTTGAATATATATTGGAGAGATACTTTGCCAGAGTGCCTGATCCATGTGGCCAAGATGAAACCAGCAGGTTACGGCAGCTACTTTGAATTGTCCAGTGTCTTGTTTCAGGACAGAAAACCATGCAGATACAGTATATCCTCAAATTTATTGTGGCATGTTTTTGTGCAATCTGCAAAAATGTGTGTTTGATGAAGATCCAATGTTTATCTGCACTGGCCCTCAGATTCAAGTCAATGGAATCATCTTGATACGCCTGCAAGGAAGGTCCAGGACAGACTGGTGTGTGTGTGTGTGTGTGTGTGTGTGTGTGTGTATGTACACAACTCTAATGTTCCTAAGCTTCTGTATTACCCTCTGGGTTTATTTGTGTAAATCTCCTCGTGTCTGCAGCTGTCATTCTTGTTTTGCATACTCATTTCCATGGACTTTAACATAAGCATATCTTCATCTGGGGAAAGCAATCCTTTAAACCTCCTTAGGTTATAGTCTTTAATTTCATACCGTGGCACCTCAGAGATACAAGCCAAGGATGAAAGCATTAATCAGTGCAATTAATAAATAAATTCATTATCCACAGATGAAAGATGTGCACTTTCCATTGATGCTCTGGCCTGTGAAAGGGCATTCATTTTGGTGGCCGCTGTTGTAAATAATCTTTGTATGTTTCTTGATTGCCACTGTGTGTTTAAGCTGATCTTCCAAACAACAAATGATTTTCTGCAATATTTTGCTGAGGAAAACGGCTATCTTAATTAAATATCCTCAAAATACCACTTGGAGTGAGATTATGCAATGCTTATTTTAATTGGTAAATTGATTGATTCATCAGTGGGGGGAAAAAGCCCCAAGGCAATTAATTGACAGGCTACGCTGCTGCTTCAGCTAATGCTCACAAATGGAAGAGTGAGCCACCATAGTTTTGTGTGGCAGAGCTATCCCTCCCTGCCATACCTCCCAACAGAATTGCTGTTCAAATCATGTATGCCCCTTTGCATTAGTGTGGTCGCTAAGGATCTAGAGGGAAGAGTGGGCTGTTCCAGGGGACCTTTGTGTACTATGCAAAGGACTTTTGGCTGCCCCACCCCCTGCAAAAGTCTCTTGCATCACATGCTGCACGTCACAAGGGCTTGTATGGCTGTTGTGTGATGAGCTAGTGCAGAGTGAAATTTGGGTCTTACACAGCACCCAATGAGTTATCCTTGTACACTACTGTTGGGAACCCCTACAGAGGATTTTGTATGTTGTTGTTGCTTCAGTATAGCAGTGCTACTAAAAAGTCAACAGAACCCAACAATTAAGACAGTCTAACATCTGTGCTCAAGAAGGTTGTGGATGCTGCACTATTGCTCTTCCAGATCTTCAGATATGATATCTGACCTTCCTTGCAGCTCTTTGGACTAGGGAAAGATGAATCTGTCCCTATTTTAAATTCAGTTTGCAACATTTCTACATAAACTTACATTTTTTGAATAATAATAAAAAGATCCTCATGACAGTTCATTGGCCGTTTATCGAGTATTTTTTCTAACACACACAGCAATTTCCCTTTATATAATGCATTTTTGTATGCAATTTTCATGAATTTATGCCTTTTTATACATACTACTCCCAGATATAAACATTTTTTGGTTGGAAGATCTGCACCACAAAATTCAGAAAAGTGTAAAGATCAATTTTCAAAAAGAAATTGTATTTGATTTGTGCCCCAAACAAAACAATATATAGGAGAACAGCAATGCACAGCATAAAGTGACATATAGTTAAGAGCCTTGGTTATATCTCTATTTTAATATAAAGCATTTGTTCCTTACTTATGACTGGAATTCTCCTGTTTTGTTTAGTGTCATCTTACACAGTCATTCCACAGGAGGCTGTGTGTGGCTGGTAATTGCCAGTTACATTCCTTTTGTGCTACACATTTAATAAAGAGATACCATGTCACTTGAAACTTTTCTTTTGTCTTTACATCCCCCCCCGTCTTTTACCTTTCAGGTCAGTTCTTTCATCCATACAATTGTCGAAGTTTGCTGGTACCGTTCAGAGAGCAAGTTATCTGCTAAATCTTTCCACCTTTTAGCTATTGTCAAGTATGCTGCTGATAGTAACAATTTTAATAAGTCCTCAGCAAAGATTGATCCAAGAAATGTGAATTAGGTTGGTATGCATTAAAATGTGAACTGAGCGAAATTCCTCCCTCATCCATCCCTTGACCCCACAGTGAGTTGTGCCTCACTTGCCCAGGCAATTTCAGTGGGGTTTGAAGCAACGAACTCACAGCTTTCCTTTCCATACTGCTTCTCAAAACTGTACATCTGCCCCCAGAAATCAAGCCCCAAATCCCTTAAAAAACAACAACAATAACACTTCTAGGAGAGTATTAAGGATGTGAGGGGTAAATTCAGAATAGCAGCCTTTCTGAGAGTTTCAGACCATCTATGATGCTGGAGCTGTTTTATAGCTCTGAAGGTCTACAGTACCTTTCTGCTTTCTAAACAAACAAACAAAACAAAATAACTAGCCTGGCTTGTTGAGGCTCCAGTGTTTTCTGAGCAGTCATACTTTGCCACCTGTTGCTATGGAGAAGTCTCTTTATCATAAACACTGGATAAACAGCTGCTGCCAGAGAGCCCCTTTCTTCCTTCTCTGGGTTTATTTGGAGAAAGTCAATAAGGAAAAATAAACATTCCATGTTCTTGTGTCTATAGATCCTTGAAACTCGGATCCTAATGCCACTCTTAAGGCCTTACCGGGCTCCTAAGTTCTGCACCATTCCAGGAAGCCAGAGCAGCACACGCCTCTTAGCTGTTCTCAGGAAAGCATGTAAAAGAAGAAATGATAATTATGGCAAAGTAAGCACCATTTGAACAATACTGTCTCGCCTATTCTCACACCTGTTGGGTGCACAGTAACTTTGGGGGAAGGGAAGCAACACTTGAAAACCCTACGTTTAGTTGCACAAATAGCAACTGGTTGTTCTTCTGACCCCACTTTCTTCTTGCTCTTTTATTTTTCTAAAGCATGATCAGCGTTCACAGCACTTTAGCGTTCCTCTCCTGTTCTGAGGGCTCTGCAATGTGGCCAACATTTTAATTTCAGTTGAGGAGAAGAGAACTAAGGGATTGCTGCTTTAACCTTATGCATGCTTACCTGGGAGTAAGTCCCCTAGAGTACGGCAAGACACTTCTGTTTAGGATTGTGATGCACCCAAAGGGTTAGAAAACGTAGTGGAAGGGATTTTAAGGAAGAAGGAGGTGGCACCTTGCTGATGTGGTGTGCACGAATTCCATGCGTAAAAGGAAGCAAAGGCAAATGGGTGGACTTCTTAAGAGAGATGGGAATACTTTTTGCAGAAGCTGAGGATGGCAGAACTGAACAAGCAAAGGTCACATCCATGGATACAGCAAGCAGTAGAATGGATGGGGCAAGGCTGCATACAGCTTCATTGGGAAGAACAAAGGGTGCGTGCTAGAAGCTATTTTGGCAAGTAAGCAATCAACACATTGATAATAAAATAATGTGGAAGATACCATAAGGATTTGAAATAGGGCATCACACTGAGCAACAAAAGAGGTGAAGGATTTGGGCAGCAGAGGCTTGAAGGCTGAGGTGGGGGCGGGGGGGGGGAAGCTTCATCTGTCAAAGTGAGAAACAACCAGAGCATGAACCAGAATTTTAGTTGAGTCAACAGAAGAGGGGGCAGATTTCCACAGTGTTGCATAGGAAGAAGCGACGTGACTTGTTTTGTGAGAATTTGCTAAGCCATGCCAAAAACTGAGCATGACTGTCGATGCACCTGAGTGGCTGGCCAAGGGCTGGAGGCAACACACAGAGGGATTTCTTGTTGCCACCCACAGCATGGCTGTATGAAAAGGCCCTCTTGTGAGACCAAACTGTGGCAGAGATGGGATTGGGGTGTAAATTATATTCCTGGACCTAGTTGTGAAAAAATATGAGGTTTTAATTGCAGCATTTAATCCAGCCTCTTACAAAACCCAAAGCCAGCTGTGGAATTCGGGAGTACATCTGGCTTCAGATCTCTTTCTGAAAACCACTTGTTTTCCTTGTTCCCACATTACACTGATGGTTTTCATATGTTGCATGACATGGTGTGGTGTCTGAGGGCTTGCTTACATGCTACATTCATGGAACAGATGTCGCACGTAGTAAGTTTGTGATTCAAACACTCTATGGGGGTTATTATATTAAAGATTCAGTCAAGAGAAACCACTGATTTTGTTATGTGTGAACAGCTTGAGTTAACTGGTTAGAAACCATGGCATGATATTTATTGCTTTCTCTCTCACTCAGTTTCATGTGCTGCTGTGGAACATAAAAAGTTGGTCAGAACCCAGGCTGTAATGATAAGATGTGCAAGTACGATACACATGGGTCTCCTGATTCACACAGTTATCTCCTATACCATCATATTCAGGCCAGTAGCACTGGTGTGTGAAATAACTGCATGTGCTAGCATCCATTACAATTGCAGTGCTGGTCCTGAACACACAAAAGAGGCATTTTGATGGCAGCCATCTTACGGTAGGAAATGTATTAATGGGGCCTGATTGTCCACTAAACATATCAATTAGAATCTGGAATCCTATAGGATGTGAGTTTCTGTTTCCAGCTGTGACAGAAAGAGTTTCAGCACCATCAAGTCTATTTTCTTAATTGCCACAGGGCTCTTTCTTTTATAACTCTGTCATGATTTTGATTCCTCCAATGAAGAGGTAGAAATTAGTTATAACATCAGTAATCTAGTTTCAGACATGGTTTCTTTCAAGTGGGATTGGGAAGAGATAAGAAGTCATTTGAGCTCCCCAGAGTCTTGCCTAGACAAAAACTTCGAGCATTTCAGATCCGTCACTTTAGTATAGCTGAATAAGAAAGTCTCCCATCAGTATTGCAGGTCTGATGAAGTTTTAGACCACAAGATGTTGCTGAACTATGTCTCCCATCATCTCTCACCATTGGCCATACTGGCTAGGGCTGATGAGAGCTGTAACATCTGGAGGTCCAAAATTTATCCATTGCTGAAGTACCGCTACAGCTCCCTTAACCAGTCCTCATGGAGAGCCTTGCAAGAGCCATCTCTATTGTGGCCCCCACATTAGTATCCTTATAGCAGCTTGCAAAGAAAACTTTCTATAAGTTGTCTGCCTGTCTTCATTTCCTCCATGGGAAAAACACAGCTTCCTTAATCGAATCTTTCCCCTCCCACAGACATTTCTCAGAGGTGAGGGAGAGAGGTGCAGCAGACAGGATCCCCCATTGAGATGAGATGTATGGAACAGGAGCTTGGAATTAACATGCACAGACTGTAATTACACTTTCAGGCTGGTGACACCTCCACAAATGTTTTTTTTTCCCTTCGAAAAAAGCAAGTAAATTGATGGCTTATAGGACGGGGGGGGGGATCGGGTTATTTTTAGCATTTCCTTTATGAGGTGACTGTTTGCACTCTAGTCTAGGGGATTGGTGGTGGCCCATGGAGAGGAAAACAGACCCTTGGGAACAAGGTCTTTTCTTTCTATCTGCTGTTGTCTAGAAAAGGGTGGCCTACATGCATTTGTAGCATGTAATCAGTGAGATGCTTGCCATGCCACAGAAATGGAAGGACAGGGTTGGCCCAACCCTTGGGAAGAGCTAGGTAGCCACCTCAGGTAGTGGGTATTGCTAATCACCCTCTAGTCAATTTTGCTGAGTCTTCTCTATTTCCCTTGAGTCCCCTGCCTATTTCCATCCTTCTGACCTAGTGTCCCTTAGTGGTGAAGTTTGCCATTAGTGGTGATGGTTGTCCTGAGGCCCCTAAACTAATCTGATGCCTTCAGCTACAGTGGAGGATGTCACACAGTCACTGGTGTGGAAGTAAGTTTCAGCTGTCAGGCTGGTGGGCTTCTGTAGATGGCGGTGTTTGCGCCATCTTGTTCTGCAACTCAGGAAGCAGAGTGTTTGGGGCCTGCCCTGTGGAAGAATGTTTGTGTGGAAGGATGTTTGTGAGGAAGAAACGAGAGCCATGTGTGTATGTGCAGTCACTGTGACAAAATGTGGCAACCATTTTTAGAGGCCTGAGCCACAAAACAGTTCAGTGGCCTGAGCTGGCTGGTCTGAATTTTGTTGGGACATAGGAGCTGCTGAAGTTGAAGCCAAGGCCTCAAAATTCTGATCTGTAATGCTGTCTCCCACACGCAGGTTTCCAGATGCAGCGGGATCTGGGCCCATGATTGCTAGCAGAATAATTTCCTTCACAGTCACTGCTGTCCCTACTGTGGGCAAGGACATTAGTGCCGAGATGGGGAAAAAATTTGATTTTAATGCAAGCCCCAGTAATCAGCTATTTGTGATGGAATTTTCTCTGTCCTGGTCTCCGAGGGATGAGAAGCAAGCAGAGAGGGAAGCAGGGTCAGAAATTAGTATGCAGAAATATCTGATCAGCCAAAGTAATTTTCTTTAATAATCGTATTCATACTGGCTGCTCTTCGCTCACTAGAAGAATTAAGTATTTAATAGTAATATATTTCATCTGGCAGCAGTTCCGTTTCGTTAGGAGCTGTGATGCCTCGTTGGGGTGGAGGGGGAGAGCTCAGAGGGAGGGTGGGTGGGTAGGTGGGTGGCTGAATAGGTGGGGAAAGGCAGGGAGGAGAGGAGGGGCTGAAATGAGAAGAAACTAACAGGAGAACAAAGCTTTGCTAGCACTGCCTGAGAGACGTATCCTCCAGCTAGGGTGGTGATAAAGATGACAAGACTCCTGCACCTTTAATAATTGTGGAGAAGAGGGAATTTAAGCAGGTACAGCTTGTCATATTCCCACTTCCACACAACAATTAAAGGTACAGGAGCCCTCTCCTATTCTGCACAGGGTCATTCTACCTGCAGCAATACCCATTAACAGTCACAGAATTTGTTAACCCCCACCATATGTGCTCAGGTTCAGCATTGCACTTTGCACGGAATGATGTCTGCCTGGCTCGTTGTACATCGCTTGTCGGTCTGTTCTGGCAGCTTACAGCACACACTTGTATATTCAGAAATAAGTCCCATAGAGTTCAATGGGGCTCACTCCCAGTTACATAGCTTTAGGATTGCAGCCCTAATCTCTTAACTTTGCTAGTGAACTTCTGAATGTTTTAATGTTTGGCGAATGGCATCCCTTGTGATAATTAAAGTGCACACAGCTTTGACATCTAAATGTGAAAAAATGCTTGTTGAGTAGTGAGGGAAATGTATAATTTTCAGTTAATATTCCCCAAAGTCTTTAGCATTACGTACCCTGGTAACCTCTTTCCTTTGGCTTACTACTTCCACATTGTGAACCATAGGCTCACAGTATAGGCCAATACAACAGAGCATCTGAGCAAAGGGTGAGAAATCTGTGGGCTTCTACTTGTTGGGGGACTTTAACTCCTGTCAGTCCCAGCCAGCACAACCAGTTGTCAGAGATAATGGGAGTTGAGTCCTACAACATCTGGAGGGCCCCATATTACTCAGCCCCGGTTTAAGTGGTGTACAACATGTCAGCCATGTATACAATGGTCAAATAGATGCTTGAGACCTTATTTCTCAGACTGGAAGATGATACATTGCTTAAGCTTGACTGAACTGAAAATGGCTTAGCTTACTTGTTTTCATCTGACAACTGTTGAAGGTCAGAAATATTTCACTGTGATCAAATTAATTTGCAAGCACTGTGAACATTTAACGTTATGGATTTACAAAACTTGTCAAAGGCATTTAAAATTAGTCTTATGTTTTTAAATCTGTAGTGGATTTTCATGGGAAATCTTTTGCTTACAACAAACAAAAGAAAAAAGAGGGCAGCACCAAAAATAGCAAATAATATCAATTACCTAGATGTCTTTGCATGTATACTGTGGATCAATGGGGCACTAAGTAATGCCTTTGGTAAATTGAAAGCTACATTATTATTGTTGTTAAAAACATTTATATACTACCCTTCATTTAAAAAAATTCTCAGATTGGTATACAAGAAAATATCAGAACAAAAATTCTATAAAACCCCATATTACAGTACATTAAAAACCAAATTGCAACAGTAACAACCACCCACAGTAGAAAAAACAAGTCAATAAAAGTCACCACTAAGAGCTAGGTAATAATAATAATAACCGTCAGTGCTTGGGTGAACACAGGTAGATCTTGAAAAGGCACCAAAACGGTGTCATAGATGATGCCAGCCTTACCTCATTGTACCAAGTAACTCTCATACATGCATGCTTAGCTCACATTTTGCACTGCAACTTAGCTGTTTTTGTATTATAGCCAGATAAACAAAATCACTCTCTCACATTGTGAGAATATAAAATGCTTTATTCCCTGGCACTGGTACTAAACCAATAGGCAACTTCATGGGCTAAAAAGCAGCATGTCCACTTAGAGCAACACATGATTTTGTATGATTTCTTCTTGTATATTTTATCCCCCCCCCCCCCCGCTTCAGCAGAACTGATGACATACAATACATGCTTCTGGTATATACCTGAAGGGGCCTATATATTTCTACACTTTTAGCAGCAGTTGTATATACCTTGATCTGTTAGCTGAACTGAAATAAAATGAAATAACAATCCACCAGCTACAGTACTACACTGTTTTCAAGCTAAGGATAGACAGATAGGAGGAAAGACAACAGGTTGTTGTCCTGGTTCTAATAAGCAACTGAAACTAAATGGAAAGAAATTGTTTACCACTATGATGTACTCCTGAAGGTGACATAGCATAGAATACACCTTGGGACTGCAATCAGTACAGGGGGAATAGATGAGCAGCCAGTTAGGTTGCCAATGACTAATCCGGTAAATAAGAATGGCACCCTCTTGGCTGGGGTTGCCAGGAGAGAAGGATGTAAACCCCAAATACAGTCCAGCCAAACCTTTCATCGCCATTATCCTTAGTGCAAATTCACATGAACAGCTGTAGCACCAGTGTCACATGAAGGTGATGGCACACTAAGCAGGAAATGCCTGGAAGGTGTGAGGGTGTCCACAACAATAAAGGGTCTGGAAACCAAGCCTTCTGAGGAACAGTTGAGGAAGTTAGGTATGTTTAGCCTGGAAAAGAAGAGACTGAGAAAAGATAATAGAATCATAGAACTGTAGAGTTGGAAGGGACCCCAAGGGTCTTCTAGTGCTTGCAATGCATGAATCCTGCCTCCAGCTGGGTGGGCTCGAAGCACCACCACCAACCTGGTTCACTATGCCTAGGCTATGGTAGCCATCTCCAAATATCTTAAAGTCTGTCAGATGGAGGTTGGAACAAGCTTGTTTTCTCCTGCTCTGGAGGGTAAGACCCGAACCAATGGATTCAAGTTACAAGAAACGAAATTCTGATGAAACATCAAGAAGAACTTTCTGACAGTAAGACCCTTGTGAAGTTGTGGACTTTCCTTCCTTGGAGGTTTTAAAGCAGAGGTTGGATGGCCATCTGCCAGGTATGCTTTAGTTGAGCTTCCTGCATGGCAGAGGGCTGGACTAGATGACTCTAAGGGTCTCTTCCAAATCTACAATTCTGTGGTTCTATACTATCAGGTGGCGCTGCGGGTTAAACCACAGAACCTAGGACTTGCCAATCAGAAGGTCGGCATTTCGAATCCCTGTGACAGGGTGAGCTCCCGTTGCTCGGTCCCTGCTCCTGCCAACCTAGCAGTTTGAAAGCACGTCAAAGTGCAAGTAGATAAATAGGTACCGCTCCGGCGGGAAGGTAAATGGCGTTTCTGTGCACTGCTTTGGTTCGCCAGAAGTGGCTTAGTCATGCTGGCCACATGACCCGGAAGCTGTACGCCAGCTCCCTCGGCCAATAAAGCAAGATGAGCGCCGCAACCCCAGAGTCGGCCACAACTGGACCTAATGGTCAGGGGTCCCTTTACCTTTACCTATATTATCGACATACATGCATGCCATATGGGTGGGGATTAAATCCTTAACAAGAGTTGTGCCATTTTGTAAAGTGCATTTGCTGAAATGCATATGGTCCATGCTGGTCTTTGGGCTGCTTCTGTGCTGATGAGTCTAAAGTGGAGCCTGGCTCCCCTCCCCTTAGTTTTATTACCAGCCTTCACACCTTAGGCTGCTTCTCCATTCTAGGCAACTGGGCAGAAATGAAACCACAGCCATCTTTTGAAATCCACACTTTTCTAAATTTTGTAATTTCCCATAATGTATACAAAAATGCTGAATGTGCACTGAATGCATTAGTGAAAGCAACACAAACATGCATTATATTAATAAAAACTGATTTGCAAAAATACGTATATTAGGTGAAATGACATGAAAAAGGGTGCAAATGAGGAGAAACATGCTCTAAAATGCTGATGAATTTTCACAAGGACTTTTAAAAAAATCACAAACTGATATGGAAATGTGGAGGACTGAACTTAAGATTGCAAATGAAAATGAAATCGGCAGATTCGTCCACCTCTAGCAGTGGGCAAGGCAAAGATTCCACAGTCCACCCAGAGAGCTTCCATGTGGATGAAACCTTTGCAAAGGAAGGTCGTTCTTCAGATAGCGGCACATTTCTCTTAGATCCTTTTTGGCTCCATCACCCTCAGATGCTCCAAAGACTCACACAAAGAACTGCACCCAACATTCAGAGAATTGAAATTGCTTCTAGTAAATATGATGATAAAGCAAAATAAGAAAAGTTCTGTGCATGCTTAATTTGCATAAGTTCTGTGACTTTAATAAACTGTCTTCCCTAGATGCAGAAATTGAGTTATTTTGACACAGGTTTTTAGTGGCTAGTTAACACAGACATAATTACGAGCTTAAGCAGCTCAGTAGTCACAATGTCAAATACAGCTACTGATTATGTCACAGATGTCACATGGTATTGATCATCTATCCTGATTGGATACACACAACAACAATACTTTGTCTCGAACTAGTGGTTGGGGTTTGGCTAGTGTGACCTTTGCTTTCTCTTCAAAGGCCACATCTACATCCAAGCTTGGCCTGCCTATGAGGTGAGCTGAGGCAACCGCCCCAGGCAGTGGGAATGCCCAGGGATGGGGGAGACACCCACCTCACCACTTCTGCTGCTGCCAGAACCTGCCACTGAACAACCTAGGTAAAGGAGGCTTACACCATACATTTAAAGAGCTCTTATACTGCTGTGACAGTTGTGGCTTCCCCCAAAGAATATTGGGAACTGTAGTTTAAGGGTGCAGAGAGTTCTTTGTTGTTGTTTAGTCATTTAGTCGTGCCCGACTCTTTGTGACTCCATGGACCAGAGCACACCATTGCCTCCCGCAATTTGGTCAAACTCATGCTGGTAACTTCGAGAACACAGTCCAACCATCTTGTCCTCTGTCGTCCCCATCTCCTTGTGCCCTCCATCTTTTCCAACATCAGGGTCTTTTCCAGGAAGTCCTCTCATGAAGTGGCCAAAGTATTGGAGCCTCAGCTTCACGATCTGTCCTTCCAGCGAGCACTCAGGGCTGATTTCCTTCAGAATGGATAGGTTTGATCTTCTTGCAGTCCATGGGACTCTCTAGAGTCTCCTCCAGCACCATAATTCAAAAGCATCAATTATTTGGCGATCAGCCTTCTTTATGGTCCAGCTCTCACTTCCATACATCACTACTGGGAAAACCATAGCTTTAACTATATGGACCTTTGTTGGCAAGGTGATGTCTCTGCTTTTTAAGATGCTGTCTAGGTTTGTCATTGCTTTTCTCCCAAGAAGCAGGCGTCTTTTAATTTCGTGGCTGCTGTCACCATCTGCAGTAATCATGGAGCCCAAGAAAGTAAAATCTCTCACTGCCTCTATTTCTTCCCCTTCTATTTGCCAGGAGGTGATGGGACCAGCGGCCATGATCTTAGTTTTTTTTATGTTGAGCTTCAGACCATATTTTGCACTGTCCTCACTTTCTGCCATCAAGGTTGCGTCATCTGCGTATCTGAGGTTGTTGATATTTCTTCCGGCAATCTTAATTCTGATTCATCCAGCCCAGCGTTTCACATGATGAATTCTGCATATAAGTTGAATAAGCAGGGAGACAATATAGGAGATCCCTATTCTTCTCATGGAGTTAGTTCCCTGGGAAGAGGAGAGAACTCTGAGAACTATAGCTCTGTCAATGGAATAATGGAAGTGGTAAAAACAGTGTTTTAGATGTATGGTGCAGACATGGCCAAAGTCAGCTGCAAATTTTTATGCCACCAATACCCACCCTTCATAAGTGGGAGCAACAAAAAGTGGCAAAATTAAGGACAAAAAAATGAACATTTGTTTATTAAGATGCATAACTAATTGTGAAACCGTCTTCTCCGGTCTTTGAATAAGTGGTACACCATTTCTTTGAGAAATGCTGGTAAGTTTCAGTTGTCTAAAAACACTGTAATTATGTTGGTCATTATTTTGCTAAAGAAAAATGCAACCACTGTCAATAAAATTCCACGCACATCAAATATGCAGGGAAGACAAACACGCAGACATCACTCAAATAAGAAAATAAAACTGAACAAACAGGATGAGTCCACAGAGCTCCACTACTAAATTCAAAAGCATGCAGTAACATTGCCAGCACAATATATTCAGTGATTTATAAAGACATGCACATAGAAGTCTGTTTTCTCTATAGATAAGCATTTCCTTGCTCTAGTGTACAGTATCTGTGGGGAGTGTGGTAGCTGGTCTTCCTTTGGAGGGCTGGCTTCCAACTGATCAGCAGTGGGTTCACAACCAATACAACCCATAATTAACTTCTGGCATTCATTGTCACAAGATGCAATCCCTACCAAGGGTTGTAGTATAATCTTGGCTTTGCACTAGTGAAAGAGCTTTTGCCAAGACAAATGGAATCCACTCTATTTCTACCAGTTCTGCCTACCGTATCCCACACTGTCCCAAAGGTCTCCCCCCCAACCCTTGGGAGAAGCTTTTGGAGAGCACAAGGGGCTGCACCGAATAAGAGAGATGTAAATCCAGCACCTTGCCTTGTACAAGTAGAAGCGACCCTGTTGTCAGGAGTGAACCAGCAATAAATCGCATGGAGTAAGTGAAGTTAACTTTTTATTAGAAGAAACAAGTTCTGCTCAGGAGTGCCAGGCCTAATGAGCACAGCTACTCTTCTTGGTAGGTCTCCCTCTGCTGCCTAAGCCTCCTGCTCCCCTGGGTCCTTCCCAAGCAATCTGAATCTACACCAGTGCACCTGTCTTTGCTCCTCCCACTTCATACCTCTCCTTGAGAGCCAGTGTGGTATAGTGGTTAAGAGCGGTAGTCTCGTAATCTGGGGAACCGGGTTCACGTCTCCGCTCCTCCACATGCAGCTGCTGGGTGACCTTGGGCCAGTCACACTTCTCTGAAGTCTCTCTCAGCCCCACTCACCTCACAGAGTGTTTGTTGTGGGGGAGGAAGGGAAAAGAGATTGTTAGCCGCTTTGAGACTCCCTAGGGTAGTGATAAAGCGGGATATCAAATCCAAACTCTTCTTTTTTCTGGTTCTGGGAGTCCAGAAGGGAGGGGAGCTTGTCGCAGCAGCAGGAGGAGACACCCTGGCTTCTTCACCAGCCTGACTCATCTTTGCCTCTTGGCCTCCCTCCTCTCCTGCTTCTGCTTCTGCTTCTGGACTTCTCTCTGCCACAAACTCTCCCTGTTCACTAAACCCTGTAGAGTCATCTGCTTCTTCCAAGTCCTCCTCACAATATGCTCCCTCTTCTCCTCATTGTCCCACCCCGAATCCACTGCCTCTGGGCCTTTTTCCCTTGGGGGGTTCCATCCCTCTGCAGCTAGCCAAGTTCATGATACCTGAGAGCCAGCATGGTGTAGTGGTTCAGAGCGGTGGACTCGTAATCTGGTGATCTGGGTTCGTGTCCCTGCTCCTCCACATGCAGCTGCTGGGTGACCTTAGGCTAGTCACACTCCTCTGAAGTCTCTCAGCCCCACTCACCTCACAGAGTGTTTGTTGTGGGGGAGGAAGGGAAAGGAGATTGTGAGCCGCTTTGAGACTCCTTCAGGTAGTGATAAAGTTGGATATCAAATCCAAACTCTTCTTCTGTTGCAACCCTATATCGTCTTTCAAAGAGATTAGACAAATTATTGGAAGATAACTCTATCAATAGCTGCTAGCATGTTCATTGTTCTGTTTTAGAGATTAGTATGTTGGACTAGGACCTGGGAGACCACGGTTCAAATCCCCACTCTGCCATGCAGCTCACTGGGTGACCTTGGGCCACTCACTGCCTCTCAGTCTAACCTACCTCACAGGGTTGTTGTGGGGATTAAATGAATAAGAGGAGAAGAACCATGTATATCACCTTGAACTCCTTGGAGAAAACTCACTTCTTCCACTGTAAGGTATAAGTTGAATTGCAATTTACTTTTCACATGCTTGGAAATCTTGTGCTTTTCCTGTATGTACATCCTGCTATGCTCTGCCCACCCCAGTGGGTGTGACATAGCAGCTGTGGGTGGGGACGGTTTAAAAATAATTAAATATGGGGGGAAAACCTTTAAAAATAAAGCTAAATTATTCAGTGCTAAGTACTTGTTTTTTTAAGCATGATTGCCATTACTATCCATGAAACGTCAAAAAAAAAAAAAAAAAAAAACCCACACCAAAAAACCCCCATGTGTTTGTTTTGGATTGCAAGTGTAGCTTAGAAATGTTTTAATTAGGGGGGAAATACTTTGCTAAAATGTCCGTGATTGGAAGGGATTTTTCTTCTCAATTTTTAAATTAGCATTATAGTATTGCAACACTACTCTTTCACTAAAACTGTATATATATGTTTTAAAAAAAGAAAATTTGAAAAGCTTTTTAGTGGGAATTAAAAGATTTATAAAAATTAATGGGTTATAAAATGGTGCCCATCGCAAAGGTTATTGTGTGTGCTGCTAAGCTGTTAAATCTTCCTTTCCAATATGTCACCTTCATGTCAAAACCAAGACACTTAAGAAAGATGAAAGAGTAGCACTAAGGGCATCTACACTTGTGGAGATTGTGCTACTCTTCTGTCCTATTCAAAAAAAGAAAGAAAGAAAAATGGAAGAAGCAAAGAACTAGCAAAAGAAGAAGAAGAAAGAATTGCAAATGAATGATGATGTCATGTCCAGTTGCCCCTTAAAATGTGACTAGACGAGGCAAGGTGATTCCACCCTAAATGCCTGGTGTGAAATCAGCCCAAGAATTGATTGCCAATATTAGGGTATGAAATATGTGGCCGTATTTGGAGCCTTGGTTATATTAACAAACCCCCAGTAAATAAAGCGAGCATACCCACATCCAGATACATTTCAGTTCTGATAGATTTGTCATAAATATGGGCTACTTGAAGCTAGACTTTATCTCTCTCTATGCCCTCAATCATGTTGGATGAATGGAGGGTACTGCCTGGATCTCTGCCGACTATGAAACATGGGATGTACTAAAGGAGACTGTCTGTAAGCTACATCTGCCAAAGCATCTTGTGAACGGTACATTCCAGAAGACCCAAGTATGTTGATTAATCATCAACTCCTTTACAATGTTGCCGAATACTAAAAGCATCTTTTATTTTAAAATCCCAATCTTCCCTAGGAAATCATTTAATTTCATCTTTTAAAAGGTTTGGCATTCCTGTTTCCAAGCCTTCTCTAATCCTTCTCCTGTTCCAAACCTTCCATAATCTTCCCTCTATTCCAGCATTTTGCTGCTAATTACAACAACCTGAGCAAGATGAATAATGGGGCTGGAGGGCAGGAGGTCCACATTTCGTGCCCATCGCAGGCACTCTTCTGTTGGGTAGCTGACGGGTTCACAACCTCCCCCTATGTCATAGTTTTTCATTCTGCAAAATGGGGCACAGCAATACCACTGACCCCTCTTAACTGAGCTATGAAATCTCTAG
Organism: Podarcis gaigeae; assembly: GCF_964106915.1. Classification (NCBI taxonomy): domain Eukaryota; kingdom Metazoa; phylum Chordata; class Lepidosauria; order Squamata; family Lacertidae; genus Podarcis; species Podarcis gaigeae. Next base: position 44,079,336 of record NC_139682.1, on the reverse strand, counting down.
GAGGAGATTAAAAGGAAGCTGTTTCTGCCATAACTTCAGGTGGCACAGGGTAGGCTTTTGTTTCTGTGATGCTGCTACGGGACTTTACTCAGCATGTTTCTACTTTGATACATGCTTGTCTGTTCTCTGATGTATAATGCCTTCTGGACCCCGAAGCCTGCTGCATCTTGTGATGCTTTGGGGAGAAATCCGGTTGCCCTGCCAGGGACCTCTCTTCCCTCCGTGGCGAGCGAGGGTCTTCCTTCCACCTGCTTTTGCGTCCTCTCTCTTCCTCTCCCACCTTTCCTCCCCAAAGTGCTCCTGCTGCAGCATGCGTGTTTGTGAGCTCACAGGGAACGACGGGACACGGGCCTTTCTCTCGTCTCTAATGAAACCCTTTAATCATATTCAAATAGGTTACTGTTCAGGGGGAAAATAGAAATATGGATTTGATAGCAATAAATTTCCCTGGCTGGCTAAGCCCAGTTCTTAATTGTCCTGTCCCAGGGCTCGCACATTTCATTGTTCGTTAGGTGCTTAAGTCCCTGCTCTCATTTTGTGGCGGTGACATTACCGCTGATGGCTCTAATACTCTCATAATTTGAAAGGGGATTTGCATGATAGAACGCAGAGTATTAAAAGAAAAAGAAAAAAGGAGAGTTAAAAAAAGGAGGGGGTGCAGAGCAAAGGGGGGTAGAGCAGGAGGACCAGATCCAGCTTTCACTTAAAAAAAAAAGTCACTTTCTTCAAAGTCAAATCATTGTTTTCATTAAAGTGGTGGGGGGAGAGGTTTCTTTAAGAATGAGGCTGTCCGGCCACTGGTATTATCCTTATTGTGGCTAATGGTTATTAATTATTATTATCCTCTTGCACAGTGCACTGCGGACGTGATGTCCTTAATGTCCTTGGGACAAAGGAGAAGAAAGGGTGTCGGGATGGGAGTGGGGAGAAGGAAAGAGTCTTCGCTAGCAGTTCTTTGGACAGAGATGGTGCCTTTAGAAACCTTCAAGCGGTTTCAGATTCCATAAATCTTATAGGTGTCAGTAAAATGACTGAGCTATCTCCAGTAGTATTTGTTTCAAATTGGACCCAGGGTGTTCCCTTCTTCTGGGTGCTATTTGGTAATTGGATCGTAAGCGTTTGGCATGTTGGTGGATATTAAAAGAAAGGAAGTGTTTACTACTTCTACCCACCACTCCAATAGTTTTGAATGTCAAATATCCACCTTTGGAAATGTCTCTCTGTGGTTGTGAGCCCATTAAAAAAAACAAAAAAACACCCTTGGTGGTTTAAAAACCCTATAACAAAACAAAACAAAACTGGATATTGAATGCTGAATTTTGTGGACAGCCTTTGATGCCAGCCAATCCAAAATCTGCACTGAAAATATAAAAATAGAAGGATGGCATGTGTGCAAAAAGAAAATTGTTATTTACCTTAATGGAGTTGGCTGCCAAATTTTTTTTGCTGAATTAACACTGGAGGAGAATCTCCAAGATGTGGTCTTTATATCTGGATATCTGCAGCCTCCTGTATTTACAGGGTGATTCAATACTGCTATAGTCATAGGCACAGACAACAAGTACACTACATTCCTACTGTGCTTAGAAAGAATTGGGACATCTTTTATTTTCTAATATGAACCTAAACATTGTGTCTAACACGTTCCTTGAGAATTTCTTATGTCACCTTTGCGACCTTCAATATATGCATTTCTTCATTTTGATTTGTATCTTTGAAAATACAGAGGAATTTGAAAACCCCCAATTGGTGTAAATCAACATGCATCCATTTTATTCATTGGACCTAGAGGATTTATGCTACTCAGGTTTGGCTGCAACCCGACAAGTGCGTGCACACAGCTCCCATTCACTTAACTGACATTTCTGTGCAAACTCTTTTAAGATGAGCATAGGGTGACATAACAACGGACTCCTGTGGTTTGGCTTGTGTGCTTTTCACATATTACACTGTTGCAAAGGTATGTTTGTGGCACAAATGCATAGAAAAGTGAACCAGTCACTTCTGAATCCTGGATGACACATGTAGCCAGAAAAACTGTTAGCTCTCTGCACAAATTAACAGTTTTATGTTAGTTTCATTTTTTTAAAAAAGCGCTAAATGAAGGGTAGGTATAAAGCAGGTTTAATAAGTTTGCAGTCCAAGCACACTTGCTAAGGAGGTGTAGAGTAAGTCACATTGAACTCCTTGGGTTTTCTTAGTGTTTCTTAATGTGACAGGCCAGTTTTGTCATGTATTGCTGATCTTTGGTGGCGGCCAAACTCAAAAAGTACTCCGAAGAAAGCTATACTAATAACATATGTGTGTCTATCCACACAACTACATCCATTTGCAGTAGCCTGCGAGCCAAACAGTTCTTCTGTATGTTTGTAACATGCTATGATCATCGTGAATACAGTGGTATCTCAGGTTAAGCACTTAATTCGTTCCGGGCGTCCGTTCTTAACCTGAAACTGTTCTTAACCTGAAGCACCACTTTAGCTAATGGCGCCTCCTGCTGCTGCTGCGCTGCCGGAGCACAATTTCTGTTCTCATATTGAAGCAAAGTTCTTAACCTGAGGTACTATTTCTGGGTTAGCGGAGTCTGTAACCTGAAGTGTATGTAACCTGAGGTACCACTGTATAACTGCAATTTAGAGGAACAGTCTTGCACTAGAGCTGGAGAGTGCATGTTCCCATTGCTCTGCAAAAGCAGCAATGCTGCCATTACCTCAATGCACGTTCAAATTCCCAAGTTCGGGGCTTACCTTCACATTTCATGTGCTCTTTCTGCTGCAGATGCGAGCAAGTCTTCTAGGCGTTCTAATCCAAAACACACACACAGCCAAACTTGACAGACATTAAATGCATTTTGCATTTAACATGCAATGTTTGAAACATGCAAAAAGCATCAGCTTTGGGAGTGTGCATGTGTTCAGGATATTGATAATGATAATCAGGATCGCATCAGGCATGAAGGGGAGGGGAATGTAGTCCCTTTCTCTCCTGATGAGATCCTGAGAAAATGCCCTTTTCTGAAGGTGGCATTTACTTTGGAGTGAATTCCCCCTGCTCCCCACCCCCCGACACACAATGATGTCAAGATAGGAGGAACCATAAATTTGGCTTGTGTGTCTCATATCCTGATAGGAATGGGGAGGAGGGATAATCCCAAACTCTGGCAAAGGAAGTGGCAGAGTGTTTGTTGTGTTTTAATCCGGTGACTTTTCTGAATGATGCACGAAGAGAAAGGAGACCGGGTACTAAGAAATTGGGGAAGGCCAGGCCAAATGGCAACTCCATACAGAAAGGGACACTCCACAGTATTTTTCAGAAGGTTGTTATGTTAGACCCCTGTCTCCATTTCTAAAATGTTCCCTGCTCTCCCTATGCCTTAGCAGATAGTTATTGGTTCCTATTGCCATTGTATGCAGAAAGCAAACGGACAGAAATCCATCATCTTCATTTATAAACTTCATTTTTTTCTTCCCTCTCAAAATGGCCTTTTTCTTTGGGCCTGGTAAGAAAAAGGGTATTAGCACATTGAGTTGGGGGCACCTTGAAATGGGCCATGCCCGCGTAAGCTCTAGAAACCAGAGTATACCCGGAGTCCAGGAATGCAGCTTTATGGATTCAGCTGCATAACTGATCCTCAGGCATTTTCTGCCGATAGCAGCAGTTTCAAACGGCACCGTGCTCGCTGCCAGACCCACCGTGCAACAACTTGTTCCTCGATTACGTCATCCTGCATAAAAGGGGATTATTCAGACCTTGGTTTCAGCTAAAACAATACTGCAAATTAGCTAAACGTGTGCTCTGTGTGCCTTCCATCCCCCCTGTGCTTTCCATCTCTTAAGGAACAACGGCTGTGTGGTTCAGATGGTGAGGGAAGGTTGAAATTAGACCCGCTTCAAAATGCAGGGGATTAAATCACTGAATCCGATTTTGTGGGGTTTAGAAAAACACCCATTTCCTTTAGAAAAAGGCTGCATGCTTTAAAAGCGAGTCCTGCCGCAGGAGAAAACATCAACAATTGGGAGACGGCTGCATCCCCAGTGTCTCGGTCACCCCAGTACTCATCCATCTTTCCATACGGAAGAACGTCGGCCTTGGCTTCATTTAGCGATCCATCCCTGCTCTGAAGCTTTTCCATTCCATTCAGAATTCCTTCCATGCATTCCTGGAACCTTCTATCTGTCCCTGAACCCCCAATACTTATCACATCTTATAATACAGCCAAGAATCCTTTCCTACCCATCTGGCAGTCATGTTGTGAGGATCTCCCCTCACCGCCAAGTCAAGGGCCCATATTAATGGACACCCTCTCATTTGCAGAAGACCCAACGCCCCAGTTGCTTCTCTCCAAACCTCAACAAAGGTGTCCTCCAAGAATGTGCCAGAGCCGGAACGATCTTAAATATTTTCATTCATGCCAGTCATTTGGGAATTGGTGGGGGGGATAGAAAAAAGGGGAAGGCGAGGGGGGGGGACAAAGGGGGTTTAATAGGCTCCAGTGACAGCACAGTGTCCACATTGGGAGAAGATTAATGACAAAAATTAATCGCATGACCTTTCTTTCGAGGAGCTGGAGGTGAGGCGAGCCATTAAAGCCTCTTATGTTGTAATTAACGTTTGAGGGGAGAAAAGACTGGCTTCAGAATGGATGTGATCATTTAATTAGGGTTATGCGTCAGTGCCACAACAGGTTCAGAGAAGTCATAATTTAACTATAGCTTTAAATTACACAGTCAGAATGCGGATGGCAGGGTTTAATGGCAGGAGAGCCCTGCCATAGTGGAGTGGGGAAAACAATTAAATAAACACCTCAAATGGGAGAGAGAGGAAGGGGAGAGAGAGAGAGAGAGGGAGCACATGCAAGACTGAGCTTTGAAGAAGATAATCTCGGCAGGGAGATCTGGAATGTGTCGCTATCTATTTTTAAGAGGATTCCTGTAATAAACTTGGAGCAGGCCAAATCTTCCATTCAGTCCAGTGTTAGCCGTCAGCATAAACGCATAAACGCTCCATGAAATTTTGTCATGGGGCAAGTTGACAGAAGTTCCACTGGAATGCAACCCACCCACTAATATGGGCTCAGAGGTGTGTGTGTGTGTGTGTGTGTGTGTGTGTGTGTGTGTGTGTAAATTAGCTAAAGGCAATGCAAATATATTGTTATGGAGTTGGGGCCAGGTCCGAACTGTCCCTTGAATTACTGGAGAAGCCTTATACGGTTCCATCTTATTCACAAGTATGGTCAGGGAGGTCTTGCTTCAAGTTCCAGTTTATTTAGAATCTGGATTGCCTTCCGCAAAAAAAGGACCTTTTGTGGGCTGTTGGTATTATTATTATTCAAATTTCTATACCACCCTTCATCCAAAGATCACAGGGCTGTTTACAATATACAAACAGAAAAGACATACCATAATAACAAACATAATAACAAACTCCCCATAGTCTAAAAGTCCATAGATTGTTTAATTGGGCAAAGGCCTGGGAGAAGAGGAATGCTATCCCTGGCGCCTAAAGATGCGCAACAAATGTGTGAGGCAAGTCTCCCTGGGGAGAACATTCTGCAAGCGGAAGTCACCACAGAAAAGGCCCCCCAAATGCATGTTGTTGTTGTTGTTGTTGGTAGTAGCAGCAGCAGTAGTATTCCTTAGAATCTGTTTATGTCCTGTCCTGTCCTGGGTCTAATTTCATGCATGTCCTACAATTTAGACTTGGGGATTCAGTTAATGCCACAGATCAGGGAACTGAACCCATAGGCATGACTCAACATCCACTTCTTGCATTTCCCATCTAGCTCATAATGCTAAATTATGAGTGCGTGAAGTGTCCCAGTAAAAATCAAGGTACCTTTGATCACCAAGATATTCTAGTGATAAAAGAGAGACAGCCAGTGACACAAGGCTCTCCTGCATTCAGTCCTTTTAGCCTTCATCTGGAAAAACCACTCCAAATCCCTCAACTCCATGAAGCCACAAGGGCTAGGAATGTCCTTGCCAACAAAGGTCTGTCAGGTCCCAAAACTCTATTGTTTTAGGTCGCAGGCAAAAAACCTGGCTCTCCAAAAAGCTTTTGGCTGAATATTTTCTTTCCTGGCTAATTTTTAAAATGCTATTCCTGTTTTGACTGCTGTTCCCAGAAATTGTCATTGTTGTTGGTTTTTTAATGGTCCAAGACTGAGGTTTTATTATTGTTGCTGTTAAAAAAAGTTGGTTATGATATACTGTACTGTATTGTTTTAAAATATTTATTTGCTTTGTTCCTTCAGATCCTTTATGGGAAATAAGATGGAATATGCTGGGTTGTATCTGATGATAGTTCTGCTCAGAATAGAGCACTGAAACTAATTGGCATGATCAATTTATGCCCAGTGGGTCTACTCTTGAGTAGAACTTACTGGAACATGGCCCACTATTTTTTATAAAAAAATAAATATGTCCTGGATAACTGTTGCAAGACAGTTCAGAATGAGCTGGTGCACAACGTGTGTGTTCCAGTGAAATGATGCCTCTGATCTTCCAAGGCTGTGTACAAACTATACAATCAAAGTACATTTGAAACACATTATTTCCCTCAAAGTATTCTGGGCAGTGTGGTTTACCCCTCACAGTTACATTTCCCAGTGACCCTTAACAAACTACAATGCCCATAATTCATTCTCTCTCTCTCTCTCTCTCTCTCTCTCTCTCTCTGTGTGTGTGTGTGTGTGATTTGAAGATATAGTGTGTACGCAGCCTAAGTCAGAGTAGTGTGGGTGTCCCTCAAGTTTCCTGCTTCCCACTGGCCATCTTTATTCCAGAATCCTCTACAGACCCACCCACAGTGCTTTTGCCTCTCTCCCCTCTATGATTCAATCCAGCGAGGGTCAGCTTTATGGGGCATCTGCCTGAGAATGGAGCCCTCATCAATTTCTGCTGGTGACTGGCCCATAAACTCTAACACCTTCAAAAAGAAAAGAAAAAAATAATAACAGAAATGACTCCATTTTCTTCCTGGAGGTCTCGAGGCCTTAAAACTTAATAGTCTCTCAAATGCTGCAACGCAAGAGGAGACTTTTATAGACTTGACAAGGGATAATATTATTAAGGTGTGTTATTATCCTAATTCCAGTCTATCGTGAGTGTGGGGCGGCGGGAGGGGAGGGGAGTAAAGAAAATAAAGACCCTTTTGCCTAAGAATTACATCTTTCTGCTTGGTGACTTGTGTTGGGTCCCAGGACAATCTGATTGTGCTGGGCCCAGGTCTATCCGACTGGCATTATCATGTCAGCATCCCTGAGTGATTTCCTCTCTTTCTAAAACAGATGTAAAGGGGCCTGGTGGGAGGTTCAGCCCCAGGCGTGTTTGAAGCGTGACGGGTTCAGATGAGAAGGTTGGGTAAATAGCCTGGTGACTAATGACCAACAATTTAAAGCTTGTGACGGAGTCAATGGGGAGCAGATGGAGGGGGAGGGGGGAGGAAGGGATATTGCCACAACTGCATCAGGAGGAGTTAATTTCCTCAAACGGGTGTCGTCTTTGGTATTTCTTATCCATGTGCTTTTCCTTGAGGTTGTCCAAGTGAAATGGTGGCAAGCTTACTAGTGGCATGGCTGCCTACCCCAGATGCCTCTGCACGTTTATTTAATATGCAATTTACAGTGGATGCTTAGGTTGCGAACATGATCCGTGCGGGAGGCACATTTGCGGCCTGCAGTGTTCGCAACCCGCAGCGCCACATCTGCGCTTGCACGGGTCACGATTCTGCGCTTCTGCGCATGCGCAGAGTGATTTACTGTTTCTGCACATGTGCGAGTGCAGAAACCCGGAAGTAACCAGTTCTGGTACTTCCTGTTTGGCGCGGTGCACAACCCGAAATTGCGCAACCTGAAGCATCTGTAAGCCAAGGTATGACTGTATTTAAATGCATACTTCTAATTCAGCCTTTGCCATGTGCCTTCCACATGTTTTGGACTACAACTCCCATCAGCCCCAGGCAAAGAAACCTTGTTATATTCCAAAAGTTCTGGAGAGCACCAGGTTGGTGAAGGCTGCTCTATAAAAGATTCCCAAGGAATGAGGGAAATCTCAGCAGTGGTTTACCACTGACCAGGTTTCAGCTCCAAATCTGCTTAGGACTTCACAGACAAACAGTAGTTGTTTCCACACATCAGTGCCAGCTCAAGACACCTGCACCATGCAGATCATTAGCATTGTCTGCCATGGAATTCCTGGCAAATAATGTGGGTTTAAAAATAGCTCACTTTGGAGAAAAGTTCCCCACTTCTAATTGCCAGGATACAAAAATGTGCCTAGTATGAGAACTCCTGAATTGGATGTTGCTTCTGCCACCTGTAGGCAGTGCTCATTTGACCTTTCGTGGCCTAGTTTGCAGCTACCCAATCTCTGTTTGCTTGTGGCTTTTTGTTTGTGCAATAATAGGATGAACGGATAACCTAAGGCAACTGAAGGGTAAGCAAATGTGACCAAATGTGCCACACCGTGGGATCAAGGTATTCTTACTAGGCCACAGAAATACTCAGAATGCAGTGAGTTCTTCACATGAGCAGGGTTGCCTACTGTAAGCAATGGAGACATTTGAGACCATATTTAAAGGCCCAATTTGCACTTTCTGAAACAATATGTGACCCAATCACATCCGTCCTTCAAAATTTGCACTTCCCTGAATTTTGCAATGGAGTTTGCCAACCTAGCAATGTGTACAAAGCACACACTGGGGTAAAGTGTGCATAGAAATATATTAGTGAAAATAACATACAAAAATGTATTGGATTGGGGAAATTACTTTGCAAAAATGTGTAGACTGGGCAGAACTGCATGCAAAATGCTGGTGAATTTTCAAAAAATAACCACAAACTGATGCGGAAATGTGGAAAACAGAACTTAAAGATTAGAAAAATGTGAGACTGAGAGAAGTCAAAACTGTCAGATTTGCCCGTCCCTACATACTTTTACTGATTTTTTTTCATGATCCACAAACTGCAAGTACAGAGTTTGTGCTATCATTTCTTGCATTACAGAGAACCATTTGGCCCCATGGAGGCATTTAGGGATTATCCACTTTTACATTTTGCTCCATGCTTTCCAAGCACAGGTCTGCACTTTAAAGCTCCGTGTCTGAGTGCTCTTTTTTTGCCCCAGATCTTTCCCCGTGAAAACCTGCTCTTTAAAGCTGAAGTGCAACAAACAGCAGTTTGGGTTTTCAGATTGCCATTTGCTCCAATTCAACAATAAAGAGTGGGTTTTCATGAGGAAAGCTCCAGAGAAGAAGAAAAAAAAGAGTGCTTGGACACAGCACTTTAACTGCAGAGGAATGGTAAGTTTGGGTAAGTCCTCGGGTGGATTCTAACTCTTATTAGTCTGGAGTAGCCACAGCCATTTTAGAAGGGTACCCGAAGTCTAACAACTCAAGGCCTATTTTATAGTGGCTATCATCTCTGCTTACAGTTTGACTAGAAACGTCTGCCATTGCAGCTCCACAGTGTCACTTTGAACCCTTTGCTGTCAGGCAGAAAGATCCATGCACACATTATGGGAAGCTTCCTTGGTTCTACTTACTTTAGCTTGCTCAAGGAACACACAGGGATCCTTACAAACCTCTCCCCACAGCCCATTACAAAACACAGTGCATTGGAAATTAAATGTCACTCCTTCCTTGTTTCTTGCTCTCTGTGTATGTGTGAAACCATTGTGGGTGGGTGGGTATCCTCTACGAAAAACATGGAGTCCTCTACTGCTTTCATTTCCATTTCATCTTCCACGTTTGCTGTCCTCTTCTTGCGCTCTCTCTCAGATCCAAGAAGCCTGCTGGGAAGAATTTGGAGGCTGGCCACTGCACAATTTTCACCATGTGTGGGCAACACCAAACAAACAGACTGTAAATAAAGTCCGCACTCTCTCACACGCGCATGCACACAGACACATATTTTCTCGATTACCTTTGCTAATACCATCTTTCTTCCATCTTGAGCTCAATGTTGTTTTTTTGTCTTTTTCAAACCCTCCTCCCCTTCCCCTCAATTTATTCCAGCTGTGAAAACCTTTTGCCATCTCCTCTGTCACACGGGCAGAGAGGTGAGTGGCAGGGAGAAAAGCCGCTGCAAGCCATGGTGGATAATCTGTTCCACATGTGTGCCCTGGCAGGAGCCCCACCGCCAGCAACTCGGCTGGATGGAATGGCTCCTGCTGAAATCGGCTTGGCCATTAATGCGTTTTGGCCCTGACACTCTGCTTCGCACATGAATACACAGGGGCACTGGCAGCGTCACTTCTGCACTGCTTACTGGTTTTGCAGGGGAAACCTGAACAGCTTGGGAGAAGGAGGGAAAGTCAAAGAGGGAAGAAGAAAGAAAATGAAAAGAATAACATGGGGAAGTGAGACAACTGCAGGTAAAGTGGGAGCCAGGGCCCCAGCCAAAGATATACGCCTCCACCAAAATTAAATCTGGATTTGAGAGAGAGACAGCGTGGTAATTTCCAAGAGTGCTTTAACAAAATGCTGTACTTCCTATATGAAGAAGTTAGAATGAATTTTAGCACAAATCCTCTTGTGGAAAGCAATGGAAGCTAATGGAAAAATGGAGCTGCTTCCAGATGTGTGGCTCCTAGCCCTGCCCAGCCATGGCTTTTCCATTGTAAGCTGCAGGCAGAATTGCACTTGACACTCTACATGATCAGGCGCATCTTCAGAGGCTGTTTCTGTGTCTGCATCCCTCTGTCCACACCAGTGGTTGTAGCAGAGCTACTGTGGGTGGGGCCAACTGAAGCTCAGCATACATTCACTATAAACACTGTAATGGGTGCCAGTTTATGAGCCCTGTTTGTTTTTATTATGGCTAAAATGCTTTTCAAATGAGAGGTAGAGCACTATCACACCATAATAATATAACATTAATTTATTGTGTTCTGTAGTGCTATATAACACAGTATTGAAGGAATACTATAGCATTGTGGTGTGTTTACGTTTTATTATTTTTAAAAAGCTGCGAAAGAGTTTTTGCCAGAATTAAAAATAATAAACATGGGGTCATAAAATGCTGCCTATCATGGGGACCCTCCTGTGTTTCAGCATCTGAGGCAAAACGCCTTGCTGCTGCCCCCACAATGGGGCGCAAACTTTGTAAGGAGTCTCCCCCATTTGGCAGAGAACAGATCCTTTCTTGATCCCTGCCTCTTGCCCACCCATGAGGTCTTGCATTGGCTCCTCCCTTCGAAAGAAGCAGGTGTAAAGCCCCACCACACCCCTGGGCAGGCAGAGAGATTCCCCACCCAGTAGTAAATGTGGCAGCAGGGGAGCTGTTCCACAGAGCTTTGTTGCCAGTCCTTTTCTGCCCCTAGAGGCTGGGAAGACCAGTGGCAAAGCTGGGTAGTAGAATGGGGTAACGCCCCATGCAGGGTGCCACCTGAGGCGGCCTCCTCATTCAGTTTCATGGGCAGACCAGCTCTGCTGCCCATTACAAATGTCTGAAGAACATCTTCTGAAGAACCTCAAGGTTTCCGAGGTATGAGGAAAGACTGAAAAACCACAGGGAAAATACAGGGTGGCAGTGATTGTGTGGATGTGCCATAAAGAGTGATTGAATGAAGTATGATAATGCCACACTAAATACTTAGCATGGAACTACACTAGGATGCCTCCAAACTGTCATGATTGTGCAGATGGGAAATGTAGGTTTGCACAAGAAAAGTGGGTCAAAGCACTCCTGGCACCCTAGAAAAACAAATCTGCTTTTGAAAGAAATGGGCTTTCTGTGGTTAAGAAAGTGGTGGGGAAATGCAACGAAAAGTGTGGGGTGAATGAATCATGACCAGGAAGGTGTGTAAATATCCAGCAAGCAAATCCAGATGAATACAGGATGTATGCTCATTATTATATAACCTCAGTGCTCAATAAAGGCTGGGCATAATCTAATGTCTCCGTAAGCCAAGCAAATCAGGATGGATGCTCAATAAATAGGTTGTCTGGAAGAGCCCTAGGTGAAGCCACTTTTTCAGTGATGGGCAAGAAGTCAGTGGGGGCGAGGAGGAGTGGGGGAGAAGAAATTCGATTTGCTTAGGATTTTAAGGCAAACCTACCCAATTTTTCATTCTCTGAAACAATACCTGAACTGAGGCACAGCCATCCCTTGAAATTTGCACTTCTCTGAATTATGTGGTGCAGTTTCGCAACCAAACAACATGTAGAAAATGTCTATGTTAGAGAAAAGTGTGCATTAAAATGCATGCATTAGGGCTCATCCATGCTTCTGCTTATCCCATGTCTAGAAAACACAGGTCTGAGCGGTTTTCTGTTTGCCCCACCACTTCTCCCAGGAAAACCCACTTATTTACCACTGAATTGGAGTGGAAAATTCAGTGGGTGCTTTCTTGGGGGAAAGTGATGAGACAAGTCAAAATGTGAACGAGCCCTTTGTGAAAATAACATATAAAATATATTATATTGGGGAAAATTGCTTAAAATTCTATTCTATAAAGCTGCCAAAATTGCATAGAAAAATATGTGTGCAGTATTTGGAAAGAGTTGCACTCAAATGCTGACAAATTTTCATGAGAGCTTTAAAAAGATAATAATCACAATCAGATGCAGAAATGTGGAGAACATGAACTTAAAAGTGGGGGGGAAATGACAAACCGAAATTGACAGATTCATCCATTCCTAGGAGAAGGTAGAGTACATGGCGGTTCATGGCCAGTAAAAAAAAAATCCCCCATCTATTATGTTGTGACTAGATTACATATCGTTTAGGCTGGGAGGCATCTCTGTGAGCATCTGATTGGCATCACCAGCTTTGCACAATCCTCAGGTGCTCTGCCTCCCAGGAGGATCCATGCCTTGTGTGCGAATGTGTTCAGGTTAGCAGTGGTTAGGCAAGTTCATAAGCAGTCCTGGGAGGTAAATATCTCTGTGTTGGGAAGCAGGAGAGCCCCAGGCCACAATAGAGGGTGAAGCTTGTTTGTGGAAGGAGAAAATATATATGTAAGTCTCTTGCCGTGCCTATACGCTGGGATATTATCTCCAAAATTACTTGGAGGGAGACCTTGAGGCCAGGAGAAAAGAAGAGCTTAATCTCCCTGAATTTGCCCCAGATGTGTGGTAGGCTCACACATGATTGATGGCATCTGTTTTCTGCTTTATTAAACTTGCGCAGCCATGTTCAGCCTGGGATTTGCAAGTGGCTTAATGAGCATTAGGCAGGAATCTTTGGCAGGACAGAGTGATTTCAGGGAGTTATTGAGCCAGTGGCCAAAAGTGTCCGGCACAATGAGATGTGGCCCGATGGTTCCTCTCAGTTGGAACTCTGTGTGCTACTCTAAATGGGCAGGGGATGAAATGCAGAACCCGGTTGCAATGTTAATTCAATATCAGGCCCCAGATCCATAGCTCAAATACTTAAGTGAGGTTGTATTTGAAGAGGAAAAAATACCTCCAACCAGTCTAAAGATTCTGTGTACAGTTGCACCTCGTAAGTCAAACAGAATCCGTTCCGGAAGTCTGTTTGACTTCTGAAACATTCGACTTCCAACGCGCAGCTTCTGATTGGCTGCAGGTGCTCATCCAAGGATCTTGGCACCTGGGCAGGTTCCTATAGGGTAACTTTCAGGTAGCCTGAGCCCAAGCCATATAAATTCCTATGGAAATGATACTGGACATACTCCTGAGACTTGATATATTGCTGCTGTTCTTCGAGAGGTGGTCACCCCAGGTTTGAAACATGTATACTACCATTTGCTTGTGGTATCCAAATGTCAAAGAATTAAGCATCTAGGTTTCAGTAAACTGCATCTTTGAAAGCTAATATATTGAAAGATATATATTGGGGGATGGTATGCTACCAGAATTCACTGTCACCATTACACTTTGCACAGCTTGTAAAGAACAACTCATGTTACGTCATGTATTCAGTTTTATTTTTGCCTATCTTTTTGGGGAGAATATAGGTGTTTCTGCACTTAATATTTACAGTGGAAGAGTTGCATTATCTGATGTTCTTAAGAGTGAATTGGCAGATGATTGTCACGTTTTCCTTTCTACACTGAATGGCAGGTTGTGCCCAAACTGAGAAAAGTTCCATGGCTATAGCCATACCATTAATATACTCTCATGCTCCTCTAGTTATTAGCATGTGTGTGAGGATCATTGTGCACATACAACACAACTGAAAAGATTGAGGATGCATTCCAGACCATTCACAAAAGTCAGAGTTTTTTGGGGTGTAAGAAAGAGCTGGTTTTTTAAAATACATTATTCTGGAATACTCTGGAATATTAGCTGAATGATTCTGATGTCATATGGCAACAGCCCCCAAAATCCAAAACAAACAAACAAACAAACAAACAAACAAACAAACAAAGTAGTAGTATTTGAGTTCTGTGAGTCCATTGGTCAGCAACACCATTTCCCCTAGATCAGTTTCTCCTTTTGGCCATCTTTGCTTCTTCATCATCGTCATCGTCAATGAAGGCCTTTCCTCTGCCTCTAGTATTTTTTCGGGGGTGGGGTGAGGCGGGGTTGGTGACTCCCTCTGTCAAAATTAGTCAAGGCTCAACTGCCCAAACTTCCCAACAAGACCCTGTTTCACCCTGCCTAAAGTTCACTGCCTTGTCAAACCTAGCTAATCTCCTGCAGGGGTGGAAAAGGCTTATTTCAAACGGCTACTCATTCAGGGAGTAGGGCTGGTGGGGGAGGAGGAGGAGGTCTTCCTGACTGCTGCCTGAAAAGACCCAGGACAATAATACCCCTTTTGTTCTAAGTCAGTGGGTGGGGGTTAGGCGGCAGGAATGAAAGATGGGGGATATTAAAGAAGCAGGTGAAAGACATGTGTCTTCAGCAGTCTCAGATAAGAACCTGCCCCTTCTAATCTGACTGAAGCTTATTATCTTTCTGCCACAGTCATTACTATTTTAATATTAGATGCAAGAGAAGAAAACTGCATGAGACAACAAGCACAAGAGGCTGGCTTAAAGCACCGGCATGTTCAAAAGTAAAGTTGACAGCCACTGGCGTCCACAAGCCCATTTACGAAAAGAGGAATTAGGACCTTCAGTCACAACTAGTGTCCAGATGTTTACAGTCCATAAAGTGTCCGGTATGCACATCACAGGAACCCCTTGCTCCATCACTGGATTTTGTAGGCACAACTCGAATGCAAAATGTAGCAAAAAATAATATTTGAGAGCACTCGGAAGCGGAATAAATGCATGTGTGTCAGCAGCAATGTGGAGGAATGGGATCCGAAACAGCAGAAGGCCCCACAGCACAGAGAGAAAGAAGGTGATGTGTAAAGGGTGGAGAAGCGCAGGAGACCTATGTATGGGAGGCAACGGAAGACTGTGTACCAGCCTTCGCCAGTCAGATGCTTTGGTCTATGACTTCTATCAGATGACTGGGGCTGGTGGGAGTCCAAAACACATGGAGGGCACCAGGTTGGCAACAGCTGCTGCATGTGCTTAGGGAGAGCTCAGAAGAAGAAGACATTTAAGGAGCTTCTGGGGAAGCAATTGGAGAAGACTAGGTCCTCTATTCGGGGTCTTCACATTCCTTGGGCCAGTCAAACAGCTTATAAACAGAACCTCCTAGGAAAAGTCACATACAGTGGTGCCTCGCAAGACGAAATTAATCCGTTCCGCGATTTTCTTCGTCTAGCGGTTTTTTCGTCTTGCGAAGCAAGCCCATTGACAGCTTAGCAGATTAGCGCTATTAGCGGTCTAGCGGTTTTTAGCGATCAGCTGAGAAGCGGCTTATCAGCGGAACAGCTGATAAGCGGCTTAGCGCTTAGGGAAAGGGCAGAAAAAAGCGGGGGGGGGGAGCGGGAACTCGCAAGATTTTTTTGTCTTGCGAAGCAACCCCATAGAGAAATTCGTTTAGCGAAGCGCCTCCAAAAACGGAAAACCCTTTCGACTAGCGGGTTTTTCGTCTTGCAAGGCATTCGTCTTGCGGGGCACCACTGTACTATATAATACCTGTCTGGACCTCCAAAACCAGCATAGGTCATATGCTGATGTTAGGGGCTTTTAACGTCTGTCCATCTGTCTCGCTACCCAAATTTGAAACCTGAAAAAGAGGAGGGGATATAAGGGGCAGAAATGCACTGGACAGGGAGAACACACAACCAGCAAGGAACCTTTCTTAAAGAGCAACAGTTTCACAGGAGTGACTGTGCAGGATTAAAACCACATTTTATGCTTAAAGGGTTACACAAGCACTCCTGTATTTGGCTAGTACAACAAGGTGCTGCTCATCCACTAAAACTGAGAATTCTCAATGGTCTTGGCCATTTACACAAGCATGTTTATACAGTGGTACCTTGGTTTACAAACTTAATCCTTTCCGGAAGTCCATTCTTAAACCAAAGCCATTCTTCAACCAAGGTGCACTTTCCCATGAGGCCTCCTGCCGTCGGTGCCCTTCCACCGTTCGGCTTCCATTCGTAGACCGAGGTAAAGTTCGCTAACACTACTTCTGGTTTTGCGGAGTTTGTATACCGAATAGTTCGTAAACAGGGCTGTTCTTAAACCGAGGTATGACTGTACATATGTTTAGCCAGGAGAAGAGAAGACTGGGAGGTGATAATGATAGCAACCTTCAAATATCTGAAGAATTATCATGTGGAAGATGGAGAAAGTTCATTTTCTGCTGTTTCAGAGAGTAGACATTGAACCAATAGATTCAAATTGCAAGAAGGAAATTCTGACTAAACACTGGGACAAACTTTCTGATCATAAGAGCTGTTCAGCACTGGAATGGACTACTTCAGATGGTGGTGGAGACTCCTTCATTGGCGGTTTAAACAGAAGTTGGATGGCTATCTTACAGGGCTTCTTTAGCTGTGATTCCTGCATTGCAGGGGGCTGGAATGGTGCCCTTTCCAACTTTCTAGTTCTTTGATTCTATGTGCTACAGAGAGCAGCTATCCAGTAGTATATCTGACACATGCAGTCCAAATTTGCATCAATAACTGCAATTATTACATTGTGAACTGCATTTGCCCCTGCAACAAGAACTGCTGTTCAACTGTTGGGGAAATTGCTCTCTGTCCACCACAACCAGACAGCTACCTTGAGTAAACAAATGCAAACAATGGCACATTTTGTGCTCTAAACTGATTGGCTCCAGTTCAGTCAAAGGAAAGGAAAGAAAATGGAAAAGTTTGCTACCCTACACTGAAATCCCGTTACTTGATTTCTATGGCACCAAGAGCACAGTCTTAAAGCAGATTTACTTAGGAGCAAGTCCCAGTGATTTTAGTGGTGCTTACCTCTCAGAAGGAGGACTTAGAATTGCAGCCATAAATTCCTAGCTGGATTGGGGCCAATACCTTTAGCGGCTCATACATGCAGGAACTAGAGGTGGGCACACACAGCTTGTTTGAGAACATTCAGTAAAGCCAAGATATAAACACAAAATGCACATCTGCATATGTAATATCCACTGGGCTACAACAGCTCAATGCCCCTCTCTTGTCTCTACTTTTATGTGCCATTTAAATTTTTGCTGATGATTTTTTTTTAAAGGAGCCACTCTCATTTTTTTCTAGTTAAAAAGTTAAAAAATGAAGCGAATCGCAGAGCACAGCACTTGTTAGCCTGGGTCCTGCCTTGTTTCTAGGGAGCTTAAGAACCATCATGCAGAGCACTCAGACAATGAAGAAAAAAGGCTCTCTGGCAATAGGGAAGCTTGTTTTTGTAGTTGCTTGACAGACCATGTGCCTGGAATGCGAGTTGTAGCTAATGCTCGAACTGGAGCAGGGTATATACATGCTGGCAGACAGGCAGTGTTGGTCTGTGTCGTGCATTTATGTTAGAGACAGAAGTGATGGGCAGGACAGAGGGAGAGAAAGTGCATTTGAGTATGACCGGAAAATGCCAAAGATTGGAGACTCCCAGGGAAGTGGAGAGGCAGTGTGAGTAGGTAGGTGTTGTATATGTATATTTCATGGTCATACAACAAACACATTAAAAAAGTTATTGGTGTGGTGTATGCTCCAGGATTATATTTCACCTCTACTTCCATTCACATTTCGATTTTGAGCAGGCTCTGCTCTCTTCTTGCATGCTTCCTCTACTCTGTGTTAGGGTCATGGGCTGGTGAAATGGAAAACAGTGGTTATTATTATTTAAACTATTTACTATATACCTCTTAACTACAGTATTGTTTTCTCCACACTGAATATAAGGGCTGAGAATGAAACTGAAATTGCTTCCAGATGACCTGTTCATCGAGCATTTGTTCTGATTTGTTTGCACAAAGTTTGCAGGGAGGTTAGATGATGTCAAATATCATGTTTATGATGAGGATAGATGATGTTGCATCAGGTCACCATTATCTTACACTTTCCAGTCCATTTCCCCATCACTTTCCTTATTGCAAAAAATCTGTTGTTGTTTTTGTTTTTGAGGTGGGGGGGGGGGAGAAGTGTATTTGCTGTGCAAGAACACCAAATCAGCTTCATTTTGTGCAAGCTCAGTTTCTGGTAGGGGACTGAATCCCATTCGAAAAGCATCAAAGTGCCCTTAGGGGATAGCAGTTTGCCTAAGGGCAGCGAGTAAGTCCATGAGTGAAATGAGATTTAAACTAGGGATTTCTTGACTCACAGTTCTCACACTTTGTGGCTAAACTAAGGACTATATGTGTGTAAAACACACACTATAGCACCAAGCTATGGGCAATTTTTAATAAAATGAAATGAAATAAAGTGAATTAAAATGTAATTAAATTAATTTTTTTAATGAAACTGAAAATAATAAAATGGTTTAATTGCATCAAAATTGCCTCTACTCTCTTCCTGCTTATCTTAACACCACTGCTCTCTTGATAAACCATTTTTTGGTAGACAGAGATCTGCGGTCTGTTGCCACAGGCTAAATTAACAAGCCCTTTCTGTATTATCACCAGAGCCTGCCAAAGTTATTTTTGCACTACAACCTATATTCACCTGCCATTTCCTCAACCCCACAGCACCTTGATACCCTGTTGATGTTGGGGGAAGGCAGAGATGGATTAAGCATGGGATAGTCAAACAGTCAGTCTTTGCTTGCATATTCAGGAATGTCTGGGTGGGTGTTTTTGGCCAGAAAATGCTGGTGCCTCTTCCCCACCCAGTGCACCTTCTGCCACTTCATAACTGCAAAGTGCTGCATTTTTGTGTGCATTCAGGGCAATGTCATAGCGTTGTGTTTCCAGGCACACAGTTCAGGACAGCAATCAAATTTTTCAGTGGTAGTTCATCAGTAATTCCAGAAGTTGGCTGAATCTGTGCCAAAATTCCCCAGGGAAGATAGGAGGAAGGTTTCAAGACAGCCCTAGCTGGGTTATAAATAGAATGATGGATAAAACACTTAAGTCTCCAAACATTAAAGTTGTCATGCGGGTTCTTACAATGTGTGGTGTTTATCACACACATACTATTGTGGTGGCGGGTTTGCTGTTTGATTACTGAGAATGGGTCTGTCACTGATCTGAAGTAAGTCAGCAAGGATTTATTGGCAACAAAAAGCAGCCCCCACACTTCAAAATCAGGTTCTTAGAACCCCTGATCTATAGTAACTCAGACAGAGATTTGCACACTTACATATGTGTATACCTCATAGGGTCTGGCAAGTGATTGGCTCCAACTCCTGAACCAATTGCATTTGGCTGCATGCCTTACCATTTTGTTCCTGGTTGGTTAAAACACCTTGGGGTGCTTAGTCTCTCTCTGGGTATCTGATGTAGAGGATCATATCTGATATCTTGTAGGAGCACCACTTTGCCTCCACTTACATTCTGCCAAAAGGTATGTAAATAAAGCTATGTTGGGCCAATTCAGACACTGATATCCCAGTTCAAGAAACTAAGATTATGAATGAATCTTTCGGCCATGCTTGCAGTCTCTTCAAACAAATCAGGACTCCTTCCATTAACTATAGTTTCCTGCTTCAACTGAATGGGGAAACTAAGTTTAAACAGCTTTGGAACAAGTCAGTCATGGTTTGAAGTTGGCTTAATATCACGGCCAGTTCCCAAGTTGTGTCGAAGTTCAGACAAAATGGGAAACTATAGTTAATACTTTCCTGGTTTGTTTGCTTCCTCGCATGAAAAGAGGAGCAAGAGGACTGCTGCATATGTGACCAAAAGGCTCTTTCACATCTTGGTTGATCACCCAAACACAGTCCATAAGTCTCCAGTTCTCTCTCTGCCAAAGGAAACCACAGTCAGTCAGTCAGTCGTGCTTCCTCAGGAACCTCTTGCTGCTTTGGGAAGCTGAGAACATGTAACAGTATTTATTGCATTTGCAATTATTGCACACTGCATTCGTTGCAGAATTTATTGCATTTCCTTGCTTTCAAGGGTTGGAAGTTTAAGAAAATCTGAATCACCGCCTTACATTTTAACATGTTTGGGAAGCTAATATCTAGTATCTAGAGAAAAAGGGGAGAGCCTTAAAACAGTAGGAGTTCCATTTTTAAAATTTCAGCTTCCTGAAAAACCGATGTTTATTAATTAGCACTGGTATTAATTTATCACATTAATACTAGGGGATTCAAACAATAATCTAGACAATTACTCTGTCTAATTTAAAAAGGTTATTGTATATATGGTTCTCATTAAGCCACACTTTGAGAGATGACATGGTTTAGTTTAAGCCTGATATATGCTTTTACAAAATTATAGCTCAATCCACAGATCAGCGCTACGTTGGCACAATGGGTGTTCATGAGGAAGCCCTCCCCCTGCAATTGTGTTAGTGTAGCCCTGGAATGCTGCACTCATATCTTAATCATTATTAGTACTGATGCCTATATCATTCCCCCCCCCCCCCAATATACAAATGCTTTACCATTCCTATTCCATTTATTGTTGCTAACATAATTATAATGGATAGGTCTATCAACTGCTATTAGATTATGACGGCTGAATGGAAATTCCGTATTCAGAAGCTGTATTACTGGATACTAGTGTCTATTCCTTGTGACTCACCAGAGTACGCAGGACCTGGTGGCCTTCTTGGTCTGATCCAGCATAGATTTTCTTATGTTCTTAATTCCGTGAAGCAGCTTAGGCTGAGAGATAACTGATTTGCCCAGAGACACAAAATGAGCTTTGTGATTGAGAGATTTGAACCTGTTCCTTCCAACCCTACTTATTGTTCACTTCCTAAAAATGGGTCCCATATGTGTATCCGTATAAGATTGCACAAGAGTCCCTGCACAGATCCTTTGTGATGGTGTGTCTAATAACCCAATATAGGAAGCTTCTGTGTTGGAGGCTGAGGTGAAGAACTAGCTGGGATGAGGGACTGGTGGAGAGAGGGAGGGTGTGCTGTTTCTTCAGCTTTCAGAGAGAATTATCAAGCGTACAATAAGCTTCAGATAGTGCTAATTGCTAGAGTTTCTCCAGCAGTTTAGAAATACATTTCTCACCCTTTATTGGCCGTGTAGCATTGGGAAAGAAACCTTTAATTCATTTATCTTAAGCCCAAGCTACATGTTACATTGGAATTCTGTGGTCTGAATTCCCAATGTAATTTTCTTCTGACTTCAAAAAGCAACCCTTTGCCCTACAGTAGTACACTGACTTAACTGGAGATGGGTGAATCTGTCATTTTTTGGCTTCTCTCGGTTTCTCATTTTTCTAGACAATGTCATTTCTCCATATATCTAGTAAAAGTTTGCAAATTTTGTTTTTAACAGTCCTCACGTAAATTCACCAGCATTATAGCGAGAATTTCTCCCAATATACACATTTTTGCAAAGCAATTAATGTTGTTCCCACCATGGGAACTTAGGGTGAAGGGCTAGAAATAATAAAACAAAACAAAATATACATCTTTGTATGTCCTTTTCTCTAATATATGCATTTATATGCATACTTTATACTAGTATATGCATTTTTATGCACATTACTTGGCTAGGGAACTGCATTCCAAAGTTTAGCAAAGTGAGAATCTTGGTTTCCATATTGTTTCAGAAAGGACAAATTTGTTAGGCTCCCCTTTAAATGTGAACTGAATCAAAATTCGCCCTCAGCCCTGAACCTAATACCCCTGAAGCTGAAGAGGTTTCTTTTGGGGTTTTTTTTTTGGTCCCTGTATTTTCCCTCTGTGGTTAATGGCAACATGTGTCTGTGTGCACTGATAAGCATTGGGCTGTCCCATGGGGTAGGGGTAAAGGGAGATAGCAGAAGTCCCTGAATGAAGCAGACCAAATCCAGAATGGGAAAAACTTGGCTAACTTTAATGAATTATAAACAGGCAGGCTGCAGCAATAAGATTGCTGTAAATAACAGTGCACAGACAGAGTTCTCTGGTGAAGCGGTCAGACAGGACAGCAGGTCAGGCAGGGCTTCTAACAGAATGAAACTACTGCTGGTCTGCAACAAGAACAGTTTGCAGCCAGGGCTCCCTGGAAGCAACCAGGCTCCCCACACAATTCAGCATCCTGTGCCTACGTGTGTCGAGCAAGCTCCCTGCTTCAGACCTTCACACCTAAGGCATGGACAGTGTGGGGTGGACCAGGAGAAAGGTGGGCACACAATGTATAGGAACAGAAGAAGAGCCCAAAGTCCATCTAAGTCCAGCATCCTATTCTCAGTGGCCAAGCAGATGTCTGTCAGAAGACCACAAGTGAGATCTGAACACAAAGGCACTCTCCCTGCCTGTGATTCCCAGGAACTGCTTCTGAAAATGGAGTAGAGCAAAGCTATTTAAATACAAAGGGAAGTTGCTAAGTTCTAACTCCGTCAAGTCAGGGGTTTTCCTGAGTTGAGTGGAAGTCACACAGAACTACCCTAAGACAAGTATTTTGTGATTAGTTAGCATACCAATTACAGGCTGGACAGCTTCTTCCAGTGCATCCCTTTCTGACTTAGTGGGAGAGTACAGCTCTTTGAGCAGAAGACCTGGAGTTTCCCCATACACAGCCTTTTAGGACTTCATAGAACCATAGAACTGCAGAGTTGGAAGGGACCACAATAATAATAATATTATCATTTATCATTTATACCCCGCCCATCTGGCTGAGTTTCCCCAGCCACTCTAGGTGGCTCCCAATTGAGTCTGAAGGCCATCCTGTTTAGGGAAGTTTTAAATATTTAATGCTGTATTGTTTTTACAGCATCAAATATTAAATATTAAAAACTTCCCTAAACAGGGCTACCTTCAGATGTCTTTTAAAGATAAGATAGCTGCTTATTTCCTTCACAAGGGAGGGTGTTCCACAGGGCGGGCACCACTACCAAGAAGGCCCTCTGTCTGGTTCCTTGTAACCTCACTTCTCGCAATGAGGGAACCACCAGAAGGCCCTCAGTGCTGGATCTCAGTGTCCGGGCTGAACGATGGGGGTGGAGATGCTCCTTCAGGTATACTGGACCGAGGCCAACCCCCCGCAATTCATGAATATTTTGCCCAATATGGGCCTTGAACCCAAAACCCAGAGATAAGAGTCTCGTGCTGTGCTGACTGAGTTATACATCATGAGCTTGTGTAGCGACAGCATTCCCCCCCCCCAGTAGATGCTGCAAAACATCTCCAGTTATGTCCCTTTAGGGCAGGGACAGGGAACCCTTTTTAATGCAAAGGCTGTGTGCTGGTGGAGGGTGGGGCCAGAGGTGAAAAGTGATGGATGTGACTCTTGCCTTTGTACAGTAGGCTACCTTCAAGCCACACAAAACTCAGAGGTTTCTGCACACCTGTACACATATCTCCACTAGGAAAGCAAGGCACATTCTCATGGTTCAAGCCAGCCAAGCAAAAGCACTTGAGGAGGGCACAGAGCAAGGGCCTGGCAAGGGGTGTCTTAGAGAGAAAATATGTGGCCTGAGAAAGGGGTGTGGGGTGGGAAGAGTCCTTGGGGCAAGATGGAGAGGCCTGCAGGGACAGAATTGACTCTAGGGCCTGAGATGTAGGGCTTGCATTGAAAATCAAGGCTCTAAAGCGGCGTTCTCTGCAAAACAGCCTCAAAAGCACTGTTTGTTTGTTTGTAGGCTGCCTATCTGTAAAATTTTCTACTGTAGAAAAAAGGCAATTTCCTACTCAGTAGTGGCTGGCAGTGGGGCTGCGTTGCTCGCCTGAGTTCCTGTCGATGTGCATCACTGCTGGTTACTGAGAGGGGAAGGCAGTGGGGAGTTTGGTGCAGTTTGGCTGCAGTAGTGCAACAAAGCCAAAGCTCCTACTGTTGTGCCCACACTGAACTGAGCTCCTCTCTGCCTTGCTCTTCCCCTCTCCCTATTGGTAGCTGGGCCAGGCCAGCCACTATTGTTCCCATATGAAAATTAAAGCTATATCAGCAGTAATGTAACTCCTGTCATGGATGCTTTAGCTGAGATTCCTGCATTGCAGAGGGTAGGGCTGGAGGACAATTGTATGATTCTTTGACTCCTACTTATAGTGAATTCAAGTGGTGTTTGGCGACTGGATTATAGCCCAAGCTGGGGCACTGACAAACAAGAGGGAAGTACAGTGGTACCTCGTGTTACAGACGCTTCAGGTTAGAGATGCTTCAGGTTACAGACTATGCTAACCCAGAAATAGTACTTCAGGTTAAGAACTTTGCTTCAGGATGAGAACAGAAATCGTGCTCCAGTGGCGCAGCGGCAGCGGGAGGCCCCATTAGCTAAAGTGATACCTCAGGTTAAGAACAGTTTCAGGTTAAGAACGGGCCTCCAGAACAAATTAAGTTCTTAACCCGAGGTACCACTGTATCAGCATATTCTGGGGAACCCCAAGGTTTGAAGTAGTACAAAAACTTTTTGGGGAAAACCTAAAAGGGGAAAATCCAAAAACCCCACAACTGAATGAGGTCTGAGTATGCTTAATAGCCATATAATGTTGAGCAACTGACAGCTGGAAAAGAAAAGATAAATTGGGCAAGACATGGGGGAGAGTGGACAGCCTGCTTGGAGGGATTGGCTGGATAGAACCCTAAACAATATCGCTTCTTTTAGGAGTGAGAATACATTTGCAATATCTTGTTTCCAGTTCCACTGGCTACCTTTCTCACAAGTGACATTTTGCCCATTAAAAGTGTTGCCACCTTTGTCTCCAGATAGTACAAATAAGACACTCCCGCAATTGTCTTGTCCAGAAAGTATGCAGCTCTCTGAGGTAGACCAATAAGGCGTTCTGAGTAGGAAACATTTTTGCATCAGTGGCACAAAAAACACAGTATGCTTGAAATGCACATGCAAATCTAGCTTCCTGTATAGACTCCTGTTGACTGAAAACTGGATTCCTGTGAACTCATAACTACATTGTGGTCATTTGCTAATGCCAGGAGGGTGGTTCAAGGGTGCACTTTACATCACTTGGGTGCAAATACTCTTAGGTAAGACAAATGAGAAATCGGAATACATTATGCCACTGTTACCGCATCCCAAACATCAAACACTATGGTGTTAGGCAGCTATTCTTGGCACTTCTGAAAACATGTTTGTAAACATGTCACATTACAGACAGCAACAGTGACACCATACCTAAGACAGTGCTAAAGATATATAGGCGAATAAGCCAGATTCCCCTGCATTACACAAAGTGTCTTCAGAAAACTGTCATTCCTTCAGTATATCTGCAAAGATCTGCAGAGGCACACCTGGCAGCTGAGCATGGCAGGGGCTTGGATGTTTCAAGTCTGTTTTATGGACATTCTGCTTGCTTTGGGACAGCTTCTTGAAAAATAGAAATTTTGATTTATGTTTATTATTATATGTTCATTTTAGTTAAAAGAGGTGGCTAGAAAGAGGCTAAATAATTCAAGCTTCCATATTATTCTCCAAGAGGTTTTTAGCACAATTTATGAATGATTAAACAGGAAGTATTTTCTGGATGGGCTTTATGGCACGAATGGAGAATTAAATGTGCCACAGAAATTGGGGAGATTCCACATATTTTTGAACTTCTATTTTTGTGGTGTTTTACTTTACTAAATGATCCTATCCACTGAGCCACCAGCAACCGTTATGATATAGAATGTATAAAACAATGTTTGTAAAGTTCAAATTCGATTCACAAAACACTAAACCATTCAACTGATGGAAAATTGTGTTTGTAACTAGTTGATACATTCTTCAAATGTTTCAGAGTCTGACATCAACTCTGGAAGTGCTCAGGCAGGCGCTAAGAGGAAG
Organism: Podarcis gaigeae; assembly: GCF_964106915.1. Taxonomy (NCBI): domain Eukaryota; kingdom Metazoa; phylum Chordata; class Lepidosauria; order Squamata; family Lacertidae; genus Podarcis; species Podarcis gaigeae. The sequence continues at coordinate 44,053,254 of NC_139682.1, read as the reverse complement.
GAAATTCCAGTGCTGGGGAGCATTCACCAAGAACATACCCTGTTCCAAGGTGGTGCACAGATGGTACACTTAAGAGGAATTAAATTATTTTATGATGCTGGGTTGTTCTTGACTGATTTTAGGGATTTCAATGTGACGCAGAGGAGGAGAAATACAACAATCAGTCTTTAAAATCAGGGACCAGTGCCTGTATGTTGTGTCAACTGCTGTTAACACAAAGGCATGGTCTGCTCTTGCACCATCCATCACTCTTTTCCTATGACGAAGCTGCAGATATCGAATGCTTACTGTTTTCTGTTTTAATCTGCTTTTACTGTTTAATGAAGGGAAAAGGCTTGGCAATGGGCCCCAAAAGCCAAGCAGTCCAAAGCAAATAAAAATAACCCCAACCTTTTAAAAGGTTTGGTGTCTCATGGATGCAAATGTATTATTACCATTATCTAGGGAGAAATGTTGCTTTGTGACTTCGGAATGTATGAGGTGGGTTGCTGTGTTGGCACTTAACATGCCTTTGTAAATTGATGGTGCTTGCAGCCACAGTTTTTGAACTTGCCTAATAACTTGGCTACTAACTAACTCCAGCTAGGGGAGTGGATGTATGTTTAAAAAAGGCTGACTAACTAAAGGGACAGTTTTTCATAGTTGCCATGCTGCCACGCTGCAGTTACGGGGGACTGGCATCTTTTCAGGCAGCTCCTTAAGCAGCACAGCGGGTAGAGAGAGAGGACATCCTGTCTGTTTACTTAAGTGTCTGGTGGCAGATGTTCTGCATGCCTGTATTTATGTACGCAATTTATTTGTTTTCAAGGCTTCTATCCCATCTTTTCACTTAAAATAAAGCACTCAAGATGACTAACTTAATAAGAGTTTTTTAAAAACCCAGCCCATTAAAAATACCCACACACTTTAAAAACCATGCAATATGTTGAAAAATGTCTTTTTTCAATTTAGAAAAAAAGACAACATGCTAAAGGTATATAAAATTGTGCATGGCGTGGGTGGGGAATGTGGATAGAGAATAGTTTTTTCTCCCTCTCTCGTAATACTAATGGCCAGCGTCATCCAGTGAAGATGAATGGTGGGAGATTCAGAACAGACAAAGGGATGTACAGCATACACACAGCGCATATTTAAACTATGGAATTTGCTACCACAAGGTGTGCTGATAGCTATCAACTTGGATGGCTTTTGTAGATGATTGGAGAAACCCAGGGAGGATAAGCCTATCAATGGCTACTAGTCAAGAAAGCTGTATATTACCTCCAGGGTCAAGGAAGCTTGCCTCTGAATGCCAGTCGCTGGGGAATAACAGTGCCCTCGTGTCCTCCTTGTGGGCTTCTTTTAGGCATCTGGCTGCCCACTGTAGGGAACAGGATGTTGGACTAGATAGGCCTTTGGTCTGAACCAGCAGGAAGGCTCTCCATATGTTCTAAAACTTCAGGAATAGTAAGAATTCAGGAAAAAACCCCACACTTCGGGGTAGAGATGGGGAGTTCAATTCAGTCTGCATTTAAAAGTGAACTTACTAGTTTCACAATACACAAGCTGAAGCGTAGCCATCCTTCAAGGTTCACATTTCTCTGAATTTTTCAAGGCAGTTCTCCTGCCAAGTAATGCGTACAACAAGGTATAGCGTACATAAAAATCCACCTTTTAGTAAACATAACATGCGTCAACCGAAGCACCTGCGATGTTAGATAAAGCCAGGGAATACAGTGGTACCTCGGGTTAAGTACTTAATTTGTTACGGAGGTCCGTTCTTAACCTGAAATTGTTCTTAACCTGAAGCACCACTTTAGCTAATGGGGCCTCCCGCTGCCGCCACACTGCTGCTGTGTGATTTCTGTTCTCATCCTGAAGCAAAGTTCTTAACCCGAGGTAATATTTCTGGGTTAGCGGAGTCTGTAACCTGAAGCGTATGTGTCAGAGAACTGACATCAGAGCGAGAGGCGGAGGCAGGGCTGCAGAGCGATGCCGGAGAGGGGACCAGCAGGGGGGAAGGAATTCAGCGCAACACCAGTAGAGAATGGAGGGAGATGGAGGAATTGGAGACTGGTCTCCAAGACCCTGCATTAGAGACTAGTGGAGAGAGCGCTGGCACACCCCTGCCTTCCCCTTACTTGCACAGACAAGTTCTGCGCAGGGAAAATAGGAGGAGACTTGGCGTCAAACAGCTGTTATGCTGGAAAAGGTTCAAGAAACGCCGACTGACAGATTGCTGTAATGGTTGTAAGGGGTTACTTGTGCGTAAGTTGCCTGCTAGTTGTGTCCGATTGCCTGGTTCACCATGCCTTGGCTGACAGCCAGGGAAACGCCCACTGACAGATTCTGCAAGCGACTGACCGGCCACGGAGTGTGGGCTGTCAGCCAAGGCATGGTGAACCAGGCAATCGGACACAACTAGCAGGCAACGTACGCACAAGTAACCCCTTACAACCATTACAGTATGTAACCTGAGGTAAAGGTAAAGGTAAAGGTACCCCTGCCCGTACAGGCCAGTCTTGACAGACTCTGGGGTTGTGCGCCCATCTCACTTAAGAGGCCAGGGGCCAGCGCTGTCCGGAGACACTTCCGGGTCACGTGGCCAGCGTGACAAAGCTGCATCTGGCGAGCCAGAGCCGCACACGGAAACGCCGTTTACCTTCCCGCTGGTAAGCGGTCCCTATTTATCTACTTGCACTCGGAGGTGCTTTCGAACTGCTAGGTTGACAGGAGCAGGGAACGAGCAACGGGAGCTCACCCCGTCGCAGGGATTCGAACCGCCGACCTTTCGATCTGCAAGTCCTAGGTGCTGAGGCTTTAACCCACAGCGCCACCTGCGTCCCAACAACCTGAGGTACCACTGTACAATGAATCCCAAATACACTACTCTTGTTGTTTCAGGTTTCCCATTCATTTTAGGGGAAAATGCTTTGCAAAAATGAGTATAGTGGGATAAATGCCCCCTAAAATGCTGATGGGTTTTTCATGAGGACCATCCTGCTGCGCCCCCCCCAGCAAAAAAATGCCAAAAATGCAATCTGTTGTGGAAATTTGAGCAACTGAATTTAGTACTGGAAAAATTAGAAATTGGGAGAAACCAAAATTGGCGTATTTGCCCATCCTGACTCCAAGGGGAGCAGCAGAAGATAAGGCAAAACCCACGCCTAAGGCCTGCTGAAACAAACAGGTTTTAGCTGGTGGAGTCCAACAAAGGAGCGGCCTACATGGACCTCCCAGGGCAAAGTCTTCCAAGTCTTAAGTGCTACAACAGAGAAGGGCCTTCCTTCTCTGAGGTGGGGGGGGGGGTAGAAAGGGACTCTACCACCAACCTCAGTGGACATGGGACTGTACAGTAGACAGTCTTGTTCCCAAGTCGTTTAGGGTTTTAAAGGCAATAACCAGAGTTGTGTCTGGAAATGGACTGACATCCAGTGAAGTTGATAAAGAAGTGGAATAAGCTGAGCCCAACCACACACACAATAGGCTCAAGTCAGAATGTTTGCAGCTGCATTTTGTACTCGTTGAACCTTCTGAAGCCCTTCAAAGGCAAATAACTGGTATTCCTACTCACTGCTGCCAGCTGTGAATCCAAGCAAGGCCAGGTTCAGGAGCATCCCCTAAACTGCCAACCTGATCCTTCCAGAGGAGTGCAAGCCCATCCAAAAACAGGGTTTTAAAACATGAGTGTTTGCCATTTTCAGCATGTGTGTGTGCATTTTAGGTACAGGTTATCTACTTAGGACACTGGATGGGGCGCATGATTCTCAGCAGCAGCCACTAGCTAATTGTAGCAAGGAAAGGTGTTTTTACAAGTTAGAAGAAGTAAGAAAACTAAAAGTGGCCTCACAAAGTGACACTTAATTCAAAGCTTTTACATGCACTTTTCCATCTCGGAAGCATGAAAGTTCCTAAATTAGCAAAACAGAAGTAAACTGTTGACTGCTTCATTGCAGGATTAAGTGTGATAAATGGAGGTTTTGTTCAGCCTCTGTCCAGATGTTGTGTCTATGCTGTGTGCACACGCCTCTTTTTCTCTTTTCTTTTTCTTTTTTTTACATTCTTGGCGTAAGGCCCATATATATTTTGGATACTGCAGGGAGTATATAATATCATTGGAAAATGATGTGGTCTGGTAACCTTTTAAATAACATTTCCTCCCTCCTCTCTTTTCTAATAGTTTGTTTTTCTTTCCATGTTTTCCTTTTATTGGGGGGATTTTTAAAAAAATTAATGAGAGAAAAGTTTTAAAACAAAAAAAAAAGTCAGATTGCCTTCCTCCTCTTCTCCCTCTTTTTTTTTTAAATTGGGCGTAAAGGGACTTGTAAGGGTGCAGACATAGCTTATATATGGGGCCTTTTCTGTCTAGAATATATTCCTGATTTTTTTTTTTCATTTTCCTGGCCAACTTGGCTTGAAAAGTAAAGTAAGGGATTTGGCAAAATGTTAATTTCCCCCCGCACACACCTTTTACCTTCTGTTTGCATTTCAAACCCTCATCCCGAGATGCCTTGTTTTCTAGGAAGTACCTGCCACTCCTATACACTTTGCCTGAAAAAGGGTGGCTGACTTGCCTTTCCTGAGTTTAAAAATACAGTATCCAGCAGGAATTCGGACCTCCCAGTTTTAAGAAAAACAAACAAAGAAAAGATTGTCAGGCAGGCCTCAAAGTGCCGCCATGCCGCCATATGAGTTGCCCTCTGCATGCCTTTGAGTCTGGGCCTCTTCTGCTTTTACAGAATGCCCATCCAATTTGCAGTAATAGTGTCCATCTTTCCCAGAGCAGCATCTAAAGGAAAATGATGAGATTTCAGAAAAGCATTTCTCACTCTTAATACAATTTTTTGGGAGCTTCACCCCTCCCCCTGCCCTCAGCACACACTAGATTTTCTCTCTCACACATACCACACTTTTTGGCTAGGCTAGATGGTGAAGACTTTCTTTCTTCACAACTAGCTAATCATTGAAATGGTGCATTTTTCTGTTTTGGTGAGAAACACAGAAAAGGATGCGTATATCTTACTTCACTGACTTGTTGCTCTATCGAAGTTCCAAGTTGTTTAATCAAGACTTTTCAGTTCAGCAAAGGGCATATTTTTATTTTGTCTGATTCTGTGAGACCCAAAATGACTACAAAAACCCAGATCCATTTTTTAAAAAAATAAAGGAAAAGCTCACATTACATTGAGTTCATTACATTGAGTCTCAGATCACAAATTTCTGATGGTAATTTACTAAACAAATATATAGAATAGACAGGTGTACTGAGGATTCCTTACTAACAAAATCTGCAAATCTAGGGGCCAAGATGCTCCTATTTATCAGTATTGTATATATCAAGAGTGGCCAACTGTTGTTGGCATCCATGTATTTGAGAGACAGTGGAGTGCACCTCCGGGGGTGAAGTCAAACCACTGTGTTAGCAGCGCCCAAGTGACCCCAACAGAGTACAAACCTGGGCAGTGTGTACGGAGGTCCTGAACTGCCCAGACAAGACTCCTATGGTCCAAAGCAAAGCAGAGCAATACCTGAGAGGTGCTGGAACTGAGTTCTGGCGAGTTCCAACAGGGGAAAAATTTTGTTTAAAAACAATATGTGTATTCAATATGAATATTATGTGGACTGCCTGAATGAAGCTGGCAGACCATTGGACGATGGACCATAGTTTCGGAACCCCTACCCCAGAACCTGTGTATAGGATTGCAGTGCCCTGAATCACAGTTCTATGGGAAATAAATAGGTAAAGCATTGTGATGTCCCCAAACACCATGCTGATGGGGTCCAAACATGTACTAAAGATTCTTGATTCTGTTTTCTCATGACCTATTAGGTAATAAAAGAAAATGGGTAGATAGCAAAGTGAAACTAGGCCAAAGATGTCTTCCAAAAGGATGAAAATCAGAATCAAAGTATAAATGTTACCTATTGGAATGGTCTGATTGGCAAGAGACTTGATTACACATCAGAATGAAGGAAGTCTTTGTTAGCAGTTACATAATGCCTGTGTGTTTTTTCTGTTGTTTTTACTCTTTTATTCTTTTCGTAAACCACATCGAGGTTGTTGTTTTTACAGCAAAGCAGTATATAAAATTTATGAAATAAGAAATAAAAATTCAATTAAAAATCACACGGCAGCAAGCACAGCATATTTTAATTGCTACAACCAGTGGGGGATCATTAATTGATCTGCTAAGGCCCTCAGCAATTTTTATGTAGTCCATGGGGGGGGGAGTTTTGGGAACCACAGTTCTTGGGAGCAAAGCTCACTGAACAAAGTGGGACTTACGTCTTCTGAACAGACCTGTAAGAGGACTGCACTGAAAATTACTTGCCCCAGGGAAGACAGAGGAGCAAGTCTGCTGCAAAGCAGGGATATGTTTAAGACCCTAAGTCAGCACCTAAGAACCACATCAGGTAATGTAACCAGTCCATAGCCCCATCAGTCTTGAGCTTAATTGTTTCTGCTGGTTATTTGGAAGAGATGCGTAAGTCCCATCAGTGACATGAGCATATACATGCTATTTGTTCAGGTTTTGAGAGAATATAAAAAGGTGACAATTTTTGAAGATAAAAAGGCAAAGCGTCAGCCATTTGCAGCAGTAAACACCTTGGGAAACCTGTTCTCTCTCTCTCTCCCCCCCCCCCTCCTTACTCCTGGCCTCCTCCTGTTTTCTCCCTCCTCTCTCTTAAGGTAGCAGTGTGGGAGTATTGCCAATACATTGTGGTCTCATGGGGAAGCTTTCCTCTCACTGAAAGAGCCCTTGCGCCTGCCAGCCCAATTAAAGCAATGTGAAAGGAAAGCAGCATCTGGAATCATGCTGCCTCTCACAGCCAAGTCACAATTGTTTAGTCTGAAAGTTGTTTCAGGGAGAGCTGAGCTGGCTGGCTGCACAGTGGCCCCCCACATCTGGATCTGCGGCTAGACAGCCTCTTTGGCTGAAGTTCTGTGTGCATGTGCATTATAAACTTTAGGATATGCTGACAAGTTAAGAAGTCAGAAAGGCAGTCGCACTGACAGTCTCTGCAGCCTCTTTTCAAGACACACATGCATGCATGCTCTCTCTCACTCACACACAAACACACACACAACTGCATATAGTTTTCAGAGACCGTCTTTCTCTTTCCTTTCTCGACTAGCAGCTTTGGTTTCCTGAATAAGATCAGCTGAGCCAACACACATGAATAAAACTGTTCTCCTCACTTTGATTTTAAGGCCTGTTTGCTGTATTTACATCCCAGCAAGAATGAGATCTACTGCTGGATGTTCTCCAAAGAGCACCTCCGAGGGTCATATTTTAGATTACTTCACCGTGGTTTGGTCCCGGGGGAAGCCATCTTCAAATGTGGATGCATCTATCATGTTTCTGAACTCAAATGTGAACACAATTAAGGCCAAACTAGACATGACGTTAAATGCATGACTGCATTTAGCAAGTCTAGTTTTTCTTCTTCTAAATAATAGCTGCCGTGGGGTCATGATTGGGATTGGGTGGCATGGAGACAAGGGGTTTAATCCTTTCCCCCTGCCTTGGTCCAAATGGAAATCCCCACCAAAACTTATTAGCTTCAGAAGATAAATTTTCACTGGCACCGGTAGAAGCTGCCCTCCTGGGGCTAATAGTAGGTTTGGAGGGTTTCTCATTCAGATTGCATGGATAGATCAGTTGGTTAGAGAACAGAACATGGCAGGAGGGAAGGCTAAATGCCTCCTTTTCACATATTATGGTCCTCCTTCCCAACTATTATTTGGAAGAAAAGACCAGTTAAACACCATCACACATTTAAAGCCAGGTTGAGTTTGGCCCTTAGGATAAAACCATTTTCACTCTTGCAGGAGTTTTAGCTAAAACTGTACCATAATTGTCTCCATTCCCAACTAAGGTTGCAACCCAAATCCTGGCAGGGTTGAAGCAGGCTAAATAGAGCAAGTGGGGTCAAGGCAGAAAGTGGGGCTGGCAAATCACTGTGCCATCCTGTTGCAGTGATCTAGCAGTAGGGCCCTTCTGGGATCCAGTGTATTTGGGGTTGGCTCAGACCCTCCCCTATCCCCAAATGTCTCATTTGGGGCTTTCTGTGGGCTGTGATTGCCAGGGATCCCATTGGCAGCACTGCTTCCCATCCATTCAGCTGGGAAGCTCTTTCCCACAGCACTTCAGAATTTCTTTAGATTTTTTCATCAATACAATGGGCTGAGCTTGCTAGATTGTTACAAGTAGTGTGTTTTTCTTCTGTCACTTAAACATTTCCACAGTACTCTGTACTGCAGCCTCCCAGGCTGAGTGCCCTTTCTAGTCTAAAAAGGCCCATGAGGTAAGTCACCTCATGACAACTTTCCCTGAACTGTTGTTGAAATACTATGAAGTTGGCTACTAAGCACATGACATTGCTGAGGCTGATGATTTTGCTTTTAAATAAAGTTATTCCATTAACCTTAAAAAGTAAATATCTGTACAGTGGTTCCTCGGGTTAAGTACTTAATTCGTTCCTGAGGTCTGTTCTTAACCTGAAGCACCACTTTAGCTAATGGGGCCTCCCGCTGCCGCTGCGCTGCCAGAGCACGATTTCTGTTCTCACCCTGAAGCAAAGTTCTTAACCCAAGATACTATTTCTAGCCTAACAGAGTCTGTAACCTGAAGCGTATGTAATCTGAAGTGTATGTAACCCTAGGTACCACTGTACTGATTTCTTGAAAAGTAAAGACTTTGCTTTAAAAAATTAGCTGCTGTCAGGTGCTCTGCACCAACCTTCCTGCACTGACAGGAATGTCCAACCAAGAACATCATGAAGTTTTCAGGCGACGAGGGCACCCAGGGAGGCTGTAAAGTGCAGAGTACCCAAGAGATGATTTGTAGAAGGAAAAAACAATGCTCACCAACACACCTCTACCACCTGCAATGTAGGGTAAGTGCAACAAAAAGCCTGAAAATGTCAGTAAAATTTTCTCTCGCCTTTCATTCTTTTTAAATGCAATTTCTTTTCTCATAAATTGGATCCATGTGAGTGACCACGTGTGCTCTGAACCCTTGCCCCTGGTGGCTGATGAAAACTAGCAAGGAGGGAAATGGGTGGGTGGCTGGGTGGATAGACCATGGAGGTGATTAATGCCTCTTTATGAGAGGAAGCAGTTCCTGAATGCCTAACAATGGTAAAGTTACTCCTTAAAAAATGTCCCTAAGATCCAGAAAATAACTATCATCTGGATATGAAAGTCCCCTTCCTGGGCAAGGTTCTTGGATGGTTGCTAACCAGCTTGGCTGTATTGGATGATGATGATGTGATGATGATTTATTTGTACCCCGCCCATCTGACTGGGTCTCCCCAGCCACTCTGGGTGGCTTCCAACAAAGATTTAAAATACATTAAAATGTCACACATTAAAAGCTTCCCTAAACAAGGCTGCCTTCATATGTCTTCTAATGTCAGGTTGTCAGTTGTTTATTTCCTTGACATCTGATCGGAGGGCATTCCACAGGGTGGGTGCCACTACCAAGAAGGCCCTCTGCCTGGTTTCCTGTAGATTTGCTTCTCAGTGAGGGAACTGCCAGAAGGTCCTCAGTGCTGGACCTCAGTGTCCGGACAGAACAATGGGGGTGGAGACGCTTCTTCAGGTATACTGGATGAGACTGATTTACGATTATCCACCTTTTGTGGAGTCTTGCAAAGGTATTATTATGCCAGTGTAGCCTTGTGTCTTGCAGGTGGAAGGAGGATTTAGTCAAGATCCTATCCTACCCAGCAAATATAGATTTTCTATAGGATCGCTCATTTAGACTTTGACAGCTTATAACTGGCTTATTAGATTATTATGTATTGTATTGATTTCTTTGTTCCACAGATTTTAATGCTGGTTTTTCTATCGTATTCCCAGGGCAGGATGAGGGGGAAAACAATTGCAGAGAAAATGCATACAAAACATAATAAACGAAAAAGTCTCAAAAGAAGCATCAAATAGCAACAAGATTAGCATTGTATCTAGAAAGGTTGGGGGGAGGTTTTAGGTGTCAGTCAAATCTCTCTGGGGAGAGCTTTCTAAAACTGGGGTGCCACCACCAAGAAGGTCCCCTCTCTGGGACCAATTTAGATGGTCTTCCATTGCAGGTTTTCATGTGTGGACAGTTACATAATGTTACACAGTCCTTTAAGAACCCTACTTCTAAGCCATGAAACAGTTTTAAAAGTCAAAACCAAAGCTTTGAATTGTGCCTCAAAAAAGGCAGTTGGCATAGCATACAGGTATAATATAGTCATAGAAGGCAGCACCATAACATTAATCTAATGTGGTATCCAGAGCATGGATAGTTGGGACTAGACAGGCAGGGTTTCAGATAGGTAAGTTAGATCCATTTTTAACAGTTAACATGGTCACTATGACTCTGGCTTGTACATATCATGGACTAAGAGCCAAAGCTGAAGTTGTTTCGATTTGTTTTAAGAAAGCAGTTAACAGACTTTACAAAGATAACTGAGGGCAAACTAAAAGAAACTCAATAAATAGAAAATAAATAGATCTGTGCGTAATTTTTAGCTTCAACTTTTACAAATTCTAAGACATAGTCAACCTAAAGCCTATGGGCTGGATGAAGCCTAATCGCCTTCTCAATCCGGCCTGCAGACGGGCCAGGAATCAGCGTGTTTTTACATGAGTAGAATGTGTCCTTTTATTTAAAATGCATCTCTGGGTTATTTGTGGGGCCTGCTTCGTGTTTTTACATGAGTGGAATGTGTCCTTTTATTTAAAATGCATCTCTGGGGTATTTGTGGGGCATAGGAATTTGTTCATTTCCCCCTAAAAAATATAGTCCAGCCCACCACATGGTCTGAGGGATGGTGGACCGGCCCACGGCTGAAAAAGGTTGCAGACCCCTGTTCTAAGATGTGCTGTGAAGCATTTTGTTTAAACTTGTTTACATATTGCAAAAAAATTAGCATAATTCTTCGTTTATAGATTTGACGGGGAAATTCTCAGAAAAGCCCCACTTTTCACTGTTTTTCTATTAGCTCTGATAAGAATGAAAAGCGGAGATACTTGTTTATGCAAGTGACAGGCGAGTCTTTGTTCTTAAACCATTAAAGTCAGAAGGAGCTTTTCCACTGACTTCCATGACCTGTCTCTATATCTCAATAGAACTGTCTAATGAATTTCCATCTCTTAGATTAGTAATTATTTGCTGGCCTGACTTCCTCTTGTGGTTTGTACAGAGAGAAACAAACCACAAGTGCTGGTTTTAACATACTGCTAAGCCATCACTCTGGTTTGTTTCCTCTTTGCTTTAGAAAGGGAGGAGCAGGGAGGGTGCAGTTTTACCAGTGCGCGCTTGCTCATCCACAGTAAGCCACAGTAAAGAAAAGAAAAGAAAAGAAAAGAAAAGAAAAGAAAAAAGGGTGGGTGGGTGGGTGAGATATGAAGGATGTCCACAATCTATAGATTAAACTTTTGTATTGTATACAGATACGTCTGTAGGTGAAAGAAATTGATTCAGATCTTCAAAGAGAGTTGCGGAAATATATCTCTTTGTGAAGGAACTTCTGTTCCAGTGGGAGCAAAGTTGGAGAGGGTTTCCACAAACTAATGGATATATTAGAATAATGGAGTCACAGCCTAGCAATGGAAAGCCAACAGTACAAGCAGGGTAACCAGGCAGCTTTGTTCAAAAGAAAGGCTGAGAAGCAGCTAGAGATATTAATGAGACCCCTCCTAAGATCTCCGAAGCCCCGCACCCCAAGCCAATTTTTGTGGGTATAGGGAATGTGGGAAGAGTTCCATCGCACGAGTGGAAGTCCTTGCGCAGGGCTTTCACTGACGGGGCTCATTAGTTGGATCCCACCCCAAATGCACCCTGGTGACATGGCAGCGTGGGAAGAATAAGCCAGGATTTATCAGGCCTCAGCCCAAGAATGAGCTTTTGTTATGTGACTTGGGCCTGAAAAAAAGTGAGGCAGTAAAGAGTGTCTGTGGCCTTGTCAGGTATCTGTTCCAGGCAGTGCTTTCCCCCTGAAGGGATGCAGGGGGACATTTTGTGAATCTAACAGGTGAAGAAACTAATTATTATTATTTTTTTTTAAAAAAAGTTTCTTCTCTAGCACGTGAATCGTCTGTTCCGTTGCTACCTTTGGTGGCGGCCTCATTTCCTGTCACGGTATTTTCTGAGTCTCAGATGGAAGCGAGCGTTTAATGTGTGAAGTAGGAGCTGGAATCTAGCACAGTGATTGGTCAGTTTTGTTGTTACCACCTCCGATGGTGGTTTCATTTCCTTTCCCGATTTGAACTATAAAATGGTGATCTTCTTGAGTCAAAATGAGAGTACCCCTAAACATTTTTTTTAGAAAAAAAGCACTGGTTCCAGGCATAAATGGATATGTCGAAAGTGGGAATTGGGAACGTGCCTCCACACATTCACTAGAATGTATGGACAAAGTCGCTGTGAACACATATTTGAATATTAGAGATGGTCAAGGTCTCCCAAGCTCCTCAGTTTGGCCCAGGATTTTTCCGAGTTTCCTAGAAAGAAAATGGGAACACTCAACATTTTCCAATATGAAAGGGCCCAGAAGAATGTGCCTGTCTCCCTCCGTCTCCAGTTTGGCAACTTCCACCCCTTAAATACACTTCCCCTTCCTTTTCCCCTACTCAGTGTGGCAGTGCAAGAGAGGTTCTTCTTTCCTACTCTCTCTCAGTCCATGGTTGGACATTGCACTGGTTAGCAGTGTGATAAGGCCACAGAGGGCTGTGGGAGATTGAGAGATCTGCCCTTCTCTCACATGGCTTTGCTTCTGCTATTGCCTAGTGAAGGTAAGAGTACAGGGGAATGTGTCTGTCGTTGGGGTGGGTGGGGATGACTTTTTGGGATGAAAAATTAGCAGGGATGCCAGGAATTCCCCCACTTGGATTCTGATCTGAGTGCAAGAAAACTATTGGAAAAAAAATATTCTACTGGGTGAGAATTGTGGCTGAGAAAGCATGGGATGGGAAAGAAACTTGATTCAGTTCACACTGAAAGGCGAACCCACCTGATTCACACTTTCCAAAACAATATGTGAACCAAAACCCAATCCTTTGAAATTTGCAACTCTTCTAATTTTGTAATGACCGCTCCCCGCATACAACGGGGGGTGACCTTTGTGTGGACGCACACAGCCCCTGGATCTGGAGCGGCTCCATCAGCATAGGCTTGGCTTCGCCAAGCGAAATAGGGGGAATCTTGGAGGTAAGATTCTTTTGCTGGTATAAACACTTGAATGGATATACTCATCAAATCCTTTTTGCTCAAAAAGAAAAAGAAAGAAAAAGGTGTCTGTTTGACCTTTGCTGATAACATTGCTGTAGTTATTATGAGATATAAATAATAAATAACCAAAACAAATGCTGTTAGAATACACTGCCTGTTTTTTTGTTTTTTGAACAATTTAAACTTGAATTTATCCAAGCACAGGCAACTAAACCTTCATTGCTGCAAATCTCTTTCAACCCTGACCCCACCCGCATATGAAATTCCATTGAATGTAGAATTGCCAGCCTAAGATCAATGGGTGAATGCTCTATAACTCATGAAGCTCTTTGCATGGTTTAGGGTTGGTGCTGCAGGAGAGCAGAGCTCTTGTTGAGGAGGCAGAAATTCAACAGGTTAAGTCTGTTCTAGTCTAAAAATACCATTATTACCAAAAAATTACCTGTTGACACTCTTGTCTGTCTGACATCTTATTTGTGTGCGGCCCCCAATTTCATTTCAGGCCTTCCACCCAACCTGCAAAAAATGTAAATTTGCTTATGACACAAACTGTACACAGCTCGATTTCAGCCTTCTTTGTAAGTGGGGCTGAGGGCCCAGTCGACACACAAGGCCTAGAAAATTTTGTTAGCACCCTTTGTAGGTTCTGTGTACAAGCTCTAACTAGACCAGACCAGGAGATATGTCACCTATTTCCCTCCCTCCAGGTATTCATTACTTCTGGGGGAAAACACTTCTACAGGGGCTATTTGAGTTTCTCCCCTTACCACAGAGTAACCACAGCCAGATCTTCGCACACTGAGGATTAGGAGAAGTGGCTTTTAGGAAGTCTTGAGCTTTGGCAGCTGTCATTTTAGACATTCTGTACTGCTGAAATGTCATGAGTGTGTGAGGATAACAAAAAAGAAAGGGAGAGTTTGTGGATAGTATTGGATATAGGAAGGCAGAGAGTCTTGGAAAGAAGCTTGAGGGAAGGCTAGGTAAGGTAGAGGAGACTTGATAACTGAGAGACAGTCCTGAGATGGTAGGATATTCTGCACCATTTCATACTATCAGTGTGGGCTGCCATTTTTTAATGCCCCCTCATGTAAAGAAGGCTGATTGCCAAAGAATTGATGCTTTTGAATTATGGTGCTGGAGGAGGCTCTTGAGAGTCCCATGGACTGCAAGAAGATCAAACCTATCCATTCTTAAAGAAATCAGCCCTGAGTGCTCACTGGAAGGACAGATTGTGAAGCTGAGGCTCCAATACTTTGGCCACCTCATGAGAAGAGAAGACTCCCTGGAAAAGACCCTGGTGTTGGGAAAGATGGAGGGCACAAGGAGAAGGGGACAACAGAGGACGAGATGGTTGGACAGTGTTCTCAAAGCTACCAGCATGAGTTTGACCAAACTGCGGGAGGCAGTGGAAGACAGGAGTGCCTGGCGTGCTCTGGTCCATGGGGTCATGAAGAGTCAGACACGACTAAACAACAACAACACACATACAAAGCTAGCATATCTGAGAGAGATAGCCCAACTTGCTACCTGTTGTGTTGATTTTCTGCATTTGGGGATATATCCCCGCAACAGGGAAGCATTCAGAAATTTGTTCTCACGCTAAGAAAGTGTAGCCACTCTGTCAGCTTATTACCACCTCATTCTGCCACATGGGTAGACTAGGCCATGGGTAGACTAGTTGCTGTGGTGTCAAAATATGCCGTACACTATAGCTCTCTTCAGACTTCTTTCCAGTGTAAAGAGAATATGTAAGCAGGGAAATGGAAAGATAAGATTGAGTCTGTGTGCACACAATATATTTAAAGCACCCCTCATAAGAATCCTTGGAACTGTAGTTCACCTCTCACAGAGCCGCACTTAACACACTACAGTTCCAGGGTTCTTTGGGTGGGGGGAAGGTGCTTAAATATGTGGTGTGCATACAACCTTACTTTCCCATGTGTGTTATTTTATGGCATCCCCCCCCCCAACTGTAATTTAAGGGAAACTGGGACAGATTTCTTTATGGAAAAGTAGGTGGGACTGAGTGCCCATCTTTAGATGAAAAGGAATCATGAGTTTTAATTCCCTTCAGAAATCCTTTCTATTTCAGCATTTCAGATTTATACAAAAAGAGAGAAAACATTGTGTCAGAAACATAATACCTCGTAATTCTAAAACTTCACATTTCAGAGTCCATTACATTCAGATTAAGTATATGTGTCAAATAAATAGAAATATCTCCTGTTCTTGACATAATAAGATTGTAAGATTGTCGTTTTGAAAACACGTTATTTTCATGGGACCTTTTTTTGGGGGGGGGGAGGTTTCTTGCACAGAGATATGGTTGTGCATTTCATCGTGTACACAAAGGAAGAAAAATATGGGTTTATGTGCGCTGCTGTTTGCTTTTGTGGGTTGTTACATGTATTAATACGTATGAGTCTAACAGGTTTAACAACCCTTAAGGGCTGGGTTGATGCTGTTTCCAAAGTCTCACCAAAAACATGTTGTTCGCAAAGCCCTCCTATATAAATAAACACCGGTATTTTCTCTCCTGACCTTTACTCTCTTCCCGGATTACATGTAAATGCTGAGCATCCAAATAAATCTTTTGTTAATAAAGAGGCTTGAATTTCATCTCTGCTAATTTTCCATGTCTTGTTGCAGAGTTTTCCTGTGACCAAAATCCTAGAATCTAGAATTGTAGCTTTCAGGTTTTTCATTCTGCTCTCAGCAACTAAAGCACAAACTGGAGTAGAAATGAGAATACAGCAGAACAGACACCATGGTTCAGTGAATAGAGAATTTTTATTTATAAAAAGCATTTCTAGCCTATATAGTGCCTTCCAGCCCACAAAATTCCACTCAAGGCGGTTTACAATTAAAATATCAACCAGGTTAAAAGGAGTCAAAATAAAACAAACAAGGCTATAGCTAGCAAGATTGAAATATACTAAGGCTACAAACCCAAATGCTTGCCCAGGAGTAAGTCCCATTAAACACAATGGGACTTACTTCTGAGTAGGCATGTATTGGATTGCACCAAGAACACTTGCCAGGTTTGAGGGGGCCTGGGCAGGGTGTCTTCCAGGGTCCCCCATCACCACCCTCCCACCTCCCCAATCCACTCCTCCTCAACTTGCTGCTAACATGGTTTCTTCTCCCTTGGTTTTCCTCCCTACTCTACCTGCCTGCCTGCTTGCTTGGTGGCAGGTGGTTATGTTCTCCAGAGGAGCTTGGCAGCAGCCTAGATAACTACTGCTGATTTGAAAATGGCGCTGACAGGAAGTGGAAAGGGAACAATGTGCCTTGCAGCTCCAATTGCAAACCATCCAGGCTGCTGTGTTGCTGCTGCAATTGCAGTTAAACTGCTCTTTTTCCCCCTTCTTCTTTTGGAGACACATAGCTGGATTTTACTTTTGCAGTTTAAAATCCAAGGGCTGCTTTTCCAGACAGATTGGCAGAGGCAGTAGCCCAGGTAAGCCAATCCAAGCATGGGCGTGGGGAGCAGAGAAGTGGCATGCTTCGTTTGCCCCACCATGATATAAGCGAGGTTTGCACTGCATTGGATTACTTTGAAAAAGCCTGGCAAAATAAAATTTAAAAGCCATAAAAGTAACAAAGAAGAGGGCAGCCCAAACTCTCTTGGGAGGGAGTTCTGTAATTGAGGTGCCGCCCCTGGAAAAGCCCTGTCCTGTGTCCCCTCCAATTGCCCCAATCTCCACAGCAGAATGCAGACCATTCTGAGATGATTGCAATTGGTAGGCAGGGTCACATGAGAAGAAGTGGTTGGTGTACAAAGCTGAACTGAACTTTAACATATCTCATTGCCTTATACCAGGGATGGGGAACCTCAGGTCCAGGGGCCAAATGTAGCCTCCAGGCTTTCTATCTTGCCCTGGTGACTTCTCCGGCCACACCTGCTTTCCCAAGCCACTCTCCTCACTGGCTCTACTCTGCCCCCTCACCAAGTGCTTTTGCTGGTCTGAAATGTGCCTTTGAACAATGATAACACATCTTGCTTGTATCGATGGAGGAGGGAGGTTTGCGTAGAAACCACTGGCTTTTATGTCCCTGAAATGTAGCTCACACCCATTGCCCAGGTTTTGACCTCTTGTTGGCCCCACCCACCACTGGCATGTGGACTCCAAAAGGTTGCCTCCAAGGGAATGCGGCCCTTAGGCTAAAAACGTTTCCCACTCCTGTCTTCCACAATTTTAGACCATTAGCCAAACTTGCCCAATTTTGTGTTCTCTTGGTGACTCTAGGACATACTGTGTACAATGTACGTGTCATCCCACTGAGCTATAAACCCCTCCCCATAAACATTTTAGCCAGTGCTTTTATTCTAGGAAAAAAGGTGCCAATACTGTGTACCCTTGACTAGCCCCAGAAAAAAGCACTGATTTTAGCTGTTAATTCTCTTTTCATGTTAAATCTGTACAGAATCATGGCTACTAGAATTAAAAACACATATACAGCCATACACACACATGTACGCAAGCATATAACCATTCATCTTTTGTTCATTCTGTGTGTAGCACCGCCCCCCGCCTCAAATATTGATAGTAAATACATATAAAGACCCTACAAGTGTCCCTATTTTCCAGGGACATCCCTGATTTAGAGAAGCTGTCCCCAGAGTAGCTGGGGCAACCCAGTAAGATGTGTGGGATATAAACAGTAAAATTATCGTTATGGAATGGGATGTCCCTATTTTCATCAGATAAATGTTGGAGGGTATGCTTATAAACCCACAATTTAATAACCTAGTTAAAATAATAGTGTTTTTTTTATAAAAAAAAAAGTAATGAAGTCTACTGCAGGAAGTATTTACGCCTGCGATGAACACCGCCTTGTGAGAAGCCTTATTTAAATTGTGTCATATTCATCTTGGAGCCATTAGTTGGATGGCACTCTTCCTTGGATAATTTGATAATTCGATGATACTACAAATGCAGTGTCTGACTAATGGCAGATGTCCAAATGAGTGAATGGCAGAGCATGTGATTGCAGACCTGGCCCCCTATAAAATGTACGACCTGATGCAGATATATATTGAGGAGACAGCTTAGAGAACCAGGGCTGGGGAGTAGGTGTTTTTATCCCTCTCTTCTGGGAGGAAGATAGTGAAAACTTGAGAGAAATCAGAAAAGCAACCAGAGATGAAGGCTTATGAGAAACAGGCCCTGGATAATAATTTTCAACCTGTTGTTGCAAAGTGGTGGGGCCATCTGTGTGCTAGCCATGTGATCCACCACTGAACTATGGCCCTTCCTCTGTCTTTTTAACGATCCAGGAGGTTAAATGTATACTAGCTTAGGATCAGCAAGGTAACAAGATTAAGCAGAGCTTCAAATACATACTGGGGTCCGTACAGGGGTATGGATCCTTACAAGTTTTTTCACAGAGACATCATAGACACAGGCTGTGTACACACTCCTGTTTACTCTGCATCCACTGTACTCCCACTTCTTATTTGGGAAGCGATGTACACACAACATCAGCCACAATCCATATCTATCCTGTATGTATACTGCCATTTCTTAGGAAATACTGCATTTCCCTCAAAAACAGCGTCATTCTGAACTGAGAAAAAGAGTGACCTAGCTGCATTTTAAGCTGGCAATGTGTACATAGTCACAGTTATGAACTAAGGAGACCTAAACCCATCAGGGAACAGCAGGCAGAGTTCTGGGTTTTTAAAAATCATTTTGCTGGTTTAATTAAACAGACTTTTGAATTACTGTTACCTAAACCAGTGCAAGCTTTGTGTATATGCAAGAGCTTGTGTTTGATATGAGATGAGTAATATAAATCCAGAGTTGTCTGAGCTAATTGGCAGGATGAAAAACTTCACCAGAATGATGCAAGTTGTGGCATTACAGAATGGGATACTGCAGCCAAAGAGCAGACATGTTGTGTGTAAAACTCACTACAGCTAAACTTTCTAGTCACCCCTCGTGCACACCCAGTTTCTGGGTTTATTTTATATTTTTTCTCATAAAGATCCATGCCCCTGTTGCTTTCCTATCAAAGCCTGTGGCGGCTTCTAGGATAAACATGTGGTCAAAAGACAGAAAACTCCAGGCAAAAATGGTATTCATTTCGCCCATAGCAGCATAAACTGAGAGGCTTTTAAGAAGGGTGAATGGTTTTCAGTAAATCTCTCGTATCAGCAGAAACCTTTGAAAAAGTTTGTTTAAAGGCCGTGGAGATAAACAGCCCAGCCAAGTGTTTGTTTAAGATGTATGTACTCTGTGTCAACCAGTAGGCTGGTATTTGTAGGGGGAAGGAAAGCTGGGATCTTTTTGACTCTCTGCTACCTTCAGCTGCCACGAACCGAGTGTTTAAAGGGCTGGGATGGTCACCAGTCCTCTGGCCTGTTGCCTCCAGTGTGTCTCATCTGGGTGTGTGTGCTAGATGCAGCTCAGGGTGACTACACTTCAACCAAATAACTCTTGGTTTTCAGGCACGCACACAAGCTGCCAGCTAGAGAATTCACGAACTTCACACCAAGGCAAGCCTGAAGTGCTGAGCACCCAAATTCTTTAGTTACCTCCTCAGTAAAACTAACATCATTTCAGAAGAGCTGAGCAACTTGGGGTGGGGGAATTAAGTGTTTTTAGAATGTTTGACCCAAGATCAAAGAATGCCCCCGAACTAAAGAGCTTGTGGTAGATTTTATTGGCACAGGATGCAGTCATACACAACTAAGATTGGATCCAGATCTTCTAGTTCTTTTGGTGTAATATATCATAAATATAAGGACTTAGATTGTAACTTGTGCCCTCCAACTGCTCCCCCCCCCTTTTTACCAATATAGCGTCAGTTTTCAGAGGAACATGGAAACTGCCTTTTGCAAAGTCAGACTGTTGGTCTAGCTAGTTCAGAATTGTCTATAAACTGAGCAGCGGCTCGCAGAGAGTCTTTCCTAGCCCTGCCTACAGATGCCACTGATTGAGCTTGGGTACTTCTGCATGCAAGTCATGCACTGAACCACCAAGCTTTGGCCCTTCCACAGTTGCTGACAAAGGAGTTCCTAATGGCAGGCAGTTATGAAAGTTTCCTTAATTATGATAGTAGTGTGAGACATTTGTTTGCCCAGCTAAGGTTTCAGAAATTGTGGGCAACAAATGGAGAGAGGGACGTTTTTCAAATATGTTATGAATCATGTTTATGGATTTTTGCTGATCAAACGTGATGAGGCATCTTGTCCACTGCACTCTGTTCTGTCCTTAAAATGCAGAGGTATACTTAATGCAAAGGAATCCTTGTTAGAATTGTTCATAAATGAATTCCATGTTGTAACTTTTTTTCCTTGGGAATATACTATTGGGGCTTAAAGATCTGTTGCTATTTTTCCAGAAAAAGAGGTGCTGGAACTCACCATGAACACCTCCCTTGTTCTCTTAGAATGGCAATGGTGCCCACCTGAGAGGTGCCAGAACTGAATTTCAGCGAGTTCCAGCTGAAACCCCCCTCCCCCAATTACTTGCCTTATTATCTGAGACAAGTGGTTGGGTTGTTTTAGTGGGGACGGTATTATCTGTATGAAGAAAACTTGAAAACCCTGTATTTTGGTTTTTTATATCTGCACAGATGTATCCATGAGTGATTTTATGTTGCTATTGCTAATGGATGACATTAATTTTTTCCACAATTCCTCTGAAGAAGCATCACTCCTAGGCATTGTGGGAAATAAAACACCCCTCCACTTCCTGGCTCTGTTTCAAATGCTGGTACCAGTAGCCCACAAAATGAGGACTCCCAGAGAGGGTATTTTGTTCAGCACCTCCTAAAACATAGAGCCAGTCCTGATGACTGAGGTCACTGTTTGGTTGGGATAAAAGGCAATTCCTTATTTCCTGCATGTTTAGTTTAGTCCTAAATGTTAAACCAAGGGGTTGAGAAGCAATTATAGTACTGCAACCTAAACTTGAGACAAGTCCTTTTTCCTGGGACAGATGATGATCGACTCATCAGAGGGAGCTGATGACGGAGGTAATATTAAACTGGGTACGTTGGAGTCTTTTCCAGACAATATATTTAATGCAGAGCAAATTCACGTTTGTTATTCTTTTATTGCAAAAGATCTAGATCCCCCCTTGATGTTTTGCCTCTGATTCAAGAATACTGTATTCCCCTAAGACTGAAATAGTAACATTCTATCACCAGAAACGTGATTTCTCCTCCAACCTCACAGCTAGTCTAACACGTTATTTGCAATAGTGACAGTATAGAAAGTGGTTGTGCAAATGTCACAGGAATCTATTGAACAGTGTCTGTGACATCATTTGTGAATACTCCCTCCCTACAGCTGCAACATTTTGTATATATTTTTTAAAAAAGATTGCTTAGCTAATGAGGACCACTTTACTGTATCAATCAGGTTCACAAGGACCCTGCGGCTTTGAAATAAAAAAGGAAAAGTGTCAACTATGAGTAAGGCTACACCTTCTTGTCGCAAGAATACCCCAACACTGAGTAATTGTTTAATTTTTCACATATCTGTTTTATCAGTTTGCAGTCTGTGGAATCCCCCTCTCTAAGATGAACATAAATATGGCTATTTCCTTGTAGAAAAGCTAATAATTCTCCTCTATCCACTTAAACTGGTGATGAAACAAGGCTAGCACAAGCATGGTTGAATTGATAAAAGCTGAGTTTTTGAATGACCAGAAGTGACCCAAGACATGAACTCGGTGAACGAGCCAGTCATGTTTCCCCTTCTTTTTCTTATACCAAAGACCCTCCAAATTCCAGATATTTTGTCAAAACTTAGACTGAAGTGTACACTTCTGCTTGCATTTTGAAAAAGTCACTGCGGGTGGAAAGGGACGTTGACAAATGACGACTGGCCCTTCTCATTATTATAGCAAAGCAGGTGACAAAGGGAATGTGTGACAGGCATGACTGAGGCAAGCCCCCACTGTTCTGGAAGCATGGGAGAAATAAAGGGCTTTCTTTATTATTTCTGCCTTATCCAACGCTGCTATCAAAATTAGCTCTGGGAAGTCAATTTCATATTCTCATTTACTTTTTCTCTGACCCACGCAGGCTCTGGACATGGCAGAGAAGTCCTCTGCTCTGAACCAGATTAGCAGCTGATATTGTACGCTAAATGGTGCTAGAGTTCTCTGCAATGCTGGTCTTTGCAAGAGGCTGGGAGAGGTCAGTCTACCATTTGACAGATTACATGCTAGTATGATAAAATGACTTTGGACTATTATGGGTCAGAAAGAAACTTGAAGGTCATCTACCCTGAACCTATGCAAGGCACGGTAGGAGCCGTTGAAGAAAGTAGGTGGCAACAATCCTGTCACTCATTTGTATACAGTGGTACCTTGGGTTACATATGTTTCAGGTTACAGACTCCGCTAACCCAGAAATAGTACCTCGGGTTAAGAACTTTGCTTCAGGATGAGAACAGAAATTGTGTGGCGGCGATGCAGCGGCAGCGGGAAGTCCCATTAGCTAAAGTGGTACCTCAGGTTAAGAACAGTTTCAGGTTGAGAACAGACCTCCAGAATGAATTAAGTTCTTAACCCGAGGTACCACTGTACCTGTCGTGTGCTGTTTTTTTTGCTGCATTTAATTGAAGGGATCTTTTGAACCAGATTTTGTGAATTTTGAAAATAATCTCCTAAAGTTATTGACAGAAGAACTTGGGGTCTTTTTGCACATTGGGGTTGCCAGGTCGCAGCCTGGAGATTCCTGTTAGGTCCTTAAAATCCCTGATAATGTAGGAGACACGGCAGTTGTTTTTCCTGAGAATGTTAGCATGACAGAATTACCCTACTAATGCAAATACAATCCATCATTAGTATATCCATCTTTCAGAGGGTTGGGTGCTGTGGTTGAGAAACATGGGTTGCATTAGTCCTGCAAAGTAGCCCAGTGTTGTCCTAATATTTGGTTGGGTGGGGGGAGTGTATTGCATGACAGCCCTACAGTGCAGTCTAGTGTTGTTGTCCAATCTCAGTATGCCAGTGGCAGGGCTGGCCCACCAATGAGGCCAGGTGTGGTAACTGCTTCAGGCGGCAGGATCCACAGGGGCAGCTGATCCTGATGTAGCCTTTTCTTCCTCCCCTTGTTCGTGATTTAGAACTTCATTCCCCCCTTCTTTCCTAGCAGGAAGGGGGAGGTACCATTTTGTGGTTCACCTCAGGTGCCAAAATGTATTGAGATGGCCATGGTGGGTGGGTGTTTTTAGGGAAATAGAGTCGGAGGAGGCTGTTACGTTGATTGTGGCAGCAGCATACGAGAGAGAAGTGATTCATTGCTTTCTATAATAATAATAATTTATTTCACACTCATGGAGGTAGGGGGAGACAGGGATTTACTTGACGGCTGCTGCTGGTGGTATAAAAATTAAAATAGGTCAATGTCAAATCCTTTTTGCTCAAAAATAGAAAAGAGTGGCTGTTTGACCAGTGCTGATAACATTGCTGTAGTTATTATAAGGTATAAATAATAAATAACCACAACAAATGCTCTCGGAATACACAGCTTGCCTTTTAACAATTTTGAATTTATCCAAGCATGGGCATCTGAACCTCTGTTGCCATAAATCATAAATCTCTTTCTACACCCCTCACTCCCCGCCATCTGAAATAGCCCTCTCCTGGTCTTGCACTAAATGTAGTATTGCCAGCCTAAGAGCAATTGATGAAAGACCTACAGTGACATAAGTGTTCTACAAGTTACAACTCATGAAACTTAAGTTTTTTTGCATGGTTTAGTATTGGCATTGTGGGGGGAACAGAGCTCTTGTACTTTAACAGCTGAGTGGCAGGCACAAATTCAACAGGTTGCATCTTTTCTAGTATGGAAATGCAATTATGGGGGAAAGCCTCACCTGGTGGCACTCTGTGAGGACTTATGCTATTCCCGTGACTAGAATTTATTTCAGCTTTTTTTAACATTGGATTTTAAATTGTTGTAACCCGCCCTAGAACCTGATGGTGATGGGTGAGTAATAAATTGAAGTAGTAGTAGTAGTAGTAGTAGTAGTAATACTAAGAAGAAAAAGTCCAGGAAATCCTATTGGTTCCCCTGCCTATCTAAGCAACAGATTCATTGGGAGGAAAAAAGTGCTGCTTGTTAGTGTGAGGAAGCAACAGAATGAATTCTTATTTATTCTAAGTCCAAGGGTGGGACCATATAATACATCATGAGGCTTCCAAACCACAGGGCATTTCCAGGGGTGAATTGACAGGTGGGTGGGGCTGCAATTCTTCTATCCACATGTTTCTTCCCTGCAACAACTTCTCCGGGGTTGTGTTTCATTCTCTTCATTTGCTTTTAAGACCAATGTCTAAGCTGTTTTTTCATCAAAAGGATATCCCAAACAGATAACACTGAAAAAAGAAAAATAAATCAAAACTGCACATTTTAAAAAATCAAAACCGCACTTTACAAAATTCCAAATAAAACACGGACAGGACAGCAGATGAGATACAAAAACTAAGCAGGTAAGTTAAATACCTGATTAAATAAATCAGTCTTATGGAGTTTTATCCCAGCTAATCTCCAAGGAGAAGAATAAATGGAACAAAGAAAAGAATTTCAGAGGAGAATCAGTTAATGGGAGGGGAGGGTGCTACTGCCAATTCTTCTCTGCAACTCCCTTTCCCTGCTCCTTCATTCATACATTGCAGGGATGTTGAAGCTGCGGCTGTCCAGATACATGTTGCTGGACCAACTCCTGCTATTTCTGTTGCCCATGCTGGAGGGCCATAGCTTCATCATCCCTGAGGTATGGAGAGTCTATGTCTATTCAGCTGCTCAGAAACAAGACCCATTTGTTTCACAGGTTTGGCTACAAAGGAACGCCCTGGTAAAGAAACCAATTTAAAACCCAGAAGCTGATACTTTTCATTTCAAAACTCTTGCATTTTGTCTTTCTTTTGAGAAGGGCGGAAGCCCCTTCTGTTGAGTATACAGCCTGTAATTTCCCTGTCAGATCCTAGCCAGCAGGTCAGTGTTGTGACTGACTGTGTGAGGATAGCTCCCTTAAGGGTAATTACACTAAATTTCCTTTTGAAGGACAGCTTTCTCTGGATATGATACAAGGAACTTGCTTTTTTCCATTCACTTAAATTCATGAAATCGGCATCTGTCACTAGAAACTCAGCAGTTAGAGACTTACATCCATTCCAGCTCCAAGGTGAGTCTTGAAAAGGGAGGTAATAACAATATTGTAGACTGTGGTGCTAATCATGTAACACCAACTGACTTGCCTGAGAGGGGGAAATGGAACAAAAAGCAGGGAACAGGGAAGCATCTTCTCAACTTTGTGTTGGCAGTCTGTGGGAATTTCTCAATCCTAGGCCAAGAGCAAAACTATAAAAAGTGAAAAGTCCAGCCTCTGAGAGGATAAATAGTGAAGTCTTCATTATGGAATCCCTGCAAGTGGAATATATAAGGTAAGATGACCCTTAATTCAAAACAATGATTGGCTGATGATTGGCTAAGCAGCTGAATGGTTTATGAGGAGAGAAGTTTTCAAAAAGCGATAGCTCTACAGGATGAAATAGCCATGGAAATGCTTCAGTGTCAACATATCTAAGATGTAAATTGTTAGCATGGACAGGGTTACCAAAGAATGTAGATGTACTCGATCTGAGGATCTCCTTATATTGGTAGTTATAGAAAAATGAGAAATCTAATTAGCATGTTACATGGATGTGGAGGAACAAGAATCCAGTCCCTCAAGACTCCCTCTCTCCTTAAAAATATTCTTTGTTCTTTCAACCTTAAGGCCTCTGCAGTTACTTTTCCACATCTAGAATGTTCCCAAGGTACGAGCTGCCATGAGTCCAGGAATCACCCATCAACAACAAACAGTTAAAAGGAAGAAAATAGCCTCAAAATATCAATGCACTTTGGTAACAATAAACCCTGCTTTTAATTTATGCTAATATGTAGGGTTGTGGTGACAGTAAGAACAAAATTATAGAGTGGCTTTCTAGCTGGTAATTATCCCCCCATTTTCGTTGCTCAGGAAGATGGACACACAATTATGCTCTCTTGCTGTATATTAATACGGATTCTTGACATCTTCAGCAGACCTGGAGCTGTCATCGGGCTTTTTGTCTAGTTTAATTGAAAATTAATGGTTACTGTGTTACCACGGAAACCGTGGCAATGGACGCCAATAGCGCTCACATATCAAACAGGCACTGGTGGCATTGTCTGTCCCTGTTGACCTTGAAAGTTAAAAGAAAACTTAAGGGGGGGAGAGAAAGCCCCCCTGAAACCAGAGGGTTGAATATTATGTATCAAAAGGGGGGAAAGGGATAGAAAAAGTCTGAAGGATAGAAGAGAAAAAAGAATTTGCAGCCTTTTGTATCTTGAAGAAGAGAAAAAGCGGAAGGAGACCTTAAATAAGAGAATCAGAGTGGCAAAGGGGAGAATAGTGTTTGAGTACGAAAGCTTCATAGACCACCCTTGTGAGGCACGGAAGACGGCTGTTCGTACAACCGACATTGATGTTCTGATGGGGCTTGCAAGGTGTATTATGCCATCAAAATGCAGAGGATAGGCCCAGGCTAAAGAGTCACCACATAACTGCCATAACATTACACAGACGGTAGTGATGGAGTGAAAGAGTTGTGTCTGTTGGGCCATCAATTTGAAGACATAACAAAAGAACTCAAATCAGTCAGAAGAGGGAGGGGGCAGAAGATGGGAGTGGGAAAGATTGGGGGGGGGGAGTTAATGGTATGTATAAAAACAGAAGAGGTAAAAAGAAATGGAGGAAAATAGACTGGACGGTGTTGAATCCAGATTTGCTCCAACTGTTAATACCGAATGAACAATAAATAAAGGTTTGTGGTTTAGAGATCAGTGGATGTTTAGGAAATTCTTCCATTATTGCTGTTGTTTTTATTTCAGTGTTTTGCTGTTTTAGCAATTCTTAGCTTAGCTGGGAGTTTATACACTGCCAAAAGGTAAATACAGCCTGGTTGTTATTTTGGCATCGGCACCAATCCTGTTAGAAGCCAAGAGGATTAAACTGTTTTAAGAGACTGAGAAATTGAGAGATTCAGAGAGAGAGAGAGAGAGAGAGAGAGAGAGAGAGAGAGAGAGAGAGATGGAGGAATAGTGTGTGTGTGTGTGTGTGTGTGTGAGAGAGAGAGAGAGAGAGAGAGAGAGAGAGAGATTTTCTCAAGTCCCATAAACAATGAAAACCTTCAGTTTTCTAATTTTGAGTACAAGTTGGGGTGCCAGACTCATTTTAGCCTTAAATGGAACAATCCTTTGGCATTAAGAGTGCCAGGAAGCCATGATCCAACCGTGCCAAACAGATAGGCTGATAATTGTCTTCCTGAAACTTGTTGTGGAGGACAGTTATTTTGCACTGTAGGCAATAATATTTTAGGCGTTCCTCAGTAATGTGTCTACGGTATAATTTTATACTCATGTTATGCTGGCTGAACAAGGATAAGATTGCAACTAAGTTGTGCACACCACTGTAACCCTGTTTCAGTGTGCAAAGTAATGCCATTATAAATTATCATCCTAACCCAGGGGTCAGCAACCCGCGGCTCCGGAGCCGCATGTGGCTCTTTTACACCTTTGCCGCGGCTCCGGGACAGATACTAGCAAGGGGAGGAGGCGCACTGTGCACCCCGACACTCCCCACTGTGGCGGGCGCTGTACTGGCTGTGACGTCACATGGGGGCGGTGTGTGCGTTAGTCACGCACCGTCCCGACGTCACCTTCCCGCCCACTGTCAGATCGCGGCTCTGGAGATATATTTGTTTTAAATGTCGCAATGGTTTTAAGGCTCCCAGTGTGTTTTTTCCTTCGGAAACGGGTCCAAGAGGCTCTTTTTTGTCTTAAAGGTTGCAGACCCCTGTCCTAACCTTTTGTCAGTGTAAGTCTTATATAGTCTTGTAACTGTTATGGTTTAAGATGGGAAGGGGAATGGTTGGGGAGAATCTCATTAGTGACTAGTGAGGTTGGCATCCTAACCTCTTCCAAGGCTAAGTCACACCTCTTGTGTGGCATGGAGTTATGACAGCAAAACAACTAGCTACCCTAAGTAAAAAGACACTTTCATGAGTGTGAATTCTATTTCTGCTACCCGTTCCTTTTCCCTCTCACACGGCTGTTGCCAGCTAGAACCTCAGAAGTCATGCTCTGCCTCGTTTCCAATTTCAGTGGTTTTTCATCACTGAGCTATTGGCTAGTTCCTGGAGTTGCTACGCCTGTGGTCTTGCTGTTGTATCTTCTATTCTTCCTTGTCCAAGAGACTCCCTCGCCTCCCTTTTGCAGAATGTGTGTCTTTCACACAGGCACAAATTCAGGCATGTTGATGTGTAGTATTAGGCAGATCCACTCCATTGATTTAAGGCATATCCAACACACATTTAAAGTGCATGACTTCCCCCAAAGAAACTTGGGAACTCTAGTTTGTTAAGCACCTGTGAGTTGTAGCTCTGCTAGGGAAACTATACTTCCCAGGTTTCCTTGGGAGAAGTCATGTGCTTTACAGGTGCATTGGATGCCCTTTAAATCTATATTGTGTTTAAATTCTGCTGCAGCATTCGAGGAACTTCAGTAATAGTTGCAAGGTAGATATAAGAAATTAGATTTATTGAGAATAAGTTTAATTATGAAAAAAAAATGTGTATTGGCAATAAGTAATATGAATTTGAAATATGGAATAGACGGGAGGTTGGGTCTTTAGTGTTAAGACCAATAGATGTTTCATTGTTTGCTAAGAAAATTATGTGTCTATGGTTACTTTTGTAATTTGTGTGTAATTTGGTATTTGGGTTTTTGTTGTTGTTGTTGTTTTCTTGTTGTATAAATAAAAAACTTTATATATATATATATTTTAAAAAAGAAACAAGCATAGGACCAAATGAAAAAGCAAGTTTCAAGTTGTTGTCAAACTGATCTGTACATTCATGCATGTGTTCCAGATTCTGCAAATGCTTGAATACTGCTGGGTTCACAACAGAGCTTGCAGACTTAAGCAGCTTATGAAAAAATTGCCAATTTGAATAAATAATGTAGATAGACAAAAAAATAAATAAAAAAATCTATATTATGGATCTGTGCATTGTCTCTGTGGATTTATTGATTCTTTAACGCATTGGTCCTTGAACCCTCCTCCTAGGGATCAGGGGTTTTGTCCCCCAAGTTCTGTGTTGGGGCTTCATCCCAGTCTCTGGCTTATGGAGCCAACTAATAGTTGGAATAGCCGTCCTTCCTTCTCTGCTTTTCCTAACAAGAGTGACACTTGTTTTCAGACTGTTGTTTGGGCCAACAAAATGTCTGTGTTGGAAGTGGGGATGGGGGAGGAATCCAATTCAGTTTGCACTTAGAGCAAACCTACAAAATTTGCACTTTCCAAAACTATCTGCAAACTAAAACAAAGCCATCTTTTGAAATTCACACTTTTCTGGATTTTGCAATGCAGTTCTCCAGCCAAGTAATGTGTGCAAAAATGCATATACTAAAGTGTACATACAATTCATACATTAGTGAAAGTAACATACAAAAATGCATTATATATTAGGAGAAATTGCCCATGCATAAATATGTAGATTAGGTGAATTTGGTGTGGCACAAGCAAATTCATGTTCTGAAAGTATGGCCCAGAGGAAAAATGTTCGAGAACCACTGGTTTAAGTGATGTTGTGGTGTTGCTGCCATTGCCAGATGTCCATTGGCATGTTCCTTTTAAAGTTAATGTGAAGGTGTTTTATGAATGGCACTACTGTGATTGTTGAGCTGCTGGGGTCCTTGTATGCCATTTCCCCACAAAATTGTGCCCAAGGTGGCTCATAACATACCAAAAGAACAACAATAAATATAACAATTCAGCAAACATATTTGGAACAATTACAGATAATGATAATGACAAGAAGTAAAATTTTATCCATTTCTCTACTGCTGTTGTGTTTTTGATGTTGCTACTGTGAGAAAGCATAGGATACCAACTTGTTACACCAGTGTAAGATTCAACATAGTGGTAGCCATCTTAACTGGATCATAGAATTGGCCTGCCTATCCTCCTTCCCAACTCTCTGTGAGGTAGGGAATCTGCAAGCACATTGCTCCCACATGTTGCTGATATCATTAAATATTCCTGCTCTGGCTACAATGGCCCCTGATGAATTACTGCTCTTGGATACTTTTCCAGACTTCCCCCAGATGTATGTCTGTGCAGATGCACAAAGCGGGTGATAATACTGTCCTGGCATTACACAAGGTTTGTGTGTGTGTGTGTGTGTGTGTGTGTGTGTGTGGACAGGGCTCAATTAAATTGTGTGAAAATGACTGAAGTGTCCTAGGCTGGTCACAAAAGCACATAAATACAGCCAAGAAGACATAGTCTTTCAACATTAGAATATATTAGCCAAGAAACTTGATTGTATAATTTATGTGAAGGACATTGATTGCATGAAAACTGTATACAATTCGTTTTGAGAAGTCATACTCAGAGAATTGTGCTTTTCCCACAAATGACTATCCTGGGCCCATAGGTGTTCAACATTTCTTTTGGATGAAGAAGTGGAGAATGTCACTCAGATTTGCAGACAATACCAAACTAGAAAAGGTCACAACCACTACAGAGGAGAGGACAAAATTAAAAATCAGAATGAAAAAATAAAGCACAGAGAGGATAATATTGAGATAAGCTGCTATACAAGATGAAGGTGATGTATTTCACATTGGTAAGAGAAATAGACAAGCTAATATGTAAAAAGTGTGGAACTGGTTTGGTTTTAGTTCCATTGAAAAGGACCTTGGGATCTAGTATTAATTTATTTGATTTTACAATTTTTTTCACTTTCTTTCCATGAAACTGCTCATAGTGGTTTACTGTCAAAACAGTAAATGTCAGCAACAAGAACAAAGTTTTTTGGCAACAAGGAACCAGGGAAAGGATGAACAGCTGGTTGAACATCTCCAAGTATTCCAGCAGCATCTTCTGAGATACCAAACAACTGTGACAATTGGAAGCCAATGATACCTCTGGCCTTAGTTCTGCTTCTGCACTGCTGCCCAAGGTAGATCAGATGCAAGCAGTTTGGGAAGCTTTTGCCACCAGCCAGAACATGCATTTATTTTAGGGAATGGAAGCCTCATACCTGACTTTCAAAGAAGGCAGGCAGCACTTATGGGTAATGTTACGGCCAGGCAAGGCAACTGAGATGTATGCTGCTACAACTTCCCTGTTTGATGATGGTCCAGTGTGGGGCAATGGACAGAGAGACTTGAGTTGAAGGGCTGGTTCACACAACCATGATCACTGAATGATAAGTGCAACATTGAGTAATGACGAGCATGTGTGAACAGACCATTCCATAAGCACAAACTGTAAGACAAGCATGTCCGAGAGCCAAAATCTTTTTTTATTTTCCCTGCACCCGGCCTTAATTCCCACTCTGAATAAACTATTCACACATGGTTAGGAGACCAGCTTGGTATCACATGTCTGCTGCCATGGGTTCTGTGATGGAAGAAAGGCAGCTAGGAAATAATTAATAAATGAACCATCAAAAAGAAAACACCAATGAGCGAGTGCTAATATCTGCTCACATCACCTCAGACGCATTGCTGCTCAGTGGAATTTGCTCACGTTTCCACCTGCCAGGCATTACGTGCCAGGCTGCCGCACATCAAGTGATATGTGCGCATGTATGAGCCACCCCTAAGAAGCTGTGAACTTTCAGAGTTTTGCCATCCCCATTCTGTTAACATGTCTTTGGCTGTGGCAGAAGCGACGTAGCAGTTAGGCAAACACTGGGGCCTTTCATGAAGGTGATCTCGGGCTTTTAAAAGTCAAATGTCCAGGCAGTCAATCTTCCTAAAGAACAAACAGCAAGACAAACACAACAGAAGCACGCCTGAAAGCCAGAATCTTTTTTCATTTTCCCTGCATCCCTGATCCCAACCTTAATCCCCGCTCTGAATCCTGTCAGCCCGACTGTTCTAGAACTGACATTGCTGCAGGCATCTTCTCCGCCGACTTCCCTCAGATCTGCCTCCTCCTGGGACTGCTAAAGAGGACTTGGAGATTTCTGTGTTACTGGATGATTCACTCAGTGCCCTCAAGCAAAGCACTGGGGTTCCCTTGGGGGTGAGCGAGGAAGGGAGGGGAACAGAGGCAGTGCAGTGCCATCCCATAGAAGGAAGGCAGGTTATATGGCACAGAGGAGCTGCCTGACTTACAGCAATGAGTAATAGTAGGGGCTAGTGCAATTCTATTAACTGTAGCTGTGGGCTGATCCCACTGGTGCAGCTGCCCTTTTCTTCCCCTGAGGAAAGAGAGAAAGAGAGAGAGCGTGCACACATGAGAGAGGAGGATTGCTGTTCTGACCCATTTTGGAATAATAATTTGTAGGTGGAGCTCTCTTTACAGATCTCTTCTCTGTAGTCTTGTCAGGTGATCAAATTGATATTAATACTTTACCAGAGTCTATGATTTTTTTTAAAACCCACTTTCTCCCTTGCTATTTGTGCTGACTCCCCACCCCACCCCACCCGTTATGCCAGATTGCTTTTGCTTTCAAATAACATATGGTGGTTATCAGTGCTATTTTTCTAGAAAAAGAGGTGGCAGAACTCACCATGAACACCTCCCTCGTTCTCTTAGAATGGCAATGGCGCCCACCTCAGAGGTGCCGGAACTGAGTTCCTGTGAGTTCCGCCTGAAGAAAAAAGCCCTGGTTGTTAATGATGGAAAATAATGATCAGTACCTCAAAAATCAGTCTTATGGTTTGAACCCCCTTTACTTTCATTCATTTTTTTTAATAGGGAGAAAATAATTTCCCAACCTACTAACTGAATTGATGATGACCACTTGCCCTGTTAGAGCAGCTTTGTGCTTTATATGGTCCTGTGGGAATGCCAGCGCTTGATCATTGTTTTCCATGTTAAACTCGTAAAAGGTTAAGGAGAAACACCCATGTGCGAAATATCTGAGGGCATGCAATGGACATGTGGCAGAGCAGAAGCTGGTTAGGGTTCTCTAAGGAGTTTCCACTGAGTGATTGAAGATGCCCATCTCTCTTCCTGTTTAAAAAGTGAGTGTGGAAATTTTGTCAAACGATTTGTATTTTGCCCATTCTTCCCCATTGCTTAAAAGGAGGGCTGTGGTGCTGGATTATAATTGGTGTAGTTGTCCAAATTCCACTCCCAACAGTCACCAGATAATAATAATAATAATAATAATAATAATAATAATAATAATAATAATAATAATAATAATAATAGAAGAAGAAGAAGAAGGTGTAACTGGCATTCTCACTATGCCTGGGGTTTTTCTTTCTCGATATGTACACCTGTGGTAGTAACATATGCTAGAGTTAAAGCTGATAGAATAGCATTGATACTGCTGGCTGCTGCTGTATTTGAGTCTTCCCTAGCCACTGGTATGCCCTAGTCAAGAGACCCTGGTTGCTCTTTTAACAGCTGTGCAGTAGCTTATAGCAGACCCTCCAAGTGTCCCTCTTTTCCAGGGACAGTCCCAGATTTACAGAAGCCATCCCGGTTTCTGATTTGATCCTGGAATGTCCCGCTTTTCCTTAGGACATTCATTTTTTCATTGGAGAAATGATTTAGGGTATGGAACACACCATCCCCAGGGCTTTTTCCCCAGCCGGAACTCACCAGAACTCAGTTCTCAGTTACGCACCATTGTCATTCTAAGAGAACAAGGGAGGTGCTTAGAGTGAGTTCCGGCACCTCTTTTTCTAGAAAAATAGCACTGGACATCCCTATTGGATAAATGTTGGAGAGTATGGATAGGATGTCCCTATTTTCACTGGAGAAATGTTGGAGGATATGCTATAGATCAGGGGTAGGCAACCTAAGACCCAGGGGCCGGATGCAGCCCAATCGCCTTCTCAGTCCAGCCCATGGACGGTTCCGGAATCAGCATGTTTTTACATGAATAGAATGTGTGCTTTTATTTAAAATGTATCTCTGGGTAATTTGTGGGACATAGGAATTTGTTCTCTCCCCCACCTCCAAATATAGTCTAGCTCACCACATGGTCTGAGGGATGGTGGACCGGCCCACGGCTGAAAAAGGTTGCTGAACATGAATCACCCATGAGGGCCAAATTGGGCATGATGTTAGGTGTGTCTTTGCATTTAACATGTAGGTTTTAAAAATGCAAATGAAATCTTTTTGTGGGGGAGGGTCTGTGAATTATTGGGAGCGGAGCTGGTTTAGAGAGGAAATTTAACCCTTCCCTCTCATAATCAGTCTAGTAGAAGAAAACCCCTCTTCTGAAGCAATTATTTGCTTGGGGTAGTGGAAAGAGAATCTTTCATTCAGGGAATATTTTCATAGATGTACACAATTGGTTGGATGTGGGCAGCAATGGCATCATCGACAGTTGGTTTTGAGACCCAGGAGAAATATATTGGAGAGCTGAAAGCATGCTTGTTTGGAAACTGAAAGTCAAAAGCCTTTCTAATTACAAAAAAGTACCAGGCTCATAGGCTAAGCAGATTTTCTCAATAAAAGCCAGCCAAGCTGAACATGAAAACTCCCTGGTAAACATTCTAGCTAAGCCTTAAAACAAAATGAATATTTTTACACATTGTTTTCCAATTTCTTTGCACCCTTGTCCACTCAGTCTTCTGTTTTTGAACTAATTTCTGCTTTAAATCAGTTTTACTCTGAAAGGAATAGCATGGAAGTAAAGGTCATATGTGGTTGAACATAACATAGATGAATGTACATTGACCAAACAGTGCTTGGTGGTAGGTGTGGAAAGCTGTACAGAGGCCAAAGAATTGGAGCTCCGTCTCTTTCATTTCACTGTGGGTGATGTTGTAGCGCCTTTTAATAATAAATAAATAAATAAATAAATAAATAGGAGAAGAGATATATGCATGGTGATTGCTGCTGTTGTTGTTTGTTAGTCAGGGGTAGTTAATATATGACCCATTGGTCATCGGTTGAATTATCTGCATGCCACTGTCCCTTAAGAGCTGCACCATGCAATGTGGTGGTCGTCTAGCAGGCTGGCATGATGACTGCTCAGTTGTCTGCATGATTTCAAGAGTGGTGCTCAACACCGCCAGATTGTCATGCATCTAACTGTCCTTGAAATAAGGCACAATTTGTATCCCAGTTGCTTTTCTGGCTGCATCAGAAATGTGGGTAGTGCAGATGCAGCCTTATTTAGAACATGGCTAAGTGGTCATAAATGCTCATCTCACACAAGAATCTGAACAATGGTATTCTAGAAGACACAAAATGATATGCAGATCAGACTGAGCCATTCAGCTTGTGAATTATTCCCGTGATAGCCCTCTGTTCTTACATTTTATCTACTGGCGACTATAATATAGGTATAGAAATACGTTGTATCATATACAGACATCTCCTCACTCTGTGCATGTGATGAACCAGACTGCATTCATCTTGCCTGTGTGCCCTACCTGACCTGTTCCAGCCAAAGATTAAAGAAACCGGAAGAATGGGATGGGCAGTCAGAATTACCTGGCCCACGTAAGCCAGGTAATTTGGTTTAAAGCTACTGATAATCTTTAGACATGGACTCTGTTATTGTAAAGTCCTGTTAGGCATGGCAGGAAGGTGATTTATAGACTTGTTGCCTCTTCCAGGTGCTCCTGTATTTCTGTAACCAGGCATCTTCCTTACCTTGACTAAAATATGTGATAGTGACAGCATCTCTAGGTTTAGGCACTAGTTACCTTAAAATGAAGTCCTATATATGCTTACCTGCATGTACCTGTGTAGGACTGCATTGGCAAGGCCTCCTGTTAGAACTCTTCTCAGAACTGGGTCTGTATGTGAATAGCATTTTGGTTAAACTAGACTAATCACTGGTTCTCTGTGACTGGGAACATTTTGGGTACACCTAAGCCCTGTGGCACTTAATCCTTTCCCCCAGATTCAGTGGCCTATTTCTTCTTCCTCTGTGTGACAAGTTCTGGTAGGACCTGCAAACTCCATTACAGAAGCAAGTATGGAAAAACTCAAAGCAGTTAGCTGTTATGATGTTCAGCTCAGTAGTAGAGTGGTACTCATAGATCCCAGCATGCGGTGAGGATTTGCTCCCTGAGATATAGAACCTTGAAAGGTTTTCTGTGAAGCATGAGCGTGCAGAGAATACTTGCGACACATGCAATCAAAAAACCTCGCTGACAGTTGTTATCAGACATACTGTCTGTCCTGCTTTGCTCTGATTGTGATGGTTTTGTCTTGATCTAGTGACAAGTGTCCCCTGTGCTCCCCACACCACAGCCCACCAAAGCTTCTTTTTATTATCCTCTTAATACATATGCAGAACTCCTGTTGAAGGTAACAGGCACACCAGAACGCCCTTTGCTTCTGTGCTACTCACACACTTTGTTCAGAGGGCAAACATCCCCCTAATGTAATGTAATGTAATGTAGTGATGGTATCATTCTTCTCAAGTCCAAGAAGTTGGTCCTTAAAAGGGTTTATTGGGCACATGTGATTAAGGCTCGGCTAGTTCAGTGCTTTGGCAATGGACTAGTGGAGCTTTTCGTTTTCCAAATCACTGGTTCAGATCCAGCCAGATAGCAGTTGGCATCAATCAATCCTCTAATTAAACATCCATCTTCATTGGGAACTATATATATCATCATGTGAGTATGAACATATCATCTTGTACACAAATGGAAGTACTTAAAATAGAGCTTCACTGAAGAATGAAATGACCACATCTTGAAATATATGGGCTGCTTTGCACAGGGTTATTTGTTTGCGCGTCAAGGTCCCCAAGACACCCCCCCCCAAGAAAAACACAATTGAAACTTAATTTTTGTTTAAGGTTTTTGGCATAATTTTGGCCACAACTTTATTCAAATACAGCAATATGAGTGGTTGCTTAGGCATTGGTAGCACTAACTGCCCCCGCACGGGGACAGCTCTGACATTCGCACCCCCCGCGAAGTCAGGAAGGGTAAGTCACCTGGGGAGGGAGACGGGACTGGGAACCATGCCTCACCTCTCCCCAGAATGCTCCCAGGGGCTCTTGCATGGCCCTAGCCCCTTGCCAGGGGGTTTCGGACAAAAGCATGGGGGAGCCCCTGGGTTCCTTTAACGGTAAAACCCTTCAGCAGCAGCAGCATTTTGGAGGGGCAGGCACAGCCAAATCCATACCCCTCCACCAGCAGCAGTATCTTGGGGGGTAGGCACAGCCGAATCCATACCCCCCAGCAACCAATTCCAGACCAATGCCTAACTGCAAACCTTACAAGTTGTGACGATTTGCTACGCGGTAGGCGAAAACCAAGTGGCACACACTAATC
Organism: Podarcis gaigeae; assembly: GCF_964106915.1. Classification (NCBI taxonomy): domain Eukaryota; kingdom Metazoa; phylum Chordata; class Lepidosauria; order Squamata; family Lacertidae; genus Podarcis; species Podarcis gaigeae. The sequence goes on along the minus strand of NC_139682.1, from coordinate 44,015,773 downwards.
AGCCAAATGGCAAAATTCCTACCGGGCCCCTGCCCCAAAGCAGACGACCCCATGACAGGCAATAGCCAGGTCAAGCAAACAGCCTAAAATTAGGGAAGGGAGGGTGGGTGATCCGAAGCATGCAACGAAAGAGGACGTCCGTTGCTGCGTGCCTTGTATTTAACAAATAGGGCTGTCAATCACTAATTGGCAACATCTAAATTTCCCCAGTAACAGCCCGCCCCTGCTTACAGGATGGCCAAACCATTTGCCTAGTAACAGTGAGGTGTCTTGTCAGCCCCGTCCGCAACCTGTGCTCTCCATGAGGGAGAACACACTTTAGCATACATGTTTTAATGCCTTATTTTACATGGCAGTAGGATGGGTAACAGTAGGATGGCCAGGTAGGGAAGGCAGAAGTTGGACAATACAAAACTCAGCAGATAGCTCCAGTTCATCTCTGGAGTGACAAGTAGGTATATGACCCATAAGACTGTAAAAACCAAATGGATCTCTTATTAGTAAAAGGCAAAATGTTTGAAAAATTGGGCTGTTGAAGGTGTGGGAGTGCAGAAGGCCAGAGAACTCCAACTCCTCCCTCCCTCCCTTGGTCTTTCTCTCTCTGAAAGCTCTTCCCCTACCCTCCTAGTCTTCCCCTTACTACTTCCTAGAGCCAATTCTTTGGCCACAGTGGGGTTGTATTGCTTCTCCAGGCAAACACCAAGGGTTTGGATTTGATATGCCGCTTTATCGCTACCCGAAAGAGTCTCAAAGCGGCTAACAATCTCCTTTCCCTTCCTTCCCCACAACAAACACTCTGTGAGGTGAGTGGGGCTGAGAGACTTCAAAGAAGTGTGACTAGCCCAAGGTCACCCAGCAGCTGCATGTGGAGGAGCGGGGAAGCAAACCCGGTTCACCAGATTACAAGTCTACCGCTCTTAACCACTACACCACACTGGTTCTCAAAGTAGTGGGAGGCAGCATGTACTGGTGCTTTAGAGCCTCGGAACTAAGGGATGGGAAGGTGGTGCTTCTCCGTGACTCATGCAACATGGCTTCCTGTGCTTTGCTATGTTGGGCTCTCAAACCACCATTCTCAGAATGGTGGATCGAGAGCCCAACTTGGCAAAGTGCAGGGGCCATGTTGCTGTGTGAGTGGAGATCAAATGAGGTCATGTATGTATTTCTTCTATGTATCCTGCCCATAGCTGTTATTTGATGTGGAAGTGGGTAGACAAGGCAATGCAGCATAGTGATTAAGTGATTCAGGCTGCAGTCCTAACCATGCCTACAAGTCACATTGAATTCAATGGGGCTTACTCTGTTCTAAGTAAGTGAAGTTCAGGTTGCAGGCTAAGTATAAAACAAGGAGTCCCTTGTTTTGAGTTTCACCTCTGCCATGAATTTACTTGGTAGCCCAAGCTTCCTCCTGGCCTCATCCTCTTCACCCTGCACCAATATGTGTATCACACTATTCACCTTACAGGGAGGTTTTAAGGACAATAAGACAATGCATGTGGGCACAAATGTGCTATACAAATGCTTGCTCATTTATTTATTGTTAATACAAAAGTATTTAATGAGAGTATTTCATGTAACTCTTTGACTGGATAGGGATTTTTACTCAGATTGCACTTTGGAATACATTGGCTGTGATTGGAAGTAATAGTCAGGACTGTGAGTATTCTGTGTTTAAGAAACACATATCACCTTTCTGCTATAATGTACGGCTCAAGGTCTGTGCCAATAAAAGCTGTGCATAGAAATCATGCAGATGAAGTATAGTAACATCCCTGGGGAATATGGCCTGGGAGACTACTACATAAGGCAGGGCCTTCTCAGTGGTGGCACCGAGTCTCTCTCTCTCTCTCCCTCCCTCTCTCTTTCTCTCTCTTTCTCTCTTGAGATCCAGCTGACCCCAACTGTATATTAGTTCAAGTGGCACCTTAACACCTTTTGTTCCAGCATCTTTGAACAGCAAAAGGAGTGGCATACAGATGTTGCAGACTGTTATATTGTATATGATATTATATATTGTGGGTTTAATTTGTTTTAATGATATTTGTAATGTTTGTTGCCCTGGGCTATCATGAGAGGAAAGGTGGTGGATAATAATAGCATACTGTAGTTTTGCAGTTTATTCTGTTTCAGAGAGTGTTTGAGGGGGTTTTTAACAATCAAGTGGTATATAAATTTTATGAAATAAATGAATCATGGAGAGAGGCAAGAAATATTTGCAGCTGCAAGGGCTATACACTTGGGAAGGGAGGGAGAGATTGAGATCTTTAGGAAGGTGATTTCTTAGTCCAACACCACAATCCCTAGATTTTATGTGCACAATATTCTGAGATACACACAATGTTAGTGGTAACTGATTGGCTACATCCCTCTCCTGAGTTCTATGCATTACACATATTAATCCTCTGACCCACAAATATCTGGTGAGCTTCAAAAACTGGGGATGCAAATGGAGGACCTTTACTCTTTGGACTGTATGATGATACAGGCAGGATTTTTCGTCTGCTGTATTGTGAAACTTCATTCTGGGTTGAACAAACTGATTCTCACAGAGTTGCACATACCAGACGTTATCTTAATTGGAGTGGATTTATTATCCCCTGCTTTAATTGACCAGAAATGAGTGATGGGGAATAAGAAAGACTTATCAACACAATCGTATATAGCCTAACACCATTTTGACCCTGTTTGACTTCCATGTTGAATATCTTCTGGACTGATCAAACACTTGATCTGCCTCTGGTTTCATATGGTACTGATATATTGTGGCTTTAAAATAAAGGCGATATATATCTTGAAATAGTGGGAGATTTATAACAGAAGAGAACTTGGTAGATGGGGAAACAATGTAATTGAAATGCTAGCTGTGCATGCATGTGTTTGTATGAGTCGAGTGAGTGAGGGGTGTGTGGGTTACGTGCTGTTCAGACACTCCTGCAATAACGTTCACGAAGTCTCCAGAGAGGTGTTTTTTTCATAAATTTTAAAATTCGATCAACTCTGCGAGGGGGTGTGTTTGCTAAAGTTAATGGATGTAATTCAAACACAACACAGGCTCCTGAATTGTAGTTACACAGATTAGGTGTCATATCCAACACCAACTGCAAGACGTGATTATATATTAAGCAACTGAAACTGGACCCTTGCCTGAGGTGAACTGCGTATAGGTCAGCAGATCTGATGAAAGGATTCCTGGACACAGAGATACAGAAAGCTGTTTCAGGACAATTTTATCATGAAAATAATGTGAAAACAGGCTGTTATGGGAAGCAGATATTCTGAGGGGACATCATTTCCCCATCTCCACTGCTATGAGATCAGGATTGCCAACTTTTGTTTCTGGTATGGTTCAGTTGCTTTTTACAGCTGCTTGATTAACAGGAAACATATACGTAATCTGCTGAACTTCAGTAGGGGCGGGGCTAGAATTGGGGCACAGGCCCATGACACAAACTTGTCTCCAGACATAGTAAGAGTGTGTGGCTGGGCTCTCACAAACACTGTGGCCACACCGTCACCATAGACCTTTAACAGTCAATGAGAAACATGGGGACTGTAGCTTTTAAGGGTGCTGAGAACTGTAGTTCTGTGAAGTCAGTGCCCTTGGCAAACTTCAGTTCCCTGGACTCTCAATGATGACTGTTAAGTGGTATAATAGTGCTTTAAATGTGTGGTATGGATGTGACCTGTGCTTTGAAGGTCATCCGACCGTCCCATGGGCAAAGTATTTTTTAAAGTTTTTGTTTTTTTAAGGAAGGGCAGATTATTTGTGGTTTAGTGCAAAAGCCCCAATGGATGTTGCACCCCTGACAGCTAGCTGTTCAAAGCATAGGAGCAAAGCAGTTTCCCAACTGGTATTAATTTGAAATAGCTCAATGGAGCTGTACTGCTTAAAAACAGGTATCTGATGCTGGCAGAGGAACCCTGCTATTTGCTGTTAGGATTGTCAGCAGTTTTATTGACAGGGAGCCTTTGCTTCTAAAACATGTGCTACAGGAAGAAACTCAACAGGTACAGCCTTCCATCCTCACTACTTCTCTTATGCTTGGGAAAGCAACATCTGTTGAATTTCTTCCTGTAATGCAGCTGTTAGAAACACCGAGCACTGTCAGGGGCAGGGGGAGTAAGCAATTCTATCTGTATAATATGCCCATCACATATGGGCTTGGGATACTTTGTTTTTCAGCCACATCACTAGAGAGAACTCTCAGAATATTTTTTTTAAAAAGAAGATGTTTACTGAAAGATTGTTGTCACGGGGACAAGTAAACTCCTGAAGCAGACAGAAGCCTGAGCTTAAGGAAATCCAAACCTAGAAAACGTTTGCCACTGAACCAAAAAATGAAAAGGGGGGAGAGAGAAAAAGTAGCCACAGAATGGGAAAAAACCAACTGTTTCCTGAAAAAAAAGAATTTAAAAAAATGCCGACGTATTGAGCTGTGACATATGGTTACACAAGTAGAAACCACAGAGGGGAAAATCATGTTTTCTCTTTCATTATTTATCACTCTCTAACCATCTCCAGCTGGGTGAGTAAACAGCCTCATTGGTCTGTAATGAGAACAGCCTGCTGCCACTGTGCTCCCAGCTGCTGGATTCCTATGGTGTGAGGAGGAGTTTTGTATGAGTGTGTGTGCATACGTGCAACTGACCTTGCCTAGCCACTGTCTTGGAAAGGAAAACAGGGGACCACATGGGCAAATTTCCATCCAATTTTTACTCCAGAACATGACTGTCAAGGCCTGTTGCTTCCCTTCCTTGTTTATCCTGTTGTCCTGGTGCGTTTTGGGTTTGGTCAAGATTATATATCCAAGAGGCCCACCCTCATGGTATAAAAACTCGTTGAAATATGTATGCATTTATTTCACAATCCTTCCATGACACATAAGGAGAGGCTGGCTCTCTGTCTCTCTCTCTCACACCCCCCCCCCCATTGATGGATGTATCATGTGGGCCTACAGGAAGCCTGCAGCCTATCAGGAACATCTTATGCTGCTCTTAAATCCCGGGCACTGTCTCTCTTAAGCAGTGGTCTATGCTTTCCCGTGCAGACACACAATCTTACACTGACTTTCTTCTGGTTCCAATCTGGACATGGAGACGGGTGCATGTCAATCCGGATGCCTGCTTCATGGTCGTGCACTGGAATGCGCCTGCCGCAGTGTTCTCTGATGGAGTGCAAACTGGCTACAGGCTTTGAGTTAAATTAACCACGCGACTCCCTGTTATTGTTCAGGGGGAATTATGTGCCCAATTTCCCCCCACTGCCGCGTTGCAAATTGAGTCCTAAGTGTCCCGTGAAATGGCTGCATAATTTGTGCATTTAGGAACTGGTGGCACAAATGTGTTCAGAGCTGGAAGGCGACTGAGATCCAGATGGTTTTTCTTCTCTCCCCCCGCCCTTTCTTTTCTTGTCTCATTCATTTAAATATGTCTCTCCCTTTCATAAACTCGCCATTATTATAGTCAATTTGGAGATGGGGAGAAACTCAATGCAAATACCCCTAATACTATCTCAGGCTCTCAGAGGCCTTTAAATTCATCGCCATCCCCTCATGTGGGGGTGGGGAATGATTCAAATCTCCTTTACTAAGGAAAGGAGAAATACAGTAACTAAGTTCCGTTTACTCAAATGTCTCCATGCGCCCCATTTCTCACATCCTAAAACTTCAATACTATACCCACTTACCTGGGATTAAGCCTCATTGAATTCAGTGAGACAGCTCAGTAGACATATATCAGATGGCACTGTCAGTCTCAACAACTCTGTTGCACTATGGCCCACCTTTTTTTGTTTTCCTTTTTTGGGGGGGCCTTTAAATATATATAACAGTGAATTGCAATTTGAATGTAGTTCCACTGTACCACAAACCTTGTAAACTTCTTGGGGTGATGTGCTTGTGAAGAGCAGTGGAACAGACGTCTGAAGTCCCCAGTGGAAACTGGCAGTGCAATCCTATATCTATCTATCATCTATCTATCATCTAACTATCTATCATCTCCTCGGAAGTAAATCCTATTGAGTTCAATGGAGCATATTCCCAGGGTTGTGAGTATAGGATTTCAGCCTAAGACTCAGTGGGAGTGCCTGAAAACATGTGAATGATTCAGTGTGGCTGGGAGGACACCACAAAATAGGGTTGTCAACTGACCAGAATTTTTTTTTTCTTTATCTGTAGCTTGATCTGCAGAAATTCATATAAAGAGAAGCTGTTTGTGGCAGGTTGATATGTATTATGGTCTTCTAAAGTCTATAGGACAGCCTACTGTTCAGTTCAGAGGCATGGAAGCTAATAAATAGTTGATAATGGAGGCAGTGAGAGATTTTACTTTCTTGGGCTCCATGATCACTGCAGATGGTGACAGCAGCCACGAAATTAAAAGACGCCTGCTTCTTGGGAGAAAAGCAATGACAAACCTAGACAGCATCTTAAAAAGCAGAAACATCACCTTGCCAAAGGTCCATATAGTAAAAGCTATGGTTTTCCCAGTAGTGAGAGCTGGACCATAAAGAAGGCTGATCGCCGAAGAATTGATGCTTTTGAATTATGGTGCTGGAGGAGACTCTTGAGAGTCCCATGGACTGCAAGAAGATCAAACCTCTCCATTATTAAGGAAATCAGCCCTGAGTGCTCACTGGAAGGACAGATCGTGAAGCTGAGGCTCCAATACTTTGGCCACCTCATGAGAAGAGAAGACTCCCTGGAAAAGACCCTGATGTTGGGAAAGATGGAGGGCACAAGGAGAATGAGACGACAGAGGACGAGATGGTTGGATAGTGTTCTCGAAGCTACCAGCATGAGTTTGACCAAACTGCGGGAGGCAGTGGAAGACAGGAGTGCCTGGCGTGCTCTGGTCCATGGGGTCACGAAGAGTCGGACACGACTAAATGACTAAACAACAACAACAATCTTACTCCGAAGACATAATCCATTGGTTCTCAAACGTTTTTTCTGGACCACACTTTCAGAACAAAAATTTGCTCGCACACACAGTGTAAGAAATACACTGGAAAACAAAAAGAAACAACTCCTAGCAGTGCTTGATTTCTAACATAGAACACAACTACGTTATAATATGATCATGGGACATCCAGAAAGTTTAAAACAATGCAGCATGAATCACCCCTAAAACATAATTATCGATGAGTCTCTTACATATGTAACTTAAGGATGTACACAAACTCAGTGAGAGGCATGAGCTTGCTTTTGCTGGGTAATCTCATTTATAATAGGTCTAATTTCAGACAAACAACCCCCCCTCTCCTCATCAACACAAATACCACATTTTTCGCCCTATAGGAGGCACTTTCCCCCCTCCAAAAATGAAGGGGAAATCTGTGTGCGTCCTATGGGGCGAATGCAGGCTTTCGCTGAAGCGTGGAGAGCGGTCGGTGCGGACCGACCCCTCTCGCTATCCAGGCTTCAGGAAGCTAGCAGCAAGCCTGGGGAGCCCGCGGGAGTTCCCTAGGCTGCGGATAGCAGCCTGCTGCTCAGAGCGCGGTGCGCACTGAAGCAGAGCGCCCCGCGCTTCAGGCAGATATCCACAGCCTGCTTGCCCGGATCGCGGGCCGCGCTTCAGGCAGATGTCCGCAGCCTAGGGAGCCCTGCGGGAGTTCCCGCAGGGCTCCCTAGGCTGTGGATAGCTGCCTGCTGCATGGAGCGCTGGGCACGCTGAAGCAGAGCGTCCCACACTTCGGGCAGACATCCACAGCTGGGGGGGGGGGGAATAAAACTTTTCCCCTTTATTTCCCCCCCAAAAAAACTAGGTGCGTCCTATGGGCCAGTGTGTCCAATAGGGCGAAAAATACGATAAGCCTTTCTCTTGTCTGATCTTTCATATTTGTCAGAGTTTAAAATCCCTGTAGAAGAATAGCTAATGCTATTATCCAGTGCGGTTCGAACAGCAATTCTGCATCACAACTAGGATTGACCTCAATATCTCCTGATGCTCTTGCTCGTTTGGAAAATATATCTATCCATGTTCTGCAAATAAATAAATAAATTGATACTATACTATACTGAAATGTTTCCTTGTTTCTTTGCTTGCCCTTGTATTTTCCCCCAATTGCCACCCTCTCCTGCCACACCAGTGTGGTCTGCCACATACCATTTGAGAACCACTTACATAATCCATTGAGAACCACTTACATAATCCATTGTAAAGGCTTTCTGAGCAAGCCCTGTTGAAATGCATGGAAAATTTACAAAAGCGCCATCGTACTCTTGCAGCACTCCCAGTGATTTCAACTGGGCTTGCCTAGGAGATCCTCCTGAATGGACTGTATATCTAAACTCTCTGTGCAGATTTCCATTTCCCAGATTTTCTATCATACATATAGGAGAAGTAAACCTTTCATTTTAGCAGGTCACAATTTCCCTAAAAAATATTATGATAATACCACAGACACGCTTTTATTTTGTTGCAAAAACTCAAGGCTGCACCTGTGGGCTGGGGAAGATATAAAGCAATAGGAGCCAGTCCCTTTGAGTGAAATGTGGACCTCTTTCCGACACCTGTATTACCAACTGCAAGTTATGTAAATGACATTAAATTTGTTTACAAATACATTTCAAAACAAAACAAAATGTAAAAAGGACCTTTAAAAATTGCTTATTAACCCATTTCAATCAAAAAGAGCAACACTGCCATTTAAAGTGGGCTATTTATTCAGCATGAGTACCTTTTGTGGGAAAGTTGCAAACAAAATTTACAGTTGATCTGAGAAACAATTTTTTGCAGGTGTGTATTGAAATCTTCCAGTGCAATACCACAAATAGTACTGTACAAAGAAACAGGAAAGCGAGCCAGATGTATTTGCCTGACCCTCTCCAAGAAACAATTGGTTTAGTAACACTTGAGCTCACATTATAAGCTTTCTGCCTTTTCACAGAGAAATGCTTAAAAAAAGGTTACTGGTGGAAATCAACAGGTGAACTGTTTCCACCAGTGCCTGCCTCTCTATGCCAGAGAAATTGACACCTGTTGATTTTTACCTATTATGCAGCTCACATTCTGTGCCCATGTAGAAAGTTAAAACAAATCCACACCTTGTGGGCAAGGTGGTCCCAATTATGAGACAGCAAAGCCATGACATGGGAACAATATAAAGACTGCATATATTTCTATTTATATAATAATATATTTATATAATGTTACACGCCTCTCCTATCTCTGAGCAGCACCAGTTTCCAGAGGTCCAGTAGCTTACGCAGAGTCTGTTTCCTTTGGAAACAAGGCACAATGGAGACTATGTTGTCTTTAGGATATATGGTTAATTTACACATATATATAACCTGAGCCTATGGCAGGGGTGTTCAAAGCATTACACTCCAAGAGGATCCTGTTTCTCCCATTCCTGCAGCTTCAAACGGTCAGTCGACATTGTGCTCTGACTCCATCCCTCAGCTTGCCGTGTTTAACAGACTGCAACTATTTTTCCTCCAGCCCACACCATCCCCAACTGCAATCCTAAAACTTTCTCCCCCCAAAAAACTGGCATTGTCTTATGCTTACTTCCCAGAGCATAGAATGGGACTTCACCCATTTGCTGGCTGGCATGTAGTCTTAGTTTAGCTGATGGCATATCCCTGTTAATGACTTAGCGGCCACTATCAGGCTGGCCTGTGTTTTGACTCTGCTAAATTCACCGCCTGGCAGCCCATCTTAATATTCCAAGCACTGATTAAACTTCAACACCTAATAGGCCCAGGAATTTAGGGGAGTTGAGGCACTCAGAAACCCATAGCAATAAAATAATAATGATCTCAGGAAACTTTGCAATATGATTGTAATTCCAAAACAAGAATAAAAATATGTAAGTGTCAGGTGCTGGTTGCTCGTGAGTAACCAGGCAGGACTCCGACCTGTCTTTTACAGGTTTTATTGGTGCAAACTATGTTCAGTGCAGAAACCCAAAGTTCATGGCTGTCTCAGTCACTTGCAGATTCCGGGAGTGCCCCTTTCCGGTTTCTCCCCAGTAAGAACTTGGACAACCCAAAACTCCGCCTCCCCTCCTTACGTTTCAACCCTCTGTGCAAGCAGGGCGATGGAAGTGACGTGTTTGCCTCCTGGCCGGCTGGGCTAGCTGAGGCGTTTTGGCTCTCAAAAGCATCTTCGAGCCTTCCCTTCACTCAGGTATCCCCCTCCCCCCCCCCGCTCCACTGGAGGTGTGGCTTTCTCCACTGCCGGATGAGGAGCTGCTTCTCAGAAGCTTCGGAGGCTCTTGATATTCCCCTGCCTCCCTCCCCCATTCCGATGACAGTCCCCTGACAATAAGATATTAAAAATCAATAAAACAGAAGAGTAGAAAAACAGAAACTACCAGCAAATACAAAATCATCAATCACCTGGTAGAATGAAAACCTCCCAATCAGCTAAGCTTCTTCATGGAGGATGTTCAAAGGTGAAAAGGCCCTCCTCTTCCACCTTATCTCTTATGGCAGGAGAACTCTGATGGCAGGTTAGTTCAGTGTATCTTGTACTAGCTATTGAGTCAGCACCATCCCTGTTCTACGACACCCTTGTGACATATATGGATTCCAATCATTTTCTTTAAAGGTGAAAAGTTGATCGTAAGAGCATAAGGGCCCTGTTGGATCAGGCAAATGGCCCATCTAGTCCAGCACCCTGTTCTTACAATGGCCAATCAGATGCCTATGGGAAGCATGCAAGCAGAACCTGAGCGCAACAACACTCTCCCCACTTGTGATTCCCAGCAGGCATGCTGCCTCCAACAGTATTGGTAGAACATAACTATCCTGACTAGTAGCTACTGATAAGACTTATCCTTCATGAATTTGTCTAATCCTTCTTTAAAGCCATCCAAGTTGGTGGACATCACTACATTTTTTGGGAGCTCATTCCATTAAGTATGTATTGTGTGTGAAAAAGCACTTGATTTGGTCTGCCTTGAATATGCCAACATTTTAACTTCCTTGGATTGCTTAATATGAGAGAGGAAGATGATGCACGTGAAAATGATTGCCCAAGGATCATGACTCAATTGCGGTGTTTTGGGAAGAACAAAAGAGTAGCGCCAACAAAATTGTAGAAAGAAGCAATGAAAATGATTAATATGCTGGAAGATCAGGGAGATGGAATTAAAAATAAACACCCATGTTCAGAAGAACCCTTGACAAAACAATGATGGCCGTGAATGAACAAGAGGCATGGAAATGAACAGAAACTCAGGAAGCGCCCTTATATTTAGTCCAAACCCATCTAACATGGAATGAGAGTGTCTCTTTTCAGACAGGCATCTTTTCCAGTGCTTCCTGGCTGGAGCTAGGCATTGAACCTGGGAATTCCTATATACAAAGCAGGAGCTGCAGGTGCTGGCCCTGTCAAGACACCCACCTTTTCCAGGGATGCTTTTCTGCACTTGCATGCTTCTGCAAAATCCAGCAGCAAAAGAAGCTAATCTGTGGATATGTACCTCTTTTCTCCCCATAGATGTATAGGAGGGTTTGAAAGCTAGTGTGGGATGTAATAGTTTGTTGCTTAACAAGATAAGCAGTGGTTCCAATAAAACAATTCCCTTTGCAGAACAGATTTAATGAGCTGTCCGTTGATTATTCTTGCTTTTCATCCGAGTGCTTGCATTCTTTGGGAATGGATGCTGATCTGTGTAACCTCTGTGTAAGGCTCCAAGAGAGCTCTGTTAGCTCAGGAAAAAACTAGAGTCTGCTAGATTTGTGTTTGCCCTCAGGAAGACCACCTTATCAGGCTGTTTGGAGCTGCTGTAACACCAGCCTTCTTTATTTTTGTACTCTCCCCTTTCTTTGTTAGTTCTAACGGTTAACATTCTCTTCCTGTACATTGTAATGAACTGTCGTCAGACAAAAGTAATCACCAATCAGCACCCTTAATTTTATATTAAAAAATAAGCCCCAAAACAAAAGGAGGCTTCATTCTAATTGATGGAAAATTGGTTGTTTCTTGTCAGGTTATTGTTCATTTTGTGGTCCTTAATGACTTGTGTTTCCTACCAATCAGGGCAGAGATTTCAAATCTCATAAAATACCTGTACAGTTTCTCATGCTGTTAAACTGTATGTTACATACTGCCCTCTAAAGACATTTTATCACTTCCGTGTGAGCCCTAAGAGTAGCTGTTTGAAATCCTGAGACTATTTTTTAAATATATTTTTTTACTAAAATATAGCTGGAAATACGGCTTCATGTAGCTAGAAAAGAAATCTGCTTTCTGGGCTTGCAGCTCATCTTGCACAATGAGGAAGTGCAAACAAGCAGTAAGAGAAAACTCTTCATTGGGTATAGACTACAGTTTCCGCTTTCCCCACCAAACACTGCTGTTGCTACCAGCACCACCAAAGCTTCCATTGATGAGGGTTTGTGTGAAGCTTCCACACTGTCCTGCTGAGATGTATCAAGGTTGCAGAGCAGCAGTGTTTAGTCGACCACACCCTTAATAATCAGAGCAATTTCTAATCATACAGAGAAAAAAGAATGGGTGTAAATCAGATTTAACATAGCTGAAAGCTGATCGTGGGAGATTATTATTAAATACTTGTCAAATAAAAATCACAGATGAGCTATGGTATTTTGAAATAGATGGCACATCTTGTTCAGTAAGTCACATGGTGGGAAATTATGTCACACATATAGACATATCCATGCTCATTGTACTTAGGTCTAGGACAAGAATTCTTCTAGAACTACTACCTAAAGGACCCAATCCAGACCAGGTCTTGGTAGTTCTAGGTCCTAAACAAATATGTACATTAGACACCCCACAATGCTGATGTGTCCATATCAAATGTCACACATTCTGTATAAGCAAAAGTAGCTGCCCATCATTCTGCCACATGAGCCAGTCCTCGTACCCTGTTTACATCACAAGCTATTCTTGAAGAGTGCATGCTCTACACAGGCTATTACGGTAATTTGATAAGCCAGTTCTTCGTGATATGAATCTTTGCCTTTGTTAAAGGGAGGTGGGGGGAGAACCATTGCAGTCTGATGGCTCGCAGGGACAGTTCATTAAGCAATCAACCCTTTTAATGAAATATTTCTTTGTTAAAATATTCATTGATCTGCTGCAGTTTTGCACTGAGAAAGGACCGGGCTGTGTCCCAAATGCTTTTCTGTCGAGTCCTCCCAAGCACGCACTTAAAACAGAAGATTGTGCCCCAGCATTACAAACATGGTAATTCACACACCAGACCTTGTCAAGTGACCTTCAGAGAGTCCAACCAAGACCCTAGGGTGGCACAAAGCTCTGTTCCCACTATATTGCACCAGTATGGATAATGATTGTTGATGTTTTACATCCCACAGGGTGGTCTTCTTCTGAGAAAAGTAAACGCCAGTTCCTCCCCAAGGAAGAGAGGAAACACACAGAGAAATAAAATACAAGTGGTGCATTTTGTATGGCAATTCTGCTGCTATTATACGTGATGCAGACAGGTGGACCTTGCTCAGCTCCTATGCAGCAGTTGTGTGGTTTAGGGGGGAAAGTCAGTTTTCACCAGTCCAGGATCTGGGCCTTGGTGTCAAAGCAGCAAAAAGAGAGTGCTGGTTGAATAAAATATGAAAGGCAGTATGGAGATGAAGACAAGAATATGGGAAAAGATGGAAAGGAAGGACCTTTGTGAAGAAGCTGGTAAAACAATAAGCAAAGTGAGAGAAACAAAAAGAATACAAATGGGCAGATTCTCCCTTAATTCTCATTAAAACAAAAATCAGGGAACTGAATGGATCAGAAAGTCATCTGATGTAACTGAAATTGATGAGCTGTTGCAGTTTTTCAGTAGACAAGGATCTGTCCCAAAGCATATTACGGTAAATGAAGTCTAGGCCATAAGAAGAAACAACAACATAAACAGCAGTTGAAACTTAAAGCCTCAAAGCAAGGAATATTCTTACACAGCGCTATTGAGTGTCTGACTTGTCCCATCGATTTCAAAAGGATTACTCACAGCTGACTCTGAAAGGGTAAGGAGAGAAGAATCTAAATCTAAGGAAACAATGCAGACAAGCACCGTGAGTGGTGTGTACAGACAGCCGATCTGTATGAGTAACATTATTTGAAAAGCAGATAAATGAAAAATGAAACCCAGACCTGCTGTGTCTAAAGAAGTGAGTGGTAAAGTGTTCATGGCTCTGGGCGGGTGGTACTACAGCCTTGGTCTTTTTCCACCTGGCACGAAGCAAGCAATACGCACAGGTCAGCTGTTCATCGGTCTGGAATTACATTGTTCTCTCGTGCTCAAACATAGCCTCCGAGCCCAGAGCTTTTCTCCTTTTGGTCTGAGGTTTCAGAGACATGATGCAGGCTCCCTGCTGAGTAAGCCCCATCTGGAACTGAAGATTCCCAGGTGAAAAGTGGCGCGGGGGGTGGGGTGGGGGGGGAGGAGCAGGAGCTGGAGCAAGGAATGTGTGGGAGGCAACATTCCTGGTTCAACCTCTCACCAAAAACACGTTTCCCTGTGAGAATACCCTATGGCTAGCCAGAGGTCCTTTGAAAAAATTGTCAGCAGCAGAGAACATGGCAACTAAAGATTTTTTCAGCTGATTTTTTTAAAAATCCAGATTTTATCTTTAGTTCTATAGTAATGCTAACACTGTCTGGAGCCAACAATCTGTTGGCTCATCCACCACTATGATTGGAGAGAAGGAGGAAGAATACTTTGGCAGGGGATTGGCAGTGTTAGCCTTGCTGTGGTGTTAGAAGATAGTCGTATCGCCTCCTTTGCCTATACCATTTTTGATGGTACTGACTATCCACAACTGGAAAACACAGAATGTGCAGGGAGATTTAGACAAAAAGTGTCAAAGTTTTCTGAGATGACTGGCAGTGCAGCATTAAGAGGAAGGAGCAGCACGGCCCGAAAATTTTGTTCAAAACTAGGGCTCTGTACATAGGGATGCAGGTGGTGCTGTGGTCTAAACCACAGAGCCTAGGGCTTGCCATTCAGAAGGTCGGCGGTTCGAATCCCCACAACAGGGTGAGCTCCCGTTGTTTGGACCCAGCTCCTGCACACCTAGCAGTTCAAAAGCACGTAAAGTGCAAGTAAATAAATAGGTACCACTCTGGCAGGAAGGTAAACGGCGTTTCCGTGTGCTGCTCTGGTTCGCCAGAAGCGGCTCAGTCATGCTGGCCACATGGCCCGGAAGCTGTCTACGGACAAACGCCGGCTCCCTCGGCCTATAGAGTGAGATGAGCGCGCAACCCCAGAGTCGTCCGCTAACAGCCTTTTTAGGGCTGTGTACACATTAGCAGCTTAAAACCTAGAAAGGTCGTTCCCTCAGCCACTGTATTTCATGTTGCATTTACACGCTGCATGTACACAGTAGAGATTTAACCACAAAGCACACTTTCAAATTGGATGGAATCTGCTTTGAGGGAAAAGGCATCAAGCAGGAGAATTTTGCAGGAAACTACAGGTATAGATTGTGGCTAAAGTTCTGTCTACATGGCTTCAAACAGGTAGAGCCAGAGAAAATGGTAATGTGTACACAGCCGTATATATTTCTCAGGATGAGTGAGGCATGGAGCCAGTTTGTTATGGCCCCTGGTATTCATGTGACATTATATTCCCCAGAAACAAAGGGTGCTTCCAGACAGGGGCTTAATTTGCAAACGAGGTGTTGAGATACCACAAATGTATTGTGGCAGCAGTCATTTTACTTATTAGATTTTGTCTGTAAAGTTTAGTCTGGATTAAATGGGGTGGGGAGGAGATGCAGGATGTCATTTTGCTACACAGCAATGATGCTGCAAAAAAGTTGCACGAGGCGCATCAATCACAAAATAAAATCTCACCTGGAAGTGTCCAAAATCCAGTGTTGAGAAAATATGATAAATCCACAACAGATGGATTACATTGAGAGAAGATGGTTTGAGGATTCTTTAGTTGTGACTCCTGCATTGCAGGGGTCAGACTAGATGGCCCTTGAGGATTCCTTCCAACTCTACAATTCTATTATTCTATGCATGGATCCTAAGCATTTAACATGTAACCACCCACAGTAATATAAATGATTTGGGCGGCAAAACCCATTGTTTAAAAATAGAAGCATCATTTCTAGAACATTTTACTGCTTTGGTCATTGGAAAACCTATAGCACAGATGCTAGCCTGACTAAAAGTTGGTAGCGTTTGGCATCTTCGGAGTAATTTACAGGCACTATATACTTGTATTTATGCCACACAGCCCCATCTAATTTAAAATCTCCCCGCACATCCATCTCCAGGATGGATACTTTACATGCAGCCCTCCCTGTTCCCCCTTCTCTGGCTTTAGAGCCACTAAGGAGTTCTACATTTCCTTGTGGATATTTGTTTGGGAAAACATGATGCAGTTACTTGTTGACTAAGGCTAGTGGGTTGGCTTTTAACCCAGCGCTGAGAGGAATATGTTGTTTTTAAATGCAGAGCCAGGGGATTTCTCATCACTTACAGTAAATGGATCACGTCATTTCATTGCCTTACACAACTGGAATGTAATAGCCCAATGACAAAGCCATGGCCACCCACCTAACCATTTTGTCTAAAGCTGGAGTAGGAATTTCACAACTATTTAGCCAAGGAAGGCAGTGCCAGCAACCATGTGGAAAGGTATCAGACACTTTCTCCAGTTCGGGGGCATAAGAAAGACACCTCCCCTTTCTGGGATCCTGCTAATTACAGGCCAGCTTTTACTCATTCAATGTTGGGCACTGCTTTTGCTTCATTTATATTAAACTCTGTTAACTATTTTTATACTCATGGATCCCTTGGAATTTTCCAGTATGCTGCTTATTCTGTGCTGGATCCATTATGCAAATAGATTCAAATGAAGCAGAAGCTTGAGAGTCATCTTTGATTGAAGCCATCACCAACCAACCTGGTGCCTTCCAAATCCTTTATAGACTACAACTTCCATCAGCCCCAGACAGCGCTGCTGGAGGGCACCAGGTTGGTGAAGCCTGGTCAAAACCAACAGAGAAAGTGTTAGGAAGAAATAGACATGGGTTGTTTTTATGTTTGGGCTGTTTCCTAATCAGATCCAGCTTTTGTGTGAGGTAGTTTATAATTGGGTGAGGAACCACTCAGCCTTAGCTGAGCTGGTAGAGAAAGCAGAAGCTGAAATTCATTCATTCATTGCATTGATATCTCACCTATGGCTCTCCCCACCTCAATTAATCCCCACAGCAAACTCTGCATGGTAGATTATGCTGAGGGGCAGTGACTGACCCAAGGTCACCCAGTGAGTTTCATGGTCAAGTAGGGATTTCAACCCTGGTCTCTCAAGTCCTAGCCCAAAACTCTAACCACTATAGCAAACCAGCTTTGACTCAAAGGACTCTGAGCCATCTCATGGCCTCTTAATATATGTCTGTTGAGGTATAACATTATATATGAAAAATGTTTGTAAAGCAGGCTGAGAAGGAGGATGGTTCTAGATAAAGGCATCAAAGGTTGTGGATGCCAGTTTTAAGGGGCAAGTTGATGCTACCTCACCTTGCTTTCACTCAGGCCATTTTCCTTTGCCTTTGTGGAGCAAGATAAGCAGGAGGGTCTTAGTAACCCCCGCATCTTCTTTTCCCCCACTGATATTTGCAAGCAGGAGTTATGTTGAAATGTTGAGAGCTGAGGGGGGAAGAAGGGGGTATTGGGGCTAGATCCACCTCAACAAGAAAACAACTACTTTCAAAGGAACCAAAGAGAAGGAAAGGAAGTAGCAAGTTGTGTGATTAATTGGAAATCTTGTAGCAATGAAATTTGCTTCCAAAAATTCTTAAAACTCTATGAATTTTTATATTGAATATTCACCTTGTGTAATTTGAACAAGTTACTATATGTGTGTTACATCTGTTGATATTTGATTTCCATTTGACTTTAACTTTTGGATATCAGTATTGAATATAGCATAGTATACAGTGGTACGTCGGGTTAAGAAAATTTGTTCTGGAGGTCCATTCTTAACCTGAAACTGTTCTAAACCTGAAGCACCACTCTAGCTAATGGGGCCTCCTGCTGCTGCCGCCGCGCCACAATTTCTATTCTCATCCTGAAGCAAAGTTCTTAGCCCGAGGTACTATTTCTGGGTTAGCGGAGTCTATAACCTGAAGTGTCTGTAACCTGAAGCGTCTGTAACCCGAGGTACCACTGTATTATGGTATATATAATGATATTTGGTTCCTGTTGATAGCTGACAATTCTTCAATTCTATGAGACAGTCCTATACATGAGGCAATGGAGATAGGGTGGGGTTGTTTGAGAGAGCAGGAGACCTTCAGACAAGGGATGTGCTGGGATATAAGACAGGGTGTAAGAGGGTGGCGAACAGGGCCATGGTCAGTTTTGAAGACAAAGATGAGAAGCTTGGGTAGGATCTGGGAGCAAGCAGATATTACTGAGAAGTAACTCCCATTCAGTTCTATAGTAATCCTAGGAACACTTGTGTTGGATGGAATGGGCCTCTTTGACAAGTTCCATAGATTTCATTGAGACTTCAGCACTATGCAGGCATTCTTATTTTCATTTGATTATAATTGCATGAGGGAGAGCCTACACAAAAACAGCAGGCTCCCTGCTACAGACATTTGCCCTCCAGTGTGTGGTGGGCAAAGGGTTGATGTTGATGAGGCTACCAAGGTGGAGGAGCTAGCTGGCACACAATCACTCCCCCCCCCCTTAGTGCGTGAGGAGAAGAATGCCCGAATATGGCTTTAGTCACACAACCAATTTTTGCTGGAATGTGCCCAATGTGGCTTTAGCAGTATTGTTTTCAAAACTGGGCCATTACCCAATGCTACATATTGTTGAAAAAATATATGATTTCATTAAAACTTTCCATTTGTAAAACATCAGAGCAAAACTGAACATTGACAAGCATTATTTTGATAATTTTTGTGCCAGTAATTTTTTTTTAAAAAAACCACGCTGCACATGTAGCATGGAAATTGTATTTATATTGTATTGTATTTCTTAACAAGCTTTCATTTCTGTTGTTGAGAAATGACGAAATGCTTTAATCAAAACAGAATTCTCCATCCAAGTGAAAAAGATCTGAATGTATACAGTGCACATTTTGATAAAACTCTCCAGCTAACAGCAATTCTGTTCGCAAAACTGACTTTTTAAAAACCTTGACATGCATCCTTGTTTTGTAAAATTACAAAATGCATGCTGTAAGTGCCATATTTCTTCAATTGTGCTCTTCCAGCAGGAGAGAGGGACAAGGTCTAAGGCAAAGAGCTACAGCAAATCAAGTCCCTTTGTGCCTCAGGGCAAATGGTGTCTACAGTAAAGTCTTATTCACATGACTTGTGGCTTATTGTCGTTCAAGAGCCTTACTGTAGGCATAAACTGCTAATTTTGTAGTTACTGTCATCAACCAAAATTTGATGGTAGGCCGCAGATTCCACAGTCAGGACACAAGTGTGGGCTCGAGTGTGCACAATATTGTATGGTAGACAAGGGCCTGCCGGTGCACCGGGTGAGGTGTGTATTTTGTGTGTGTGAGGTAGTAATGAAAGAAAGAGCCTTTTCCCATCCTCCATTTTGTCTGAGCCCCTCTCACTACCCAAATATTTATGTTTCACAGGTATGTTGTGGCCCACAATTGAGGCATAGCCAAATGCAAGGCAGGTAAGAACAGAAACACTGCCACTATTTACTTTCTGAGAAAGAGAAGAGTGGGAGAGAAAGGTGGGCACGTGGCGGGGGCTTGGCCCTTTGAGAATCTATGTCTCAGGACGTTGGAGGGAAAAACGTTGAACCTCACTTTGGTGAAGGCCAGTCTATGGGCAACAGACGAAAGGGAGGAGAGGTATGATGGAACGCAGTAAGTTCTCGCAGGCCGAGATTAAATATAGGTTTAGGGATGTGAAGCTGTAGTCCGTCACTGATTGATCTGTGTGGAACTGACCACTACAGCACTGCAAGGAGGTCCACAAAAAATATTAACCCCCCCCCATTGTCACTAATCTGCTTGCGGTAATGAACCATGTTATGTAAAACCTATGTGCCACAGTGCCTGCTTGACATTTTTGTTAGCCAGAGGTGATCCAGTGAGTAGCTATTTACAACCTTGGACCAGTACATTTCAAGTATTTATTCAGGTTATCAACAAGGAATTGACACATAGATTTTGATCTGCTAGAAAGGGCCACAGCGTTTTCACAAGATGGGAGTGGCAAAAGGCATTCTTGGCAACTGATACAACCTAGACCTTCATATGTTATTAGAAGAAATCAAAAATATGAGGAATATGTTTGGTCAGGATATTTTTTTCTAAAAGTTTATCAATATTTTGCTTTGTTGATTTGATTTTCAAAAACATTTCATGTGTCTAGGCACTCGCCCTAACACAGGGCTGCCATGATTAAAAAAAAAAAAGTGATGGTGAAGGACCATACACACTGCCCTGAACTCATTAGGGAATTGTGGGGGAAATATAAATAATGTTATTAATTTCTAAAAAATAAATGAAAGACTGCATGCTCTAGATATCAGCCTTTTTAGAAAACAGTAGCCAAAATTAGCCTTGTATGCAATTTCAGTATAACACAGGGTAATACAGAATTTTCTTGAAAGAGAGAAGGAAGAGAAAACAATCAGCCTGAAGTTGATCAGCTTCTAGGAAAATCTGTGCATGTACAGTGGTTACAAACTTAGTTCGTTCCGGAGGTCCGTTCTTAAGCTGAAACCATTCTTATTCTGAGGCGCAATTTTGCTAATGGGGTCTCCTGCTGTGCGGGTGCCTCCGGCGCACAATTTCCATTCATATCCTGGGGCAAAGTTCACAACCAGGAGCAGCTACTTCCGGGGTAGCGGAGTTCGTAACCCGAAGCATTCGTAACCAGAGGTACCACTGTACACAGGTCAAACTTTTCATTTTATTTGCAGTTTGCAGGCTTTTGAAAGCTCAGTTCATAGTGTGACTGCTTTGAAAGACAACACTGATGACAATATAATATAAAATTTTTGGGCAGTAATGTTACTCTAGAAAGAAACACTAACAGTTTTTCCTGGACCATAGAAGTACCCCATATTATAACACCCAATTAATCAAGATCCAAAGAAAATAATAGGTTCAAATAAATTCATTGACAAACCCTGATATGTTTCCAGCTAAAATACAATCTTCAACAAATATTTAGTTATTCTGTTATAGAAAACTTTATTGCATTGCTTTTGCATGAGTACTATTAGAGGCATAAGAATCACTCAGCAAATAAGGCCTGGTCTCACAAATGAAAGCACGATAGGGAATTGAGAGCCTTTCCTGCAGAAATGTTTAAATTAGATTTTCTTTCATTTAAGGCAAAGCAGTAGGACTTACCTATGCATAACATGATAGCAGGATTGCAGCCTTGGGCCACAATTCTGCATAGGGTTAGATGTGCCTAACTAAGCTCCATGATTTCAGAGGGTTCTAAGAGTGCATAAATGTGCATTGGGTTGTGGTTTCTGTCTGATAAAAACATTTTGAATTTTTCTTTCTTACTACTACTGCTGCTCTTCATAAGGTTTTGCAAAAAGTAAGTAAGTTAAATGTTGTGGCATTTGGATACGTTTTTACAATTCAACCTATTAATCTTTACTCAGGAGAAAAACATGAATATTGAATCTGTGGAGGCCATGCTATGCATGTGTACATGGAAGCAAGTCCGACCAATTTCGATGGTGGAATACTTAAGGTATTTTGCTTTGTGTTCAGTGGAATTTGCATCCAAATAAACATTCATTGGATTGCAGCTTTTACAGCCCAATTCTAATAATGGCTTCTCAGGAATATGCTTCATTGATTTCAATAGGCCTTACTACTTAAATAAATTTAGGATTGCAGCCACAGTGGGACAAGAGCAGCACATAGTTGTAGCACCAGAAACATCCATGCTTCTCTTCTATGCAAAATGGCTGTCTAAAAATCTGTTTCTATCCCTCACGAAGTAGTGAACTTCAAAATGTAATGGTAGCACATTTAAGGAAAATGCCTTATTTCTTAAGACCGAGAAAAACTGAAGAACTGTCTGCATTCATATGGACTCCCTCTTTTGCTCAGATGTTAGGCTGAGGAGCTGCTCTGGTTCCCCTGCCTTTGGAAGTTAGGGGACAGGGTCTTCTCTGTTCTACAGCTGAAGCACTGCAGCATTCCCCCTCATACATGTATGGCATCTATCAGACGGAGCAACCACCACATCCAAAGTCTTGTCAGATAGGTGTGGCCAGCATGGGGTTGGGGGCAGCATCTCTCCCCTCTTCCAAGTCCATCTTAAAAAAAACTCTCGCATTGATTCCAATGAGATGAAAATTACTGGGGCTGGTGTAGTTTTGGACACTCTTCTGGTTCCTTGCCTTTCCTGACATACTCCATTTTGGCCCCCACAACCTGTGCAACCCATGGGATCTTCAGATGAAGGGTGGAATACAAATTTTAACAACAACAAGATACTAGGGGAACGTCCAGTGGCCTTTGTGCTGTCCATTCAAGGGCCTTTCCTGTGGCCCCTCAGCTGGTTGAATGCTGGCTGTAGGATTGTACCCTTAATATAAACACCAGGTAAAATATATATAATTTATTTGAGCTTTCAGAGGCATTTAACTCTGGATAGCTTTTAGTAGTGCTGATTTCTGTCCATTTATGTTGGGTCATTTTAATTAGACTTAAGGCAAACTAGATGTGATGTGAGAGATCGATGAATCAGATCTCTCTCCCCCCCCCCCCTTTTCCCCTTTTAAAAAGGATCAGACCAGCCACAAGAGGCTGGGAATTCAAATCAGGACCATGATTGCTAGGAGATGGTGTTTTAAACTTTCCACCAATCCATTTTCCTGGTCGAAATCCACCCCCCCCCCCATTGCTGCCATTTCTCCACAGGGTAAAACATACCATAGGGTTGACTTCAGCTGGGAAAATGGCACAGGTGAAAACCATCCCACAGCACTGTAATCCTGATCTCAATCAGGTCTTGTCCCGTGGCAGCTGGATCTCTTCACCCCACCCTCAAATGTAGGTGATGGTTATTTTATTATTTATGTGTATTTTATATTTTTATTTGTTTTATTTTTTAATGTATGGAGTAAGGCAACATCGGTATCCTTCAATAGAAAGAAGGCATAGAAATATTCCAAATAAAATGTCTTATTTAAGCATATATATTCAGTGTTCTCTGAACAGATCAGGATCATTGTTACTGAGGGATTGGTAAATACAGGTAAGGGCATTTTTTGACCTATTGAATGTATCCAGAAGATAAGAGCTGGGGTGTACTAAGGCTGCAATCTTAAAGACGCTTACTAGAAAGTAAGCCCAACTAAATGTAGGGGGACCTTCTTTTTAATAAATATGCTGATAATTGTGTTGCATATTATTAGTAATAATAATAAACCTGGGTGAATTCTGCTGCTCTTTCACAAGCCAGTCCTACACATACACACTGGAAAGTATGGTTTCAGTGAGAGCAAAATTCAAGGCAAATTTGAAGAGACCTGCAAAGCATTTAGGGAAATGAAAAGGATCTCAGTATGATTAGCAAAAATGGTCAAGCTTTCCAATCTCAGTATAATTTTTAAAAGCCATTTCCAAGTAAATAAACTAAGGGTCAGGTGTGAAAAGTACTTTATAACATTTATGAAGCCTAATCCTATGCTTAGGTTTGCAAGTGTGAGGACATTTTTACTTACGTTAATTAAAAATAAATTGAGTCTCCCCCTCACTCTGCGTGTGCTCATGCAAATGTTTTTTTAATACTTGTCAGAAAGTGGTAGGAAGCCATTTCAAAGTTATTCAGGCTAATATAAGTATTTCATTGGCATTGCAAATAGGAGAAATGCAAAGTCTCATGAGTGAAAACAACCCTAATCATCCCCCCTATTCACAACAAAATTGTATGGGCCGCTTCCCATGTTATCTGGGATCCAACACACATTTAATATTTCCTGTGCACCTTGAGAGGAGCAGCGGCCAGTCCTGCTGCATGCACCTGTGTGATACCTACAACGATCCCTGCGGGTTTGTGGCACGCAGACAGACGCAGTATATGTGCCCATTAAACTGTTTGGTAAAATATGTTAAGGTATGACATAGCAGCGAGGCCACTCTTTCAGCAGGGTCTTTAAAACCAGAATCGGTAGTCTAACTAACACAAGGGCTATTAGTAAAAACTGAACGACCCAAAACACGGGAAACTATAAGAAAAATATGTACCCCTTATTATCCGCCCCCCCACTTAAATATATGAGAAAGGAGGGGAAACAACACATTAAAAGTGCGGAGAAATCACGATGTCAGGTATTAAAGGCCACAAAAAGTGACTTGAGAGAGGGGCCTCGCTTCCTTTTGCTCGCCTCGATTCAAAAAAACCTTTCCTTCCCCTCTCCTCGCCCGTGGCTTCCTTTTCCATTCAGGACCTGTGGGCTTGGAAAAGAGCTGCACCTGCTTTAGATGGATTATGGTAGAACTGGAAGTAACTCTCTCTCTCTCTCTTTCCCCCCTCCCCTCCCTTCCCAGCTCTCAAGTCACATCTCCAGTACAGACACAACCCCTGTGATTAGAGGCTGATCTCCACATCTGAATGGGACAGAGAGAGGAGGGAGAGACATAGATTGACTCCCCCCTCCCCCCCCGCCCGCCTCTGAGACTTCCATTGAGGAAAACGGAACAGGAGAAAGGGGTGAAGGAAGAAGAAACAGGACCCCCCCCCCCAATACAATAAGAGAAGAAAGCGGCAAAGCCTTTGGCAGGAGAAAAGTATGATCATGCCTGAACTGTGTTAGTGCTTTCTCTTCTCTCTCTCTCTGTCGGCTTGCTTCTCCCTCTTTCTTTCTCTCTCTCTTTCTCTGTCTCTCTCTCTTTGTCTCCGAGGTGTTTAACTTTGGGGGAACCTCGGGCTGCTGGGAGCTGGAGGCATTTCTGCTCCGCAAGGGACGAAGCTGGACGAGGCGGCGGCAACGGCGGTAGCAGCGGCGGCGGCAGCAGCAGCAGCAGCAGCAGCAGCAGCAAAGAGGCAGCCACATGCTCCAAGTGGGGGGTGTTAAAAGTTGAGACCCGATTCCAGGCGCTGTAGATCGAAACAGGTTGGTGGGATCTTTTAACAGTAGCAGCAGCAGCAGCAGCAGCAACAACAACAACAACCCTCCCCTCCCCCCCTCCTCTTAAACTTTCTAGTTTAGTTTTTAATCCATACAGTAGTTCCTTCCTCTTTCTCTCTACAACCCCCCCCCCCCTGCCGCCGCCGCGCGCACTCTTGCTTTAAAGATATATATATATACCTTGCATTGAATATTTGCGACCAGGAACGACTTAAAGTTGATAAACTGGCCGGTCTGTTGCGCCTGCCCCCAGGTGTTTTGGAAAAAGCAGGTGTGTGGAGGAGGCTGAGATTTATGCTTTGTTGATTCCCTCCCTTCTCCCTCACCCCCCTTTCCCGCATCCTTCCTTACTCTCTCCCTTTGAGATCGCAACCTCAAGGATGTTAGGGTGTGTATGTGGAAAATATATATATAGAAAAACTACTTGGCGAAGGAAGCCTCCTCTCAGTTTAATTTATCTGTGCCTTTTGATAAAAGGGACGCGTGAAAGTTCGGGGTACCCAGAAAACGGAGCACTCCAGACAAAGAGAGGTGCTGGTGGAAATAACTTTTCAGCTGGGATTTACAGAGGGTGGCATGGAAACCAAAGGAATCGGATATGTGAGACTAGTTGGGGTGTTGGAAAGCTTTCCTCTTTGTTCATGGGGGGAGCTGTGAGGATGGGAGGCAGGGATAAGAGGTTCTTGCTTATAGGGAAAAATGAAGGAAGGAGCAGGCAGTGAGTGGATTTTTTTTTTGTTCCTCTGTTTTGTGAATGTGAAGAGGGGTGGGGAGTAGATGTTGCAAAACCGCTTTGGGGTTTCTGCAGATCAATCAGTCCTGTAAGTGTGTCTTTGAATTACAATTTATTGTGATTGACAGGATGGATAGGCTCAAAGGCACTCACATTTATGGTCTTCTTGAGTACACATTTAGAGTGGGGGTGAGATCCTGAATTGGGATAGCAGAATTTCTTGTCTTCTCCACTCTGAAATAACTTTTTCCTGGCAAACAAGTTGGCAACAGATAGGAAAGTTTTTTGTCTAGCGAAAAGATCGGCTCTCTGGCTTAGGTCTATTCTTTAGGGTAATAAAACTTTGAAGTGGTAGAGATGCTAGAAAAATATTTCATAAATCCTGAATTCCCCTTATTTCTTACCAGTTTTTATACGGTGGCTGAAATTTAAATTTGCTTTATTCTAAATAACAAGACTAAAAAAAAACTTTTAATGGCTCTTTAAATTATTATTTCCTGCTGGGAAGGTAGCAATAAATATACTCCGTTGTTACAGTAGTTCACTTTATCATCTATATTCTTAAATGAGCTTGATCTTCCTTGTTTTATATATTTCTTAAATGCACAAAATGTATTTATTGCAGTCAGGTAATGTTTTTGGCCCAATCAGTCTTTCAGTCTGTCTCCTCAGCTTCTTGTCGGTTAGTCTTCTACTCCCACCTTTAAATGCCACCTCTGAATTAGAAATGTTTCTAATATCCCTTAGAGCAGCAAACTTGAACTAAAATTAGCAGAGAAATGATCGTATACATTGTTCACTATAATACAATGTGATGCCATCCCAGTGCTGCCTAAAAAGAGGGGGGGGGGACCTATATAAATTTTTATATAACCTATATAAATCTGTATAAAAGTGGGAAATGGTGCAAATATATATAATTTAAATGCCACGGTGATTGAAACTTGAAAGGGGAAAATTTATATTCAGACTTAGGAGCTTAGAAATGATGTTCTTGGTTTATCTGTATAGGTTTCTCCTAACAGAGAACTTTTTAAAAGCACAAATCTTAAACAACCTAAAACATCAACATATTTTTTTTTTAAAAAAGGAGCTCAGTAGATATTTTGCTGTGATTGTGAGTTGGGACTGGGTCTTCTAGTAGGTGTATCATAGTTTTGTGAGCATTAGTTGGTCATTAAGAGAAAGGGAGCAAATTCATCATCAGCCTTTCTTGGGCAGCTGAGAAGTTTCAAGTAAAATGTATTTTAAAACTTGTAGTTGACATGGGTCTATGAAGATAATGCTCCATTTCTATCATCATTTCATCACCATTGACACACAGCAGAATAATTAATAAAGTTATAGATCTTGGTTATTTTATAAATTTTCATACGTGATAAAGTTCTGAATGCTTCGTAACGCAGATGAGTTCAAATATGGGGGAGTGTTAAAAATGGTTTTATTTTGGCAGACCATTTTTTTTGGTATGTGATCTGAAACAAAAACTCCCATTGAATTTGGTATTTAAAAAATGAAATCATTTAATCATCTCAAGTTCAAAATAAACTTCGAATGGATGAGAATAGGTATACTAATTCATTAGAGACACTTAGACTCTAAAAGATCTTTTGAAGCGCAGTATTACAAGGAATGCATTTGACAAACACATAGTGAGATTTGTCTCTTCTTAATTTAGCCCTAAGGAATTTCACTACAGATCCCATTCCAGGGTCCATTGCTGACTTCAATCAAGTGCTCAGTCCGAAATAGTGTTTCTTTGGAGACAAAAATTTACTCCAGTTTTTAGCAATGGCTTATAACTTCAGTTTAATGCTTTCAGAAAAGCTGTGGGGTGTACAATAAAAAAGAATTATTACATTGTGTTAAAAGGTGGGTATAATCAACAACAGAAATAGTATAGTATTCTACAGATATATTACTACATGTTAAAACATTTACACAAGAAGGGGCTTGTGTTGCTCACAGGCCATTTTCTGTCAAATTGTCACAGTGTGTTACTTTCTTAGGCACTGGGCCCTGTGAGTTGTGTATGCTACCTGCAATAGCATCCAGGATCCTAAACCATTTTTCCATATATTTAACATTTCTTAATTTCTGTTAATTGTACTTTAAACTGAGAGCATATATTGCAGGTGAGTGATGCTTGTATAACATGATTTAAAATATTTAATCCCCTTCCCCTCTCAAGTTTTTAAAAAACCAGTCAGATTTAAACTAAGAAAGATGGTCAGGACCAGATTCATAAATTATTGTGCAAACCAGGTCTGGTGGTGTGTGTGTGTGTGTGTGTGTGTGTGTGTGTGTGTGTGTGTGTTGGTTCTGGTTCCAAATCTTTGTTGCTTTATTTTCTCCCCCTCAGAAATGGGTGCACATTGAAGTGGAGTAAATTGCTGAGCTCCTGTGTTTCCTGTATTTTGAATTGATTTTATATAAAGTTCTTGGAAGTTTAAACAAATCTTCAAAACTTAATGCTTATGCATATGTGCATAGATTGTAAACATTTAAATTTTGAGTGGGGAGAACATCTATTTAGTTACAATTGATGCAAGTGATTAGTTATATTTTAAAACTACAAACATAATGAAAAGGAAAAATGTTTCTCTAGTAAAGTGCTATCTTATATGATTAATTTGAGTATTTTGGCATGGAAATATATGATCAAAAACCTTCTCTCCCATCCATTTTTGAATTCTTTTTTTAGCAAAGATTAAATGGGGGGGGGGGAGTATTCCAGTCCCACAGGCACTAAGCACTGGTGTTAGGCAAAAACCTTCTTGCAGAGTAAGATACATACAGTAGGCTGCCTTTTCACAGCTCCATTGTGTAATATTGTAAGGAAAGCTGGGTAAATAGGCATGGAATTTCTTTCTTCCCGGACTGGTAACTTTCTAGACCATGAAGTCGTCAAGTTCATCTGATACTCTAATGTCACAGTTTAGGATTATAATAAGAAAAGTTTTTTGTTTGCATGCTGGACTAAAGGATGTAATAATTGAGAAAATAATTTGGAGTGAATAGTTCATTTAATTTACACTGCATATTTTCTTATTATATTAACATTTTCGATTGCTCTTTTACTTATTAAGAGTACAATCAATAATACCAAAAAATCTGGTGGATCTCTAATTCAGATTCTCTTTATAGAAAGGAGGGTTTCTTTAAGAAGAAGGGGGAAATCTATAAAACAAAGAGCAAATAAAATAACCACTTCAGGCGCTTTCTCTTTTTCTTTTCTAATAACCAAGCCGGGAACTATGTGCAGTCAGTTGTGAAGTTTTTGCCCAAAGAAGCCTAAGAGCTTTTCTTTTCTCATGGCAGAGGGGATGCTTTTGAATCTGATAATGTTTGTGTGTGTCTCGCTGTGGGGCTGAAATGGGGAAGGGAGGGGGTGATGGCTGAAATGTTTCTGTTGCATGTGGGGGGAGATCGAAGTTGGAGGAAGAAAAGGTACTGTTGTGTTTTGCTTTTTAAAGTGACATACAGTGCAGTTCACCCAGAAATAAATCTCACTAAGTTCAATGGGACTTACTTCCAAGTAACCATGGTTAGGATTGCTGTGATAAAGCGTGTGCCTGTGTGAGAACTGGGGAGAGTCAGAATTCTGAACCCCCACCTTAAAACTAGAGGGGGAAGAGATGGATCTCACAAAAAAGATGAGCATATATGTGTTCCCCTTCCCTTAGAATGTAAATTTTATAGCTTGGCACCATTTAGTAAAGAGCTTTCCACCTCCGCTTCGCACTTCCAATCAGTGCTTTTCCATGAAAGTTGAAGCGGAGAGAGAAGTCATTTGTTCACCAAAGTCCTTCTTTACTGGTAGCAGGTGTTTGTTTCTAGAAAAGGCATTCACTCTAAAAAAAGGTTAGGGGATAACATCATATAAAGCTACTCATCTGTGCCCTGTGCTTCAGGAAGACAACATATTGTTACACAGGTTCTTGGCACTGAGATCCTGCAAGAAATTCGTTATCAGCCGTTATAATCAAACTCTGCTTGTGTATGGTTTGGCCTTCAGGGTAGAAAAAGGCTCTCTTATTGCTTCCTTATGGAGGAACTTGCTTTTGCCTGCAAAAATATATTGTTTTATCCCAGTTGTCTTAAGAGAGGGCAATAAAAGATCTTTAACATGATTTAAAGACAACAACTTCAAAACAAGTCCCACTGATGCCCGTTTTGATTTAATTATTTTCAATTTGGCATTGTTGTGCTGTTGCATAGAACAGGATGCCACCTTTCAAACTTGGCTAATTCACTTGCCTCCGGGGCTGAGTGATTTCCTCTTTACACTGGGAGTAATTGCCACATGGCAGGTTAAAACACACCTTCAGAATTGTTGATAGGAAGAGAGTGATGACTTAAATTATATGAGGGAAATCTGTACCTGGGAGGTGTGTGGTAGGAGATATGATTAACAAAATAATAAATTTTCAAATTTTGAATGCAGTTTTACTATTATATAAACTTTGAAATTGGCATCCGTGCCACAAACCTAGATTTCATTCGCTTCCATTTGTTGATTTGTTCTGTTAATTTTTCTGGCTCTGTATCAAATAGACACATTAATACATTTCATTGTGCTGCTTTGTCTCAGAAGCTCCTTCACTGGACATAAACATTTTTTTTTCTTGGTAGGCAAGAGGGAGGCTTTTGAAATGTTTGTTTTGTTTTTAAGTTAAAAATACTATTTTCACATTTGACTTTGTTCTTCTACCCACACTGGAGTTTCAGTCCTAGTGTGTGCAGTTTGCACATGGAATTTAAAACAGTTTTTGTTTTCTTTGAAAAATCTGCTTGTCTTACGTGAAAAGGGTTTTGAAGCAATACAGGGGGGAATGCAGTAGATAGAACATTTCCAGAATTCAGTTTCAATTTGTCTTATAACAGTGTATATATGTGTGTGCACGTTTGAACTGATGGTTCAGTTGATTATTGAATTTCTATCCGTTAATATATTTTCCACAGAGATCCTGATTTTAGGAAGGGGTTAAAAAGCTGAACTAGGAAGGAGGATATATTAAAAAGTACAAGTGCACTTGCACATTCGTATACATAAGGTAATTTAAGCCAAGATCCATAGTGTGGAGATTCATTGGGAAAACCTGGAGTCTCGTTTTGTTTTATAAAAACCCTGCTGTGTCTGGTGAACAGAGGTTGTCTGTATAGAGGACGGTTATTAAAAACTTTGCAATGTAAGTATCTCATCAGGTCAGTAGAGTTTCCTGGACAAGGTGTTAGTTAGCATTGTGAATCTGACTCTTTCAAATTCACTATTGCACATCGTTCTCTACTGACTTGGTCTTTATGGCAATATCAGCATTTGTTATCTGCTAGCCTGCACATGTTACCCAACCTCCATGTCCTTGCAAAGAGACAGAATCTGATCAATTCACTGCCCGCTTACCTGAAACACTTCCATCCGTTTCAGGACTTTCAACAACAAATGGATCAGTAGACGAGGATTTCTGCCACCCATTAAGGGTTGTTGTGTATCCTGGCATTCTGGGTGGAGTATTACATTAACTGCATGCAAACTTCATAAAAGCACACTATAAAAATTCTAAGTATCGATAAAAAAACCACAAACATTGAAAATACTTGGGTGGGAGAGAGAAGCCACTGTGTCCCATTTTGATATGCTGCTTCTCATTCTGCCCCACTGGCAAAACTACCACGTGGTGCCTTTGAACAGGTATTAGCATATAGGCAGCAGCTAAACCAGAGTTGGAAACAAACCTATGGAAGTCACTGGCATGCAAATGTTTTAATTAGCCGACAGGGGTTGGCAGAGGAGGGACAGAGAGCTCTGCTCCTCTCCCAGCAGCCTGCTGCATATCTATACTGGGTGAAGAGGAGGCAGCTTCTGTCCTGCAGCAACGTACTTGCTGGAGTGCCCCATCCATCGTCTGTCAGTCCATTAGCTCACTTGCATGCAATTCCTTATTGTTTATGGCTACCAGGCAAGTGTGTTAATACAGGGGTAAACTAAACAGTCATAGGTTTGGCAAGCCGCTTTGAGGTTTTATTACAATCAAGCGGTATATAAATCTTGTTAAATAAATAAAAGCGATTCTCTGTGAGAAGCTTGACTTTGCTTCACTAGTTCATGAAATAATGAATAAGGAAAATCAACGCAAATTCATAAGGGAAGAGAAGTTTGTATCTTTTTTGAAGAATGGGAGCGTTGGCCCATTTGTATATAGCAGCTGTATGCCAATGAACCTGGATATTTTAACATGAACACTATCCTGGCACTATTTCTCCTCAATCTATTTAGCTTCCTGAATTTATGCTAGTATGGTTTAGAAGAGAGCCCTACTTGCCTGTATAAGCACAAGAAGGGTGGGATAGCACTATCAGGTAAAGCATAAAGCATCCTGCATGAAGACAGTGGGAAATGACCAGTGTGCCTTTGCAGTATTAGGCAATGGAGCATGTGTATAGTGTGTTCCTTGAGGGCAGCATAGGAGCTAACATGCTTCTGGATTTATCTGGCACTGTTTGATCCTGTCAAAAGGAAACTGTGTAATGACTCACACATGCGGGACTGAACAAAGCAGTTTTGGGGAATATATCCCATCCCCGAAGAGGCAGTTTACTCAGTTAAAAACCAGTCATTCCTCTTTAAAAAAATCTAGGAGTGGCCAGCGGCTTAAAAGTGTTCTCCCATATCCCATGGCCTCATACAAACAAATAAAACATGGGAAGTGGCAAAGAAGAGTGTAGATGAATTAGTTGATATTTTCAGCCAATTTTTCTAGGGTTTTCCTATGGTCTATTTCCTATATACACTTCTAGTTCACATATATTTTAAGCTTTACAAATGACAACCCAGGTATATTCAAATAAAACATAGTGATTGTTTTCTCTTAGGCAAAAGGCCGATATAAGTAGATGGTGTTGACCTGTGTTTCAAGACCTAGACTGTCTAGTTCACTTTTTGGTTGTGCTGTGACCATCCTGTGTTGCTTTGGGTGGGTCATTGCTTCAGTAACATCTAATTTCTATGACAGTTACCCCCGTTTTGGAATAGAATTACAGTGAAGTAGTTGGGTGTACTTCTTGGTGTTGGGCACCTTAGAAAAACCTCTGTAAATAAGGTACTTGACCACATGAACAGGGTGAAAAAAAGCTTGCTTGTGGTGTGTGTGTGAAGGATTGGAGGAGATGCAGAAAGCCTGTTTTTCTGCCATCAGCAAAGACTCAAAAAGAAGTATATAATGGGAGAGGCAGCAGATCCTGTCAAATAGCAGGACTTCATCCATTGTAGTGAGGTAGGGAACAGCTGGATTTTTAGATGAAGGGCAATACTATGCCAGTATAATGGAGCAAAGTGATATTTGAGCATCGTCAAACACTTCGTACCTTAATTTTCCTGGTGTACCTTATAGGATAATTCTTTGCATTCTTGTTATTCAACATTCATTAACTCCAAAATATTTACAAATGATTTATGTTTGTAACCTAGTAGGGAGTTTTTAAACTTGAACCCAGTGTGTTTTGTATAGAAAGCACTCCATAGCATGACCTGAATTTGACCCAGCTCTGCCCATTTTTCTGCCCTGAAGATATTCTTGGGACTCTCAGAAATGGCTTCCCAGATGGACGAAGGTCTGGGTCACAGAGCTCTTCCGATTTACATGTGAAAGGATGCTGCCGCCTTTTGGTTTAGGTCCTGATTTGCCAGATGTGGGATTAAAGGTGGAAATGCTGAATATCAGATAATTGACATAACTGGACTGTTTGTGGCAAGTTGTTTTGCTGCAATCTGATTAGTTACAGCCAGCCCTTAACGTCACAATAAACAGCCAGTTGGAATTGATGACTATCTCCTCCTAGCTCAGGCTGAAGCAGCATTATCTTTGCCTGGACAAGGGAGTGGAAACAGTACTGTTAACATCTCTCTGCCTTCCTATTTTTTGGTGGGGGGGCACTCATGTATGGTGTAACTAGGTTCTTACGGCTGACTTAAATGCCCATCAAACATTTTTTGTGTGCCCAGCTAGTTGACTGAGAAGCATTTCAAGAAGGCAAGAAAAAGTTCATAGAGGGGGGTGCCAAAGATACAATACAAAGCTACATCTTCATCTTCCAGTGAGCCTAACAGTCTAGAACAACTTGGTTCTTGGAGGTCACTTTCAGTATTATTGACCTTTTCCAATTCCAGAGAGTATGCCGATACCAAGCAGTTTATGCAGAGAGTTGGCATCCCTCTCTTCTCTGATTCATCTTGGTTCACCTATTGGACATACACAATGTTTTAGACAAGCTCCAGCTTCTATTTTAGAAGATGTTGTGCCTTTGTTTCTTGCAGCTGCCCGGCATTTGTTTTGACAAGGTACCTTCTCCAAACAGAGACTATGGCTACGGACTCTGGCAAGTTGCATTTGTTCATTAATGAACGGTGACCTGGTTTTCTTCTATTTCTTTGCCTTCGTGTATTACTAGGGTGGATGCATTAATCTGAAGTGGATGGCAGTTTATAACGCCAAGATACTTTCTTAGCAAGCAAAATTTAGCAGTTTTTCCCCCTCGCACTTAAAGAAAAATTGCAGACTTTTTTTTTTTTTCAATAAGTAGAAGGGAGAGGCTGGCATAGCACAGTGGGGAACTGAAGAAGAGGAGGAGTAGGAGGAGGAGGAAGAAGAAGAGTCATCTCTTATACCCTCCCCCCTTTCTAGTAGAAACCATTTTCTACAAAATATATCAAAAACATTCACTTTTTTGAGATTTTATGTGTGTTTTAACTAGACCAAACTATGCAGTTGGGTGATGAAAGTATGTTAATATTACTTTTGCAGTAGACTCTTTAGGTGGAATTTGCAGGTGTGAAGGAAAGCAATTGTTCTGATTTAAAGATTTAAGTTGCAGGACTTCAGTCAACTTCACCCCTGACCTTTTCTTGTCCTATTTTTGCCTCTGATGTAAACATAACATTCATGTTGTTCATGGAAGGAGGCATCGTTTTAATTTTGAGTGCCAAAAATCTTTGCACTGAGGTCGCTTTCTCTCCTACGCCCAATTCATTCAGTCAGATAAAGTGGCATTTCAATAATACAACATAACAATCATGCTGAGCATTTTCTTTTTGTTCATCTAACTTAAAATTTACCCTTATGCTTGGCCAATATTTGGTTTCAAGTATTCCATACTTCATGTCGTGTAATTCTGAGAGTTACGTTTGGCATAGCGAAAGGACAGAAACAATCATTTCTCTCCATAGGCAATTAGAAATTAAAACGTAATATTCTGTTTTTTTTGGGATTTAATATTTTCATAACAATGTTGTTGCACTATCTATATTTGGATGAAATGTTCTAAATTTGTGATCAGGTTGTGTATTATTAATTTCTGTAGCGCTTTTAAAATTTCTGTATTCTTGATCTTTATAACATACTCTTTGGCAGTTTGCTGTTATCCCCATTTTAGAGATGGGGAATTTATAATGGTGTACCATTGGTTAACTTTGTCCAGCATTTTTTCTCTTGAAACAAACGCTACACAGAATTCTTGCTATTTGCAGCCTTTTGTTAAAAAGAAAATAGAAACTATTTTTTGGCTCCATCACCACATTCAGAGAAATGATCTACAAATGAGAGTCCTGCTTGTTTCAATTTGTATGCTTTCAGACTGCACCTACTGTTTTTATTTTCCCATAGTATTTCAGTGTGAAGTCTTAAAAGTAACCATAGTGCAGAAATTAGTATCTCGCCTACCACAGGATACTCAAATAGGATTTACCGGGCTATGCTGTAAGGTTGAGCTTTTATTTTTTTTATTGGCAAAGAAACGACACTGCCGACACAGAGTGCCATATGTAAAGATTTTCCCAGACATTTCAGCAATTTCTGCCCAGACACTGTTTGACAGCTGATTGCTGGCTATGTCCGGGAAATTCCGGATGTATGGCAACTGTACTATATGAATATTTTCAGAGGGGTAAGAGAGGAGGCTAGTTTTATGTGCAAAGTATATATCTGGTGTGTTCTTTAGTAGAAATGCCCTATAGTTTATCTTCTACCATGTAGCTTGCTCAGGGTAGAACTTGATCACTGAAAAGGGCAACTACTGTACCAGTAAAAGAAATAACACCATTCTTGTGGAGTCCATGATTGGCATGTATTGGTGGTAATGCAGCCACCTAATGTTGGTTTGGAATCCAGAGCAGAACTGGGCCAAGTGTGGTAAATAAGGCACTTGGTGAGGGAAGTTCTAGATCAACTCTCCCGCTGCTTTAGTTTCCCTACAATAATGCAATCTCTTGTCTGTTGTGAAAGGACTTTCTCAAGGGAAGGCAGAAGGGGTTGGTTGCTATTAGACTATCGATTCTAAGGGAACAATAGGGCCAGAATGAAATATAACTAATGAAAAGCATTTTTGAACATGCATGTGTTGCACTAGAATGGGAACTTCAGATAAAAACTCCCTGTTATGCACATTGAATTCTGAGTTATGCAAATGTCCAGAGTTAAAAACTCTCTGTGTCTGTCTGTCTGTCTGTCTGTCTGTCTGTCTGTCTCTCTGTCTCTGTCGTCTCTCTCTCTCTGTGTGTGTGTTCTTGACTTTCTATAGCCATCTGGAATAAAGGGAGACATACTCAATGTTTTGATAACTGATGTAGTTCCTTGTACTATGAAACCAGAACGAGCGCATCTGACCTTTTTGCAAAGAGGGCAAAAAGAAAAACCCGGTCATGACTATTCTTATATTTGACTATCATTTTTCTTAATAATGTAATATTTATTGAAATAAAAGGTTTCCATGCTCTGGTGTCAGCAGAAAATGTTTAGAGTTTCTACACTGTTTTCACAGTCCAGAGTAAAGGTGGACCCAAGTCCAATGTGAATTTTTAAGTTTTGCTGCCTCAAACCTTGATATAGTAGTCTTGCCCTGACTTGGAATAACCAGGCGCTTCTTCCCTCCCTTAGCCCATGCCGCCACATGGAGAAAGTTCTGTTCCAAAGTTTGACACATTATTGCATAAAATCAAATGTCTGCTTTTGCTTGCTGATGCGCTGTAGGGCTGTGTATTTTCTTTAAAGGTACTGTACATATTCATGTGCTTTGAAAATATATTGTTTGAAGTACGGTGCACTAAAATAAACTGAAGAAAGGAATTGTTTGAATAATGTCTGTCGGATTCTGTAGTTCTTGGTTACGGCATGTAAATGGTTGGAGGTATAGGCTTTGCCCCAGAAACTGGTGATGGGTTCCTTGTGGTGCTAGTTCTTTCTTGGAGTGGCATGTTAACACATTATTTATGACATATTATAAAGTAAGTATAGCACTGTCTAGGTCTGTTAAAGGTGGCATGGCAACATGATGTCTCTGTGCTTGTGACATTTTACCTAGCCTGTGTGGGTGTGTGTGGGTGGGTGGGTGGGTGTGGGAATCTCATAGTTCCTGAGAAATAGCAATATTTTTAGACCCTATTTTCACAATCACTGGAATTGTGTGGTAAGTCCTTTCCTGGGCTGTACCACTTCAGATTGCAGGTGGTAAATTTTCTCCATGGAATCAGGAAAAACACCCTTTAGAGCAGATTAAAACTCTTTACCCTGGTGTACCGAGCCCTCCCCCTGTGGGAAGCATTCAGATGCCACCCCATTTGCACCCTGAAATGGTACACTCTAAGAAAGCCTCAACTATGTAACTTCATTTATTATGTAAAATGGGCCTAAACTTTTGTGCAGTACTCTCCCCTGACCCAAGTTCAAGTTTGAGTGTGACAGTTTCTAATGAGGTTCAGTTTGCATTATACTACATATGGACCTGATAAAGTGGTAACCCAGGAGTAAGAATCGGTGAAATGAGAGAGAAGCTTTTTAAAAACCCATCTCTTCCTTGAAAGGGTTTTGTCATCCTAGTAATTTTAGTTAATCTGAAGTAGGAAAATCCTTCTCCTTTCAGTGTTCTTAAACCTTTATATGCCTCCACTCAGTGATGTATCCAATTTGAGGCTATTTAGTGCTGGAGCACTTGTTTTGTCATCTAGGGATGAATGAATTTTAAGAGTTTCCTTGGATTTTAAGGTCTGGGATGAGACTAGAATGGCACTCAGGGTGATTTCTGATCCTTGGTCTCCAGGTTGCCTTTGCTGAACCTCTTCCTCCTTGGACACTCTGTAGACCATCTTAGAATAAAATACTATGAAGATTGTATAGAAATACCCCAAATAAAATAAAAAATTCCTTTCAGCAATCTTTCATTAGCATAGTTCACTTTTTGGTCTATCAATCATTTTGTTCTTGTGTGTATGGAGTTCGTAGCAAGTACTGTAAGTACAGTGGTACCTCAGGTTACATACGCTTCAGGTTACATACGCTTCAGGTTACAGACTCCGCTAACCCAGAAATAGTGCTTCAGGTTAAGAACTTTGCTTCAGGATAAGAACAGAAATTGTGCTCCAGCGGCGCGGTGGCAGCGGGAGGCCCCATTAGCTAAAGTGGTGCTTCAGGTTAAGAACAGTTTCAGGTTAAGAACGGACCTCAGGAATGAATTTAGTACTTAACTAGAGGTACCACTGTACTATGATTAGTTGCTTCCTTCTTGATGAAATCAAAGACAGTCATGTTGACCCAGTTTAGGCTGATCTCTAGCTAATAAGCCATAGTACATTGGACTGAGAGTGAACATTAGGCTTGTATATGGCCTTTCTCCCTTTCCCTTCTCTTATGCACTCTGCTGAAAAACTACCAGGGTTTGTTTAAATCAGTTTCCTATTACATTAGAACCAGGAAACCTGAAACCAGGTTTAATCTCTGATTACAAACTAGGATATGATTTTCCTAGTTTTCCACTGAAAACTGAGATTTAATAAAGTCTTGCATTATAGTACACAAGAATAGGGAACAGGGAGGCATGCAGGTATAGCACTTTTCTCTTGGTGCAAAAATTATTTATGTCTGAAATAAGCCACTGTCCCCCTTCCCCCACCTGTTCGAACTGAAAGTTCCCTTTTTGGCCCAGTAATAGCATTAAGGCACTATTGTATTTCCTCTATTCTTAATTTTCGTGAACCACCCTGATAAACTTTTATACAGAGGTATAAACATCTCAAACATTACAAGGAGTGTATTATCTAGCACTACTCTAGAACTATTATTTTCCCTCCTAGGCGGCATTCATATTTAGCCAACTATGGGAATGGAATGCTGACATCTTGCATGTCCCACTTTTAAGATGTATGCATTAAAACTAAAAATAAAATAAAATATGTAACCCCATTTTTCAAGCTGCAAAAATTTCAGCTTTTGATAATTTCTATGTTCCCGATCTTTGGCATGTTGGATATAGCTCAGGCATGTTCAGACCCTACTGTTTTGTCCTCATGTGAAACAGAACACATCAAGGTGTGCAAATGAAGGTGACTGTCTAAAGAGCTTCAGACTGCCTGCACTTTGTGAGGAAAGTTGCAGTAGTAACAAAGCCAAAATCACTCTCTTAATCATCTGGAAAAATAGCATTCCACCCTGACATAGCTGAAGGGGAAGGTGGGGGGTGGTGGAGGAGAGGTTCCAACATGACCCATAAACACAAGAGGACTACCATAATCTGATTTGTTAGTCTGGGATGAGCTGGATTGTGAATCTCTTTCCAGTTCTCAATAGGAGCGATAACGCTGACATTAAAGCCCTGAATGCAACTAGTATTTATTTTGCTGTCATATGGAGTTCTTGCTATGGGTTAGTGATTGAATAGGTTGAGAGATTCACTTTCTGCTGTAGAGGAAAAGTTAAGACATGTCGGAGAAACAGCTGTTTCTTCCGATTCCGTGCTTGTCCTGTGATCATGCAAGCTACAATTTCTTCAGAGCTGTAAATCTAGTATTGTGCATTTTGTGAAATCGAGAGTGCAGGAGCTGGAAGGTGCTGAGGACCTTGGGCTACACATAATAGCCAGCATAAGATGACCAAGAATTTTTAGGTCTAAAAGAACCTGCATATTTGTCTTCTTTTCTCTCAGTCTCTTTCGCCTATTAGTCCATGTGGCGGTAAAGCAATATGGGAAAGTTTTAAATTGAAATTATTACAGCTATTTCTGGCGTCACACCGAAGTTGGCCAAGTCAACTGACTTTGTAGAGCTACCATTTATTTATTTATTTATTTAGAGGGGGGGGGGAATGTGCAGTTAGATTTGCTCATATCTAACATGTGCCTACATGTAATTCTCTTTGTGATGTGAGCTATTCAGTTACTTGTTTAATAGCCTATTCTAAAACTAGTAAACTAGTTCTTAGCTGTTTCTTGTTGAAGGAAGTGGCTAATTTGGAGCCTTGTAAACTGTAAGGAAAAATTAACTGAAGCAGGCAGAGTTCCCAGATGTACAGCTTTGCACTGAGGGCGGCACCAGTTAAATGGTATAATCTTGCACTATAGGCATGTATGCACTGGATACATTTTGCCTGGAGGATTTAGGAATTTGTCTCCTGGCTGCTGGTACTACTTACTGATTCTGATTTATTAGTTCTTTATTGTTAAAAAAAAATGATAAGCTGCACCATATCTGTAGGATATAGGAACAGTTTTAACTGAACAAACATTTTCATAGAGCAGTTTGCGACTGGGCCAAGGCCCATTTCCACTATCTTCTTGAGGATAGTAGTTGCTTTTTTTTTTTCATTGACAGCAAACTGCTGCTTCTGTTGAGTAAAAGGCTTAATTAGAGGAAGACACTGGATAGGCTTTCCGTATCTGAGTACTTGTTATGC
The DNA here is from genome assembly GCF_964106915.1 of Podarcis gaigeae. NCBI lineage: Eukaryota > Metazoa > Chordata > Lepidosauria > Squamata > Lacertidae > Podarcis > Podarcis gaigeae. The sequence continues at coordinate 43,975,282 of NC_139682.1, read as the reverse complement.
TGCATCTTATTGTTCTTTCTCTGACAGTACGTACAAAATGATGGTAGTATTTCAGCAGCTACCTTGGTGGGATGACTGAGGTATGCTTCACTCTCATAAAACAGGGCAGAACTTGAATCAGGGAAGTTGATTCACACAACTCCTAACAAGTTGCCGGTAATACCTTTTACTTCTTGGATTCTGTAGTGCATGCCTGCATGATTATATATATATAATATATATATATATATATATATATATGTATATATATATATATATACATATATATATATGTCTTGTTTAAGACAGATTCTTGCCTTCCGAAGAAAGTGTGGTTGCAGTGGGGGGGGGGTGTTTCAAATTTTACTGTATTTTTACTTATTTAGGGTATTTCTTTCTGGACGATGCCCATCCACAGTGGCTTGAAGTAGGAAATGTTTACAAAATATCAACTGTAAAAGTTTGCAAAATATATACAGTGTTCAAAAACAAAACAAATAAATATGCTCAGCTGGCCAATTAAGCACTTTTACAGCCCTAGAAAAATAGAATTGTATAGTTGGAAGGGCCCCAGGGGTCATTCTAGTCCAACTCTGCTGCAATGCAGGAGTCTCAACTAGGAACTCTCGGTTCAAGACTGGACTAGTCAGAAAAGAGATGTCTTTAAAGCCTTTTGAAAAACTTGAAGCCTGGAAGCCTGTCTCAGATACACTGGCATAAAGTTCCAAACCCATGCGGCCATCATGGAGAAGGCCTTCTCCCTCATTTAAACCAGCAACTTAAATTTAAACCAGCAGTTTAAATGAACACTTGTATATGAGAGCTTGTTCCTTGGCCTGCTTCTTCTTGCATCTGATGTTTGGGGTTATTCGACAATATAGTCATACCTACAGACACTTCAGGTTACTTTTTGGGGTTATGGACCCGCCAAAACCCAGAAGTACTGGAACAGGTTACTTCCGGGTTTTGGCGGTTGCGCATGTTCTGGAGCGTGGAATCGCAACCCACGTGTGCGCAGACATGCCGCTGCGGGTTGCGAACGTGCATCCCGCACGGATCCCATTCGCAACCTGAGCGTCCACTGTAGTTTCAGCAGAAGCAACTGGCTTAGAAGCTTAGAATATGTGGGCTGAGCCATAGTTGCTTTATTAAGCATCCCCAGCTGATCACTCATCAGAATATTGCCAATGTACCTGTGGATATTTCTGGTGCTTGCAATTTATAGGTAGCTGGGTAGACAGACTTCTCATTGTCTCTAGGAGCAAAGAAAACAACAACGGGAAAGCTGTGTCTCTTACACACACACACACACACACACACACACACACACAGGCTTAGTAGGGCCAGAAATGCTTTTGTCTGGTTCTGAATTGGTGATTAAGCCATTTGCTGTATGTAGCTAATGTTTGAGATGACAACTAACCCCCCCCCCCACATTTGACTTTCTTGCTACATGGTGCGCCAGTATGTTTTAATTCACATATTAAACCTTTTACTAAGTGTAAGACCAAATGTGAAAAGGGGGGGGGGGGGGCTGCTATCTGAAAATCTTGTTGAGGTGTAAATTTGTCCCATGACTGGTAATGACTTCTCTTGTATAAGCTATGAATGAAGGAGACTGGACACAGTATATGCAAACTAGCTGTATTTGATGTCTTCCTCTGGTGAATTCGCGTGAGCTTTCCATGAGCTAAATCCCTGCTTGCAGAGCAGCAAAGTCATTCAGAGCCTCGCAATCCTGTAAAAATGTAAACACGCAAATCAAGGTGGGAGATGAGGCTTCCTTTCATTACTTTAATTTTGTGTGTTGTGTATGTTTCCTTTATTTCCTGCACACTTTTATCCATGTGCAAGTGTGTAAGGTAGGTTTCCAGTAGCAGGAAACACTGAGGACATAGTGTGGCTAAGAGTTGCAATTCCATTCATTTTCTTTTTTCGTCCACGGTTGAATTTTTTCCCCATTTTCATATTTTCTTTTCTGTTTAATTAGGTTGTGATGGGAAATTATCTCTATTCGAGAGTAAAACTCCTGACTTTGTCCCAAGCCGAAATTTTGCGTGTTGCACAAGTACATAATGGCGAGAGGGTTTTTTTAAAATATAAAAAAAAACAATTTCTTCATAAAAGCTTCTTAAAAGAGAAACTGTTTTCCTTCCCCATGCTGCCTCCTCCCTGCCCCCCCCTAATTAAACGGTTTGAATTTGCACGTTAACCGCTTGGCGCTTCCTCAGCGCCTCAGATGATTAGAAAAGGATATTCATTTATGCCTTTTAAACGCCGCCCCGATTAAAATCAGAGAGATTTTTTCCTTCATCAAAATCTAACATCCTTGAAAAATTAATTTGATGCCTCTTGTTATCAATTAATTGAATCTAGTTGGAAAGGAGGCTTGTGCAGCGGGTGGTTAGAGCTAGTCCTTCTGTTCTTAGCTGCTTTTTTAAAACACACTCTCCCCCCCCCTACTGCTTCTTCCAAACTGTGACATTATAAAACTTTCTTTTATTATCTTACTCTTCTTATATAAAATAAATGAATAAAACTTGTTTCTGCCCCCGCCTTTCTTGGGGTGTCTTCATATACTGTATAGAAAGGAAACCTCCTCTTCCTTCCACTTCCTAAGAAGACTTCAGGAAAAAAAATAGTGCTTTCTTGCCAATGTAGCTGGGTTTTCATTCTCTTTCAAATGGGGATATTGGATATTTCATTTGACTCTCCCTTTCAATTAAAAACGCAGAGCACCTTCACTTAAACCTGCTTCTTTTCTCTGCTGAAGTAATTTTTTTGTTGTAAATTTCGGTTCTTCCCACGAGACGAGACAGACTCCTTCAATATGAATAGACTTCTTTCCCCACTTTATTAACTTCTCAACTCTTTGTCCCCTTTTCTGCTTTCTTAAACAAAAAGCTGGCAATCAAAGGTACTGACTTATTCGCACAAGCTTTTTTTTATTATTTCTTTAAAAATTATTTAAATAAACTATATCTTGAAGTGTTTTTCTCTTTTCTGCATTACACTGAAACTGCAGAGTTATTCAAACTCTATGTCTCCCTAGTTCTATAACATGATCATGAATAGATGGATGGAACAAATTTTAGATTGCAACAGAATAGCATGAGCAGTAGAGAACAAATTTTTCACTTCCTCAATCTCCATTGCTTTAGAAAGGCCACTCCTGTTAATTGTACTTAAGTGTTCTCACAGACCTGGCAAGGGTATAAACTTGTATGTATCGTTCACCTTACGGCTACTGTTTTCAATCCAGCAGTGTTCTTCCTCAGACTGGGATCCCTCTAGTGATTAGACTATACAGAAGTATTTTGAAATTAAAGTTTTTTGCCCTATCTGTCCATCTGTCTGGATATAAAATGATAATCATGGAAGACAACAATGTAAACTTACCAGCAAGTCTGTTTGATGGCTATCTCACCTAGCTTCTCTGCTTAGTTTGGTCCTTTCATAGCTGTTTTTATACAACTGTTGTTGAGAAATGGTAGTGTTTCTGATTAACGGCAGTCACAGCTGAGAGCATAGACTTGTCATGCAGAAATGGCTTCCCCTACAGACAGAGCTACTGATTCGGCAAAAGTGAATGAAATTTTATAAATTAAACCATATGCACATTTAAGAAAACTCCACTGGAGTTCAGTTTTGCATAGCAAGTAATTTTGCAGGTTAATGTGTAATTGGCATAATTCTTATTTATGTGAATATGGCGGTCGATGCAATTCCTCTTTCAGAATGAAAGTAGGAAACTATTATTATTAGGATGAATATATTTAAGCATATGCAACTTAAAAATGCTAACAGATTTGCCAACTATAATTGACATAAAGTTTAAAAATAAAACTAGTTGGAAATCAGGCATGTGCCACTGATTCCATTCCTTAGCTGGTTGGCCTATTACTAATAGAAACTACAAAAAAATCCCCAAATGTGAGAACCTGATGGTAGCACAGCCTAAGCCATAAAATAGTTTGGACCTCAAATAAATGAAATGTTTTAGAGCATAATTAATAATTACCCAAGGGTTACCTTTGGTTGAACCTAGTATTGTCGAAGGGGTAGACCATTTAGCTCAGTTGGGGATTGAACAAAGCACATTTTAGATAGATAGATTCTTTATTGTCATTACACAAGTGCAACATTGCACAAGTGCAACGAAATTGGATGCCATCCCTTAAAAACAACAAAAGCAACACAACAACAACAACCAAACAAACCACATTCCAGCCACACCCACACCCACACCCATCAAACTCCCAGGTCACACTATCGAGTTACTGCATTTAAGAAGGCCACAGCTCTTTGATAGAAACTATTTTTCAGTCTATTTGTCCTTGACTTGATGTTTCTGTATCTCCTGCCAGAAGGCAGTAGTACAAACAGACTGTGTCCCGGGTGAGATGCATCCTGCAGGATATTGTTTGCTTTCCTAAGACAACGGGAACCGTACAGTTCTTCCAAAGATGGGAGGGGATGACCAATAATCCTTTGGGCTGTGGTTATGACCTTCTGGAGCACCTTCCTCTTCCTAGCTGTACAGCTGGAGAACCAGGCACAAATACAGTATGTGAGAATGCTCTCTATGGAGCCTCGGTAGAAGGACACCAGCAGTCTCTCACTCAGATTGTTCTTCTTTAAAAGTCTGAGGAAATAAATTCTCTGCTGGGCCTTCTTCACCAGAGCAGTGGTATTTGCGCTCCAAGTCATGCCCTGATCGATAGTCACTCCCAAAAACCTGAATTCCGCCACCCTCTCCACCCGTTCCCCGTTGATATACAAGGGCTGAATGTCCGCCTTTTTTCCCCTGTAATCCACCACCAATTCCTTGGTCTTAGTCGTATTAAGAGCCAGATTGTTCTCTCCACACCAAGCACAAAGCCGCTCCACCTCGTCCCGATAGGCGGACTCATCCCCTCCTGAAATGAGCCCCACCACCGTAGTGTCATCAGCAAACTTGATGATTTTGTTGCTGGAATAAATGGCTGTACAATCATACGTATAGAGAGTATAGAGCAGGGGACTCAACACACAACCCTGTGGTGAGCCGGTGTTAAGGCTAAGGGCTGTGGACATATGTGACCCTACTCTAACCCTCTGAGAACGTTCTGACAAAAAGTCCAAAACCCAGAGACAGGTGGAGTTGGAGAGTCCAATCGCCTCTAGCTTGGACACCAGTCTATGGGGGAGGATAGTGTTAAAAGCAGAGCTAAAATCCACAAACAGCAGCCTCACATAACTCCCCGGCTGCTCCAGATGGAACAGAGCAGCATGGAGAGTAGTAGTGATAGCGTCTTCCGTGGATCTATTTGCCCTGTATGCAAACTGGTAGTTGTCAAAAGTTGATGGAAGACAGGAAATAATGTGACGGCGCACCAGTTTCTCAAAACACTTCATGATGATTGGAGTCAGTGCAACTGGTCTGTAGTCGTTCAGACTACTGATTGTGGATTTTTTAGGCAGAGGAACAATAGTTGACGACTTCAGGCAGGGTGGGACAATAGACTGGTGTAAGGACTTGTTGAAGATCTTAGTAAAGACCCTCGCCAGCTGATCCGCACAGCCCTTCAACACCTTTCCCGTGATGCCATCAGGTCCAGCAGCCTGGATTTTGCATGCTAACTATGTGTTCTACCACTAATAATGCTGGGCTTTCTACTTTTTCACCAATTTCTGAGCCTACAATGCACTTTGCTATTTTGATTTCAAGCTTATCTTTTCAAGGGCTCGCAAAAATGTTCAAGACCCATTTACACTCTGTAGGCTGTGTTTTGTCACTTGCTTGTTCTAAACCATCAAGGGGTAGAAATATCAAGTCATAATTAAATCGTGGTCAATATTATGCTCCAGTTAGTTGTGAACCTGAACATAAAAACACTACCTAGCTTGGTGTGTTAGATATAAAGTGATAACTGAGCTGCTACTAGTGCGTGTACCCCTTGAATTACTGATTTCTTAACTTTGTTAAGTAGATTCTGCACTATGACAGCAGCTTCATGTATTATAGTTATGCAAAGGAAAAAAGTTGGAAGGTGTATGCATCCCTCTTTTTAGTTTCATCATCACTGATTGACTTGGAAAACTCAGAATTTTTTTCTCTGGGCCCTTTGGGAAAGTGATGCTTTCAAGGTTTCTATATTGAAATGTATTTTTCTACTAAGCAGAACAGCATGGTTAGTTGGTCATCTCCTGTACCAAAGATGATCTTCGTGGAACAGTCAGGGGTGTGTTTGATGATAGAACTTCAGGTTAGGTGTTGGTCTTGCAGAGCATAAATTGAACTTTAGAATATAAATTGCTTCAACAGTCCTGGTTTTATGCTACCCTTAGAAGCTTGCTAGTTTAGTTGCAGCCTCCTATGCTTACCCTGATACTTCTCTTGGTTATGGAAGTTCACAGTGCAGTGCATTGTGGAGCAGCGTTAGAAACTCTGATATATAAGATAGGCACCAAATGGCTCCTTAAACCAGGGTTACAGTCACCAAAACAGAACGCCTAGTTGCTATTTTGGGGCCAGACAGCTCAAAAGCCATCTTTTCCAATAAGACTTTTTGCTTCCTGAAATTAATTGTGATTGTGCAGATAAAATATAACAGAATTCTGCGGGATGTGTTGTTAGTGTGTGAAAACAGTCCAGATCCAAGGATCTCCAGGCATGCACTTCCAGAGGGCTGGAGACATCAGGTACCATCCTGACACCTGGGCATCTTCGCTTGGTTTCAAGTGGCTGATAGCCAGGTGCCAAATGAACCTGGCGCCTGGCGAATTTTGAACACTGTTGTGGAGATGACTTCTGATCCCCCCTTCCTCCAATGGATTTCCCATTTTATTCTCCCAACTACCCTGTAAAATACTGTGATCTATATCAGGCCTCTGAGTGAACTTGATGGCTGAATAAGGAAACCCAAGCACATTATTTAAAATACCACAGTGGCTCCCCCAACATTCAATATATTTTCTTGACAGATTGGGAATTAGGTAAACTATATTTAAGATAGAAAAATGTTACAATATTTGTTCCGGATTGGTTCAATTTTCGCTTCTATTGTGACTTAATATACATCAAGTTTGAAAGATGTACATTAGAGCCCTATACTTGTTTACTCTGATGTAAGTCCCACTGAGTTCAATGGAGCTTACTCCTAGGCAAGCGGGTTTAAGATTGCAGTCTTCCAGAGCAATCCAACTTCCCCCTACCATGCACTAAGTCAAGTAGCTATAGTAGTGGGGTAGTGAAACCTTTCTAGAGTGGGCAAGGTTGATATTATTGGATGGTGTGCTCCTTCTTACAACTTCAAAGTACATTCTCATTTAGATATTTTAAGTACTTTTTTTTTTATTCCACAAAAAACCACACGCTCAAGTAATACATTTTCCAGCATATTTTGAATAACTTATGTCAGTACGCGTCACCTTAGTTTTCTAATGCTGAATAAAATGTAAGGTTTGTTCACATGAAACTAGAAATTTCATCTGCCCTCTCACTTTTTTGTGCATGTGTGAATGTTGTTGATGGGAAATAACAGAAGAGGTCCATTTTCAGTGACTAAATTCTTACCACTGTAGGTTTGGCCTTTGCATGATAGCCTGAAATCCCATATATGTTTATTGGAAATAAGCATTGAAAGCAGAGGGATGCATGCATAGGATGAATCTCATTTTTAAAAAATACTGTTATGGAAAAACAGCTTTAAACCCTGCATGTTCAGTGGTACATATTCTCAAGGTTGGCATGCATAGCTCTGAGCCTTAGTTGTTGAAAAGTCATACAATTTATATGATTTCGATTACAAGCCTGGGTTGCCAAAAATAGGTGTTATTTTTTATATATACAAAAATGAAATGGGAAAAATCTAGTTTATAGATTCATAGTATCCTTTCCTATAAGCCACACTTGAATATTTCACTCTTAGTCTGGCTTGTACCTGCAGTGACAATTGGTACTTATTATCACTTGGGTTTGCCAAGCGAGTGGAGAAATATCTAGTCCTTAAGAACTGCATTGTGCATATTTTGGTATTGATGTGAATATAAGTTAATTTGCACATGCAGAAAATATTTAACAAGAAAATGGTGTCTGAATGATTGTCCTTCAGAAATATAGCTCTTTTTCTTTTCCCCACTTTCATTTTAATAGAGTATTCAGGGACTCCACTCCTTCAGAGGCAGTGGGGTAGGACATTTTACCCCAGATTGCATGTCAACCATCCTGGACTTCCAGAATGTATACCAAGGATACACAAAGGTGTCACCCTAGGCAACCTCTTGCCCTGTCTCTGGATTGCTTCCCCTTTTTACCTTGCGAAAAGCCCCTACAATAATCCCTGGTTAACAGGTGAGGCTGTGACAGTTCTTAATAGTTCTCTTGCTCTTTTCTTGGGAATAAGAGAGGCCACTCTGTATATCTTACATACATTTGAGCTTTCCACACAAATGTCACAGGATATATCTCTTTGCATTTCATACACTTCTGACCTTGCTATGTACATGCCTCATCTCCCGTCTCCCACCCTCAAGCCTCCATAGCCTTATTGTCAGTTGAGGATCATGCTTCAGGTATCTATTGAAGTGGACTCTAGTTCACAAATACTTGCACTGCAATACATCTGTTAGTCTGTAAGAGGCAACAGGATTTTGTTCTTTGCAGGGCTGTTGGTTATAATCACTTTCCTAAAATCTGGTAACCTATCTTCATTGTGGTTTGTACTTGATTAAAAGCAAGACCTTTTTGTTCTGTATCACTTTTTATGTATAGTTTGGTATAAACTAGGGGGGTTATACGATATGATGGAAAATTTGGAAAACTCGGATCTGAACTCTTAAATGTTCTTTGGCTTTTTAAATCCCATTCTTAGGTGTATGCCTAAAATGCATTTGGTGTGAACTTGGTGGTAAACCTAGGTTGCCTTAATTGGTTTGATAGAGGACTACAGTTGTTTTGGGGTGCCAGAAGTTGGGAATGACCAGATTCATTCTAAAAACAGGGGAAAGTATTGGCTAGAGTTATTGGCATGCAAGTCCAGAGGCACTGCATATGCACAATTATATTTTGAGGATGTCTTTTATAAGAGCAGTCATGTTGGAAACATGCATTTTTTGTTATAGCATGAAATAGCCTTCCTGGTGGCAGCAGAACAAAAGTTTAAAAATTCAGTTGCCATCTCTGAACAGATTAGTGCTGACAAGCAGTAGCCTCTTCTCTATGCCCTCCTCCTTTTTGAAACCTTTCAGGGTGACACAGTGAGGAAGGTTCTGTTACCCTCGCTTAGACCCAGTCACACACACACACACACACACACACACACACACACACACACACGGTTTCCTGAGTCTCCCAAACAGTAAGGCAGGAGCCCCTGTGTGTGCAACGTCACTATTTAATTAGTCGTCCCTGATTAACAAAACTTGGCGTTCAGCTTCCTTCTGCCCTCATCTTTCCTGGCTTCGAATCAATGGCTTTGATATGCTAATTAGGGAGTAATTTAATTTCAAAAGGCCGCAATTAACAAGGGTGTTGTGGACATGCTGTAGTTAAGCGGCGTAATCTAATTTGCATTAGTAACAAGCAGGGACTAATTAGAAGCTTAATTAGACACTTAGATGGCTCTTGTGTTTACTTTCTTAATGAGATGGAGTGGGGCTCTTTTTTTAATCTTTTCAAGAGCTCAGCAGAAAGCAAGCAGTGGGTGAAACCAGGATGCCAACGCCTGGCACTTTTTCAGTCGCTGAAGGCAGCGAAAGCAGGCCAGTTGCCTCACCCAGTCACTCCTCTCCGCAGAACAGATGAAGGCTTCCAGTTCTAGCCTTGGCATCTCATATAGGATAATAATGGCGGAAGAAACTCTGCTACTATGGAAGGATTTATCCCCCCCCCCTCATTCTGATGAAAGGCACATAGGAAGTGACCTTGTATCAAGTCAGATCATTGGTTTGTCAAGATCTATATTCTATAGATCAACTGGCAGTGGCTCTTCAGGGTTTCAGGCGGAATCTTTTCTAGCTGTATCTGGAGATACCATGGATTGTACATGGGGCCTTCTACATGGAATATTGACCTATGGCCCTTCTAGGGGAAGGCAAGTGACTGTATTGGAGAGGCCAATTCCTGCTCATTGTTAACTATGTGGTCCCCTATCGAAGTGCTAAGTTTTGCTTAAAATGATGGATATGCAAAGGCTGTTCTAGGCTGTATTAGAGGCCCATAGATCCTTTACTAATTCATCTTCATTCCCACCAGTTGAGCACCTCCTGTGAAATTTTTCATTATCTTGTATATACTGTACCTGCTGCACATAGTCTTGATGATCTTGTAATCCATTTAGTCCCCTGGACTGGACATTCAAATGTTATTTCCTTTGTCAAAAATAGAGTCCCCAGTTGTACAATGCAAATGTCTACAATTCTCACTTTTTTATGACGTAGGAGAAAGGAGACTCTAAGAAATGTAAGTCTATGCAACTTCTCCCAGGCTCCAGCTTCAGTGAGACAACTGCCATATAATTATTTTCAACTCCTCTTCAGAGTCAAGGATTTGGAGAAATAGGAAAAACTTGGAAACAACAGAATCTGGACAGGGTTTCACATTGTTTTGCATTTTGAGTTCACTAATGAATGTCAACACTTGAAGCAACACTAGACTATAGAAAAGTATGAAGTGCAACAGCATGGGACATTGAAGGGAAGTTGTCATGTTCTTTTAATGACTATTAGTGCATGGGGTGGGCTCAAAAGTGACTTACTCCAAAATAAAAAGTTGCTTTTTAGCTAGATGAAAGTAGCAGATGAAAGCATCCATAGGTGTGATCCCATTAAAAGGGGTACCTGGACTAAGCCAATCCTTGCTTCCTTAAATCTCTTCTAATTTACTGTAATGCTTTAAATTCATTTTAGCTCTTGCAGATTTTATTTTCTAATCCCTTTCCACATTTCCATGTGTTTGTGTGTTAATTAAAGGGTAAAAAGCCACTCTGAGCAATCCTAGGTTCTTCTTCTCCTCCTGAACCCTAAGCCTTTTAAGATTAAGAGCTGTTTTCTAACGACTTCCTATTACCCACACTTGGGGAGGAATATCGTTCAACTCTTCACATGTTTAAGTAAAGACTGAATGTGAGTAGAGGTTTGTGAGAGAAAATACTTTATCCTTCAGATAGCTGTGCAAACTCATTCCTGGCTAGCACTAGTGTTGCTTAGTCAATCTAAAGGCCAAGTTGTAGCATTCTGAAGTGGTCCTCGGGAGGCTTGGCCAGTTGGCAAGGAGGTATTGCTCCCTCCCTTTCTACTCCTTGTATAAGTCTCCACAGACCCTGTAATTCAAAGTATCTAGTAGTGTGGTGCAGTATGTAGACTTTGGGGTTTTGACATGGATGATCAGCCATGAGGCTTAGGGCAGCTTCCTGTGTGACACGTTTCTCCTTGGCAGTTGGAGGACAGAAAGAATTCTGTGAAATAACCTTTATAAGGTGGCCTAGAAAATCACTGTTCTCGGTGCAACAGTACTTGATAATATACATATATTTTTTAAAAAAGACTGTTCGGTTTCCCAGCTACTTAGCTTTAGCCTCAGATATATCCAGATCATTTGCTGAATGCTGAGAATAAAATAAGCAGAAAAACAAAACTCTAGGCATGAAATAGTGTTGTTTGTGGCATCTCTTATGCCTGATGGAGCATCTCTTTCAGTACCAACTTGCCTGCATGTTAAGATCTGCTGAGGCCCTTGTCCATGTACCTCCTTTATCAGAGATACAGTACATTATTTGACCGCAAGAGACAGAGTCTTCTCAATAGTGGCGTTATGCCTATGGAATGCCCTCCCCAAAGAGGCACACTTGATGCATACATTGCAGTGTTCCTAGTGCCTGGAAAAAAATGTTTTTATTTACCCAAGTATCTTAGTCTGTTGTAAACTTTGGTTTGTTTTTAACATATTTTTTTGCTTGTAAAATTCAAGTACAGTAAAGGATGATGTAGAAATGTTTAGGTAAATTAATAATATTACGTTGCTAGTTAGGATAGTTGGGGCAAGTCTGTTCAACACCCCACCCTTTTTGCATAGGGTTCATCTTCCTGGGTTCATAAAGCATTTCCTTTCCATTACTTTTTTGTGATCTTTTGCCAGATTACAGGCAACAGATTCTATTCTTAAGGAGGGCCAAACAGACTTGGGGTAATTTACAGGACTTTCTAGGAAAGGATTGACTGTTGTACCTTGGACTATGCAACCTGTTGAACATGTTGGCATCTCTACTTCTTTAAAACAATATGTATGGTTTTTTATTTTACTGTTTTATCTTTTGTTAACTGTTTTGATTTTTTTTAAGTAAATGGCATATAAATTTTATGAAATTAATAAAATAAAAATATTTACAAGCTTAAATGAAAGAATTAAGTGTTTCATTTAGCTATTTCTGCTAACCTTTGGCAAAGAGTAGCTGCATGCTGATGGATTTGAATCCTGGTGTTCACAACTTGGGGAGAAGGCCTTTTGGGTGGTAAACTGAGTGCTATGCCTGTCCTTAGTCTCTTCCTTTCTTGGTAGTTCTGAAGCCTGAAAGAATGAATTGGGCAAACCGGTTTGGTTGAATGTTGGGAGGGGCTGAACTTTCAGAGTTTGGAACTGAATGGGAATTGCCCTGAAGCTGTATGAATTTGGATCTCTAAGACTGTGGTTATTAAAATATGACAAGAGTATGTTCCGACTTTCAACCAAAAATAAGCTCCTGCCAGCTCAGTGCCAGAAGTTTAAAATTTTGTTCGGCCTCTTTTTTCAGCTAGAATGTGATAGAAGGTGCAAGAAAGCCAGAGAATTGTCCAAAACACAGGGTACGTATGTGAATAGGGTTTAGAATATATTCTCTCCCTGTGCTTCCTGGAGATTAGGGTTTGTTTAATCTAGACAGAATGCTGTTGATGTGGAGTGTGATGTGCAACATATTGAATTTTCAGTGTAATCTTCATATTTTTGTACTGGAAGGAATCTTCATGCGTCTCAGATTGGTCATGGCTTCTGGAGTGGGGAAGGATGTGTGTATGAATACACGTTTGTATATTTGCACATATTGCCTACTGCTGTGTGCATGCTTGGCCTTCATACTTCTATGTAACAATTTGCTGTACTACCACCGTATAGCAAGTTCACAATTTATGTGCTCATTCAGCTTTATGTGTTTGGCAATTTTTTTAAAAAAGGGGGGGTGAGCATCCAGGAAAAAATACTTTGGGTCAATGGCGGGTGGGGCTGCCATTGTGTTTTGACTATACACAATTTGGGTTCTAAGTGAGATCCCTGGAGGGCTTACTGTACTTGCAGTGCACAGCTCTTGCTTGTACCATTCCATGTTCTTAACTTCCTGGATTTAACTGTGGAGTGTACTGAGGAGCTAGTGAGTGGCATGTCTTGCTTTTTGACATACATAAAAAATTAAAAGAATTGTCCAGTAGCACCTTTGAGACCAACTAAGTTTGTTCTTGGTATAAGCTTTTGTGTTCATGCACACTTCTTCAGATTGCTTTTTGACATTCAAGTTTGGACAAAATTGATATTTGTTCCTTTTTAGCCCATATACTATTTACAGAACCAGGGTTTTTTTTTTTCTAATCGAAGTGAATCCTCTTATATTCTGATGACTTTTCTTTTCCAAGCTTAAAAATAGACCCTCGCAGACAGGGTTTGAAACTAGCAGGGCACCAGGTACATTTTGTGCCTAAAGATTCTCCATTTGCGAGCACCTTAAAAAGTCTGGGTGCCATGTTTTGAGCCTGACTGACACTCCAGGGTTACTGAAATGTTTGTGCTTTGAAGCCTCAAAGTATATGTTAAAGATAAACAATATGTTAAGGAGTTTAGCAATAAGTAGTAGAGTGTTTTGAAAACTGAAGTATGGTACCAATATGTTTATTGTAAACACTAAATTAAACATGTATTAATAATTTCTGTTAAAGTGATATTAACAATCTCACTTATGTGAATTGTGTACTAGCTCATGCTTATAAAAATAATAAATAAAAAATGTTGCTGAACCCGCCCCCCCCCCGCCCCAATGATGACTGTACATTCTGTTTTGGCGCCCACAACCCAGGTCCCAAGAGCCATTTGGCTCCTAGCAGTTTCTAACTCACAGATCTAAGTAGACCTTGCTGTCTCTTACAGTGTTGTGCACTCTATTCTCCTCGGCTATCTCAGCATTTTGGAAAGTGTACCTGCTTCCCAAGTAGAAAGCAAATACAGAGTTTTTGCTGCCTTCTGGAGTGTTGCTGTTGTTCTTGTGGGCGCTTGCCTTCTCCCTGCCACTCAGTGCTACTTGGCAGTGAGGTGGAAGGCACAGACACAGATGATGCATGTGGGTGTCTTATCTGCTGTGACTTACACTGGGGGTCAAATGTGTAAAGGTGGCGAGAGCAGAATCTTTGATGGCAGAAGGTTCCATGACAGTTGAAGGTGCTCATTGGGGAAAGACTTGAGGCCATGGAGTTTCTGGTTGCTATCGGTGACAAGTATATTCTTGGCAGGAGAAGTTATTTACCCAACATTCAGAAGAGCAAAGCGGACGGATGTGAGGTGATGATTTTATGTTGGCAGAAGGAATCTTTTAGTAAGATATGTGCAGAGTTGAAATGACAGTTAAGAGCATCTACAGACTGTTGCTACAATCACACTAGCTTAGCTCTCTTGTCTTGAGGTGTGTGGGACCAGAATATTGGGAGAAGAAAAAATTAAGGTGTCTGCCTGATTCTTTTTTTTGCTTCTGTAGTTTTAAGAGATTGAGAAGTGAAATGAGAAAGTGAAGCTTTTACTCCTTGCTGCGTCAAAAACTTTATGAGAAGAATATATTTGAGAATCCAACTTTACAGTTTTTGTATATGGTAAAACTGCAATTTGAAACAGTTGCTTCACAGCACTGTCATAATATCTACCTCTGTAACGAGAGCATACAGTACGTGGGTTGCTGAACATTTTGATGAGCTTTGTGCTGCTTTAAGGATAAACATTTCTGTTTTTTGTACGTGTACACCACTGCATTACACCTACAGTTCTCCCAATACAGAGAACAAACTCTTGTAGCTTGCCCCCAGATCTGCAAATACTTCATTTTAAAATTCTAGAAGATAACATGTATATGCTGTTACGTGTGCTTGCTCTCAGTGAGAGATCTGTCCATACAGCAAAACCAGCTGATCTCTGTGCTCTCTCTCCCAGGGAAACTCCGGGCATCCATCAGTCTGTTAATTGCACTAATTAGAGAGTGTGGAGGTGTTAATTGGAAAACCCTGGTATTGTGCCTGTTTAAGGGAAGAAAACGTCAATAAAAATTAATTGATGACTTGGCATGGCATGCGCACTTCACAGGTTAGGAGAGAGTCAAAAGATGTCAAGGCAAATGTTACTGCTCAGATTAAGCAATTGTTAATTAAAAAGCAGCAGTAATTAATATGCCTATGTGCCATATGGTATTGGGTCTCTCTTTACTCCTGTTGCCTGTCTCTTTCGTCTACCTCTTTCCCTAACCTCCTTTCGCTGCCAAATAAAAGGTGTACTTTGAAACAAACAAATACAGAAAGTGAAATCAGTGGACAATTGTTGAATGAAATTATTTTGATTCCAGACAAAAAGAATCGCAATTAGTTATCCAGTCACACTAACTAATCATTGAAGGATGAATGTCTGACCTCCCTGCTCTTTATATTTGTGCATGTACTTGTATGTGGTATTGTTGCCAGTATTTCCTCTCCCAGAAAGACTGAAAAACCACCACTGCTCATCTGTATCTTTACTGCTTATTTATTCATTTAAATTTAAAATTTGCTTGGCACTGAGACTAGGATTTAACTGCAAACAGGCCCTTTAAGACTACTAAAAATCTAGTCAGTTGGTAGTTCTTATTGGCTGCCATTTTGATATGCCATATACACTTGTCCAGATTTCCATGGGTGGTAATTTGTGATACCTCGTGCCAGAGAGACTGACTAAATTGTTGGGCTTGTACTTCTTGATTGTACCCACATGCCTTCTTCTGAATGCAGGTAAAATGGTGTAGCTTGCCATAGCAGTTGCTGAGAGAAATTTGTGTGTGTGTTTTTGTTTATGCTATAGGATTCATTTCTAGTTTTGAAAATTTATAGTTTGGTGATTTTTCAGTCTCCTGTCAAGGTTTCTAATAAGTTAGCAATAAATTCTCCTCGTATTCATGCTGGAAAAATCATTGCCAGGCTTAACACTCCTTCAATCCTTTACTGATAGTGTCGGCTTGCTCATCTCCCAAAAATAAACTAGAATACTGCTCCCATTGTATAAATAAGGAACTCAGGGACCAGTGCTTCAACTCAAGCGAGAAGGCTGGCAGAAGGCAGCATTTATATAAAAGCAAATATCATCTATCCGGGTTTATTCCAGTACTACATACTGGTAATAATCTAAGTGTACTAACAAATGGGCAAAAGCATTGTGGTTGTGAAGTAGAAGATACTCCTCTATTATTCACCATTAACATCAGTGAAATAGGTACTTGACTTTATTCTAAGTATGTATCTGAAGCCATGAGCTGATGTTAGGGTCAGTTTGTTACTCACTGCTATGATTATTATTTGTCTCAATTGTGTGACGTGACTAAGAGTGCAATTCTATTCATGTCTACTGAGAAGTAACTGAGTTCATAGGGCTTAAAGGTAAAGTGACCCCTGACCATTAAGTCCAGTCGTTGACGACTCTGGGGTTGCAGTGCTCATCTCGCTTTACTGGCCGAGGGAGCCAGCGTACAGCTTCCGGGTCATGTGGCCAGCATGACTAAGCTGCTTCTGGTGAACCAGAGCAGCACATGGAAACACCATTTACTTTCCTGCCAGAGTGGTACCTATTTATCTACTTGCACTTCGTGCTTTCGAACTGCTACGTTGGCAGGAGCAGGGACTGAGCAACAGGAGCTCACCCTGTTGCAGGGATTCGAACCGCTGACCTTCTGATTGGCAAGCCCTATGCTCTGTGGTTTAACCCACAGCGCCACCCGCATTCTAGGGCTTAGTCCCAAGTAAATGGGTACAGAATTGCAGCCTAAATATTTTCCCATTGTCTAGCTCAGACATCCCGTTCAGAATGTGATTCGAAGGTTGGAAATAGACCATGGCTTCACTCCTTCCATCTAATGCAGTGGTTCTCTCCTCCATTTCCTGGTTGTTCTAAGCATGGTTTTGGAATCTGGCAACTATGGTTTGCTTGATTTGAATGCCATGACAAGTTAGAACAAATCAGGAAACTGAGGAGGAAACCAGTGTTATGTTTCTAATCCCTCCAAATTTCCGTTTAGAGGATTGTCAGAACTGAGGTTTTCCCATAGGCTTTGGTTGGCCACTGTGAGAGTACAGGATACTGGACTAGATGGGCCTGATCCAACAAGCTCTTATGTTCTTATGAGGGTATAGCCAGGGTTGTGGTCTGGAGGCATGTGATTCAAGAGACTTGTTGCCTTGAAGCAGGCCTGGGTATTTTCAGCATGTAGATTAGGGATACTATCTGGGAATTCTTTGGGGTCTTCCAGACAACCTATTTATTGATCACTCATCCAGATTTGCTTTCACAGGAGTTACATTGTATCTGGGGGTTCTGATTTGTTTGTGGGGAGGTCATACAACAATGAGCATTCATCCTGATTTGCTTGTGGTGTACTCATACGTCTTTGCAGTGACCATTTGTTCATGTCACACTTTTCAGTCCATTTCCCTGTCACTTCCCTAACCACAAAAGTCAGTTTCTTTTTTAAAGTGGATTTGTTGTGGTGGGATAATAAAGCACTTTAATCCACATTAATTGCACAAACCTAAATTTCTTGGTATGTGCTTGACTCCTTCGTGCAAAATGCTGACAGTCTGGAGGTGCTATTGATATGCCATTTTGAGCTCTGTGGAAGAAAAGTGAGCTATAAGTGTAGTAATAATATGTAGGCTCAAAGTGTAAACATCTTGTGCAATCACATCTGTCACGCCGCTGCATGCATCTATTTAAAATGTGTCAGTCAAGCTGCATGCTCTGTGATGTATGCTCTTAAACTATAGCCCGCAAAGCAACCCTTAGACACGTTAGGGCAGGAGACACAGGCCTTACTGAGCCTTCTGGGTGCTATAGTTGTCCAAATAGCACTGGGAACCTAATGTCTTTAAAAACAATAATTTAAAACTTTTTCCAAATCATTGTGTGTTAAAAAGTCATAACTTGAGGGTTTGTTACACTTCCCTGGGTTTAGAACCACTTTTAGGGTTGCATGTCAAGTATTTATTGGCAAACCTCAGATGTGGGAATATGACTGCTCTTTCCCTTGCTTACTCTAGCTGCATTTTTAACAAAGTTGCTGGCATATATCGGTAGAGGGTTAACTATCTGACACAGTCCTCTAAAACTGTAAACAGCATTTTGTCCCTAACAGTTTGTGGAGTAAACTCTCACTTAACTAGGAACACACAGGCCACCCCCACCCCACCCCCCCCGTTTGAATGGAAATTGATTCTATCTATTTCTCTCAAACACCACCGCCCATGCAGCGAAAGTTTGAGAATTAAGATTAAGAGTGGGGAAAACAGTAAAAAGGGCACACACACAAAAAACACCACCCCACCAAGGAAAGACATATAGTGTATGTTGGGAATGTTGATAGTTTTGCAAACTGGTGGGAGTTTGATTTTGATAAAATTGTATCACTTGCCTATATCTTACACACCTGGTGTACAAGTTGTGGATCACAGGAATGTCGGGGTGTCATGTGGCATGGGCTCATTTTGGAATGTTACTGTTCTTCAGAGTACTGAAATGCTTAGCCACTTTCTGGCATGGCTGGTGACAGTTGAACTTTAAAGTTCAATATAGTGTTTAGCCCATTGGAGCTTCAATGAACATGTTCAGTGCAAGGGTTGTATGTGGTGTGGTCATCAGGATATTCTTCTAGACCTATAAAGGTAAAGGTAAAGGTACCCCTGCCCGTACGGGCCAGTCTTGACAGACTCTGGGGTTGTGCGCCCATCTCACTCTATAGGCCGGGGGGGCCAGCGCTGTCCGCAGACACTTCCGGGTCACGTGGCCAGCGTGACAAGCTGCTCTGGCAAGCCAGCGCAGCACACGGAACGCCGTTTACCTTCCCACTAGTAAGCGGTCCCTATTTATCTACTTGCACCCGGGGTGCTTTCGAACTGCTAGGTTGGCAGGCGCTGGGACCGAGCAACGGGAGCGCACCCCGTGGGGATTCGAACCGCCGACCTATTCTCCCTCCCTATGGGGGAGAATAAATACATTCTACTTCAAGACTTCCAGAGCTCTTACATTCCAGTATTTCTGTGCGTATTTTTATGGACAGTATGGGAACAACTGCTTTCCTAAACTGCTTAGAAGTCCCTATAAACTGTAGGCTCTTGAATATTTATTACTAAAATATGTGAAAACGTATTTGGAACATGAACCTGTTTAACTTTAAAATACTTTATCTCATCATGAAACTCTCCTCCCATATCATTGTGGGTTGGAGCTTTGAAGCCTTATGCAACCATGTATTGCCCTCTGTGATAGACGGGGACATAGGAAGTTGACTTATACTAGCTCAGACTATCCATCTAGCTCAATATTGTCTGTTGACTGGCAGTGGCTCTCCAGAGTCTCAGGCCGAGGTCTTTCACATCACCTGCTACCTGGTCCCTTTAAAAACCAAGCCAAACCAAGAGATGTCAGGGATTCCGCCCAGGATCTTCTGCACACATAGCATGTGTTCTACCACTGAACTGTGGTCCCTTCCCAAATCTATAGTATTTCTTCATGGTTCAGTTCTTGGTGTGTTTGGGATTTCTCAGTGCCTTCGGCTTGTTTTCTTTTTCCTTCTACCACAATAGCAGTTTTCAGACAGGCAGGACTAGAATTAAATGAGTACCCAGTGCATTTGCTTGGGGCATCAATGGGAAGAGATAAAGATAAGCCTGGGATTTTGTTCTGCAGCAGTTGTTTAGAATTTTTTTTTCTTGATGGTGCTCTAACTGGGCACCACTACCAACCATGCTGCCTTCCCAAACCATCACATGCAGATCCCAGGCATTTTCATACTTGGCACTAAAAGTACCTTGCCTTGTTCTCTATATGTACTCATATAAATGCTGTTGATGTGGGTAGAGGGAGAAGTAAACCATTTTAAACCATCCCAAGTTTGCTCTTCATTCAAATATTGTCAGAGGAGCATAGGATCCAGACAAGGGAAAGCAGGAACCATACTGTATCACAGCACCTGTAACACATCGTGTGTGAACATTTCATGTGTTGCCCAATAAAACGTTAGTTGATGGTATGCATTTGCATTTGAATCTGCTAACTGCATGGATGAATGGATGGATGGGTGAATACTTTTGAGGAAGAAAAGACTACTTTGTTTTTATTTTAAAAAGTTACTTAGTTGTTTATATTTATCAGTCACTTCATGCAGCGAAATGCTAGGCAACATACAATACAATACAATACAATACAATACAATACAACACAATACAATACAATACAATACAACAGTATAAACTTTCAAGCATACAATCAGTTAGATAGTGTATACTTTTGTCATGGCAAGTACCACTCTCTTGGAAGAGATACTCCCTTCTGTATACGAAGTATCATGGTTTAGATAAACACAATTTATAACTGCATGATTCATGTAGCATGTTTTCTGTTATGTTTTTTTCATCTGCAAACAGTTATCTATACCTATAAAACTAATATGTACAGTTGACCTATTATAATTGTTTTGATTTAAGTGTACCTAAGCTATGGAGAAAAGGTAGAAAAGAACTGTAGGTAAACAAAATGGACCTGGTTAGAGCGCAGCGCTGATAATGCCAAGGTTGTAGGTTTGATCCCCGTTTGGGACTG
This sequence comes from Podarcis gaigeae, assembly GCF_964106915.1. Classification (NCBI taxonomy): domain Eukaryota; kingdom Metazoa; phylum Chordata; class Lepidosauria; order Squamata; family Lacertidae; genus Podarcis; species Podarcis gaigeae. The sequence goes on along the minus strand of NC_139682.1, from coordinate 43,954,431 downwards.
CTGCATATTCCTCCGTTGCGAGGTGTTGGTCTACATGATCCTCAGCGACCTTTCCAACCCTAGAATTCTGTGATTCTAGAATTCTGTGATTCTACTCCACTCTGCCTCCTGACCAGTTATACAAACTCATGATGTTTTGGAGCAAGCTGCATGTTTTTCTCTGTCTTTTTTCTTTAAGTGGCTAGGATTGCCTGCTGAACAAAGATGTAATGGAGGGGAATGGCAAGTTGAAGGAGATTGATTCATGTTGTTTCTATGCGTCATGTATAAGATTAAAATCTACTTTTGTGTTCCCACGCTTGTAATAGCAAAGCCTATGCTGGCGAAAATGTTCATGTGATTTAAAAATGGGTCTCCCGCTTTTAGTTCTAAATGTTTTTATCCTTGGGTAAAGAGGGAGAGGCTATAGCTCAGTGGCAGAGCACATGTATTGATTGCAGGAAGTCAGTTACCAGAATTACCAGGTGATGCTGGGAAATACTCTTGTCTTAAACCCTGGACAGCTACTGCCAGTCAGTGGAGACAATGCTGAGCTAGATGCGCCAATGGCAGAAGTGACTTGCCTAGTGGAGTGCAGCTTCTATGCAACCATTCTAGCAGATGGGTCTCTCTTGCTTACCAGGAGGAGGAGGGTGTGAGGCGGCAGGGAGGTTTGCATGATGATTTGCTATACAGCAGCTTCTGGTGTTCGTATTAACGGCCTTCACATGTGCTCACACCGTATTTATAAATTGAAACAAAACAATATACAATCATACTTTTTGCCCACCAGTGATCGAAATGTTCTTTTTGGAACAAGATTCTGTAGCTGCTTTTATGGTTGCTTTAGATGCTGTTTTTAGCTTCATAACTTTGTGTTTTTATGGTTTAATTAGGAATTTATTCTTACTTTTATTTTTATAAGCCATTTCAAGCAACTCCTTTTGTGGAGTGAAAAAGCAGGGTATAATTTTTCTACAGAATAAAAAAGCTTCAGAGGCACTGATTTGATGGAGGGAGTTGATAAATTGAAAGAAAATATAGCAGGAATATAAAAAGGGAAGGGGAAAGGAATCTTATTGGACTATGAAGGTCTGAGCAGCACTCACAATGTAGGTAATACTGATAATGTGTACAGCTAGGATTACTTTTTTTTTTTTAAGTGTGGTTGAGATTTTGAAAACCAAGTTCTTTTTCACATTTTGAACAACTTATTTGCTGAAAATAGAGTTTGTGTCCCTGTGAAGTAGGAAGATGCATGTTGGAAAGCACTGTCAACAGCTTTGTATAGTTAGCATGTGACTAAAAGCTGAATTGTATCTCTGTTTTGCTTGCAAAATGTTCATCATTTTTCCTGCTAACTTTGCAACTGCCACAGTCCAAGTTCAACAGTCTTTGTCTCAGAATGCTGTTTCTCCAATGCCCTACTATCCTGTGTCCTAGTATCACTAGCCTGAAACATGTATATTTTCAACAAAACCAAAAATGCAGTAATCTCTGTGCCCTTGAATTCTCCTGCAGCTACAAGTATGTCTGTGTGTGTGTGTGTGTGTGTGTGTGTGTTTGATAGTGTGAGGGACTACAGGAGAGAGTCGACAACTCCACATGGGAATTAATGTCATTCATACACCCTGCGGAAATGACTTTTGAAATGCATATAATCTCAAACATGCAAATGAGAAGCTTGCTTCACCCTGTTTAATATGAATGATCAGCTTCTGAATAGCTATTATTACACGCCACATTTCAGCAATTATGTTGTTCCCAGTTTGTCGGTCTATCGTACCAAAAAAAAGGGAGGGGGGAACCATGCATAGGAAAGAAAAGGTAGAAAAAAGAAATATCCCTTTTTTGCTGCCCCTCTTCCGCTTTCAAACTTGCTGACCGCTTCTCTGATCAGTCCCAGTTAATGTTTTTTTTTTTCTTCTTCACTTCTTTGCTGGCTTGGCAGCTTGTTTTCTTTATCAAGAGACAAAATTAAAACAAGACACCCTAGTGTGTCTTGCGTTTTAGCCATTTTGTTTTAGTCTTACGTCAATTGTAGATAGATTTATTAAGGTGAAATGGCACTGCCATATAGAATTGGGATAGCAAAACTCTGCCCATTGATCTTAACAGAATTGGTGTTACCAGTTTAAAAGAATTGGTATTTCCTCCTTTACGCTGATATAACTATTTGTAGTATGCTGCTAAAGTAACATGAATCAATATTAGAATCTGCTTTCACTTTATGTTTAAAACAAACTCCTAGCTTTTCTGGTTGCAGAGAAAAGCTTGAAAACATGACAATAGTGCGTTCTTAACTATCTCAAATGAGAAATTTAGAAAAAGGAACCTTTTCTTGTCTTCCAAAAAGAATTTTCTTTGAGGATTCCCTCCTGCCCTGCAAAAAATCTAGCATTTTATTAAAGTCAAGCAGATAGCAGCTGCTGGGCCTATCCAATGCCAAACCTCACTGCAAATAATTCCTGCTGTCATTGTACTAGGCAATTTACTAAGTAAGTAATCTAGAGCATCTCTCACTGGACATGTTACTGATTGTCCGTTCAGCTAGGGGAAACAGTTACTCTAAATAAATGCAGTCAGAAGTGAGGATTTTGAATGTATGAAGAATAAAAAAACAGACTTTTTTCAGCTCCTCTTTTTCTTCCTTTTGTCAATAAGTCTCTCTCCCTCTCTCTCTCTCTCTCTCTCTCTCTCTCTCTCTAATTCTTGCCCAGCTCTGTAGGATGACATAATCTTTTTCTTCCTCCTTGTAGTTCTGAGTTTTTCACTTTTTACAAACTCATCTCATAGAGACTTCCAAAATATTAAAGTCCAGAACTTACCATACTTAGTTCTATTTAGAGAAGTGAGTGGCCCCATGCCAACCAGTATACCAGCAGAGCAACCCAGGTACTCAGAAAAAGAATGTGCTTAAAAGGAAAAGATCATATGAATGCATATTGCTATGGAACCCTGGCAGTATAAGGGTAGAATACAGACCCCAGTTTTCCCTATGGGCTCCTTAAAGTTGTTACGAGGTCTACTACCATCACTATTTAAAGGTTTCCTTTGGGATGGAAGAGGAAAGTCCTCTAATCCATATTACCACTACAGGATTATTTAAGCTGTACAAGTGGCAAAATACCTAACAGGTTATAGGGTCATGAATGGGAAGAAATCAATATTGCCTCTGAACTCTCCCTAATACTGTAGTGAGTATGGGTGGGGAAGGATTAACCTCCTCTATGCTCCATTCCCCAAGTTTGAACCTCAGTAAGTATTGTTTACTTTTGTGTGTGTGGTTGTGAGTATGTGATTCCCCATAATTTTTATCCCACTCACAGCAGCATTTTCTTTAATGGAGGGTTCCTGATAGATGCATGTGCTTGGGATAGAAACTACCTCTTTTCCAAAGAGTCCTTTAGGACCACTACCTTCTTCCTTGTTTAGATTTTCTTAGACTGTTTCTGAGGCTGGAACAAAAACCCCTCCAAATCATTATTCTGATTGAGGACCCACCTTTTAGCCCAAACATTTCTTCCTTTTTTTAAAAAAAAACCCCATGTATTTGTATGGTGGTACTGTGGCTGCTGCAACCCACAGGACATGACCTGTGATGAGTCCTGACCTAGCAGTTGAAGACAAGTTGAAGAAGCAGAGCCAGCTTCTTTGTATTCCCACCCCCTTTTTCATTTTAAAGAGGAAAGAAACTTTAACTGCCAAGCTTTAAAGGTTTCAAAAACAAAGTGGAACAAACAGCTGGGTCTGCTGTATTGCTTCTCCCACTATCATTCCGGTGGTGCTAATTTCAAATTTAGACATATGGGCACACGATTTTTCAGGATGGTAATATGTCCAGCCTTGCATACCCACTCCCATCTATGGTAAAAATGTGGAAAGTCGCCTTTGACTATAAGGTGGGTTTAAAAGCAGAGCTGCTCTCTACTAGTTCCTTGCTTTGCCTGTCTGGCGGCTTCTTTGAAGTTAGGGCTGGATTTTCAAAATAGACCTGGCTTTAGTTTGCTACGGATGCCTTCCTGATGCCTGCTGGTTTACTGCAGTATGTGCTCTTGCTACTGTACACTTTGCACTTGAGCAGCAGTAATTCAATTTCACGTTGCTGTTTGTTTTCCTCTGGAAGCTTAAAAACCGTGTCACCCATACTCATATAATGCAAGGGAATAGTAACCTGCAGTGAGAGAGGTTTTACATGAGAGGTTTTGGGGGTATTGTGGCTCTTGGTATTCTTTGCTGCTATTGTGTGTGGTGGTTCTCTTGATTTCTCCTGTCTCTAGGGTGGATTTGCTCCCCCCTTTTAATGGTATGTCCCAATTCCTAGTATATTGGCTGCTTCAGTTTTGACTAATGTAGGTGTTTTATTAACCCATTGTTTTGTTTATTTTGGGGGGTATTGTTTATTAATTGGCTTTCTTTTAGGCATTGAATCAAAGCTCTGCAGGCTTATTTTAGCTTGTTTTCATATTGCTTGGTTGTCTTCTGATACTTGTTTTTGTATGCTGTTTGTTGGTTTGGGCCTCCTTCTGAAAGGAAAAGTGGGGTATCTTTATACATTGAAATGAAAACACACAGCATAGTCACTACTCATTTTGAGCCTTGGAACAAAACAGAGCAAACAGCAGGAATATGCTTCTCACTAAAGTGTACAATAGTTATGTTATGTTGAAGTTAAGATTGGAGTAAAGTGCTACTCTCTGAAAAAGGAAAGCTGCCTTCTATTTATTAACAATAAAACGGAAATATTAGCATATCCTGCCCTGGTATTTGTTAACTCTTCAGCCCAAACTTGCAGGGATTGGCAACCTACCATTCACTTATGTATTGAGTAGCCGTTAAAATGTGCACTGATTGCCTTATTCTGTGACCCTCCATGTGTTGTTAGACTCCATCTCCAGTCAGCCCACTGCATCATGGTCAGTGGTTAGCTGTGGTGGGCGTGGTAGTCCAAACACATCTGGAGGATCAGAGGTTCCCCATCCCTGGTTTAACACGTTTTATGTTGATGTAATCACCACTGAGACAAACTATAGAAATCGAAAACTTTCATATTCATTGTAGTTTACATGTTAAGGTGAAGAAATGCTTTGGTTTTTAACAGCATTTTGTGGAAGATGGAGGGCAAGGGTCGTTTCAAAGGCAAACATTTCCTGAAGTACCTCCTGCTTTTCTTATGAAATCTTAGTTTATCCAGATGTGTTTGAGCTGACTGCATGGCTAGGTAGGAGACTTGGAATATTAAATTGCCAACTCCATCAACTCATGTGGGAAGTCCTTTGTTGCGCCATCATTTTCTTTTGAAATCATTATGCTGATTAGCCCGTTTAGAATGCAGAAACCACATTTTATCTCCAGAGGTT